>NC_140213.1:49343881-49383881 GCF_951802725.1 Rutilus rutilus
CCTCATGCTGCCATGATGACGGGAAGCAAACGCGCTTCCCGAATACTGTGCGGAATCTGGAATGCTGGACGTGAATCCCTCGATTCTTTCTTTTTGTGTCTTTATTTTTTTTTTTCTCGTGGCAAAACCAAACAAACGTGAACTGTTGCATTTGTACAATCAGGTGGCCAAACCTGCTCACCTTAACCAAACAACCTGCCTTCAGTTCCTGCACAGCTAGATACCAAAGACCAGGTCAAAGGTCACCTGCAGTATATTATTGATGCTGTTTTCACAAGCGAGTGTTTCAGTGTCATGAACGTTTGTGATCGACTCCTAGAAGATCTTCAGGGGTGTGTTTCCCGAAAGCATCGTTAGCCAACTACGGTTATCGGCAGTTCAACGAGTCGGTGTTTCCCGAAACCATCGTTATAACCAGAGCCCGTCTACAGAGAGCCTGGCCGCTGTTAAGTCCTATTGTAACAAATGTTGGTTGTAGTTCCACCAGAGCTCCACTGGGGGCGATCGAAAATGAATGGGAGTCTATGGGGCTAGACGGCTAAATGTGTCTCTTTCACCCGATTGCCGTTATGAAATCTCAGATTTGATTGTAGGTTTTGCAAGTTCAACATGGGTTATAGGTCGAAAGTTGAATGAACGAGTACTTGTGTCCTTTAGATTTCTTACAGATTGAGTTGTTGTTGCCCATAACACGCTAGCATTCTGCTAATGAACGCTGATTGGTCAGTGAAGGACTGATTACGACCAGAGATACCGCTTGATGGTCTTTTAAAACAACAAAACAAAAACTCTTCTAGCACGTGTGTTTACCTGTGTCAGCTGTGTGTGTTTACCTGTGTCAGCTGTGTGTGTGTTTACCTGTGTCAGCTGTGTGTGTGTGTGTGTGTGTTTACCTGTGTCAGCTGTGTGTGTTTACCTGTGTCAGCTGTGTTGTCGACGCCTCAAGAGTAAAGAAAGTGCAGAGCTGAAAGCACCAAAGTGACTGAAGGATTGCGGTAAAGCAGTATCTCTGGTCGTACGATGTGTATGACATCATTGACATTTTAAAAGACTTTTTAAAGCAAATAAGTGACTCTAAAAAATCTAACACCCAGCGATGTGTAATTTCTTTGCATCTCCTTTCGAATACAACATTCAAATTACTAGACAAAAAATTATATCCTGAGAAAAGTGGATTTTGAGGGTTATAGCACCATAGACCTCCATTCATTCTGCACTCGTCCTGTGAGCGCCCTCATGTGGAGCCAGAGTGGAACTGCACTCGTCCTGTGAGCGCCCTCATGTGGAGCCAGAGTGGAACTGCACTCGTCCTGTGAGCGCCCGCATGTGGAGCCAGAGTGGAACTGCACTCGTCCTGTGAGCGCCCGCATGTGGAGCCAGAGTGGAACTGCAACCAGTTCAGAAAGCCGGAAGTTTACTGGGAGTGGAAGTTCTCCCCTTATTAGACATTCTCTGGTTATAACGAACATTCGCAAACAGCATCGCAGAGTTGTGTTTGGAGCGACAGATCTCGACCTGCGGTTAGAAGAAGAGACTCAAATCCTGATCAAATAATCAAGTCTGACATTCAGTACAGTCTGTTTTATCTAGATTATATACAAATGTCATTTACGTCTTTTAGTTTGTCAAGAGATTTAAAGTGTAGTTTCTGAAGAGTGCGCGTGTGTGAACGAGTCTATGAGTGAATCTGGAAATAAAGCAAAATAACTGAGAAAAATGAGAAATATTCCTCAGATGCATGTCTGTAATCTATAGTAAAACATCTAACGTTAGTGTTAATTCGATCTCAAACAGATTCATTAACAGTAGTTATTACTCCAACACCTGTGTGACATCATTAACCAGCGTGGCTGAACAACCAATTTGCGACAATGGTTTTGGGAAACAGACGTGACTATAGTTGATTTCTTCAGCGATGCATCGTACTATAGTGAATCAGCGAGTTACGCTCGTGTACGGGAAACACACCCCTGATCGAGTCTGTTTTAACAGGTGTGTATCATGATGATGTAATGGGTGACCAGGGAATGACCAGTGCATTAAAACACACGTGTCTGGTCAGATGATTGTGTCCGGTCTGGAAAAGGTTTGAAGGCCATATTGATGTGCTTTCTCTCTATTCTCAGGACATTGATTCTTCTGTTCCAGCTCTTGATTCTCCATGTTTGCTGCAGCTCTTCTTCTGTTTGAACTGGATTAAAAACCAGATTGTGCAGATTCTCTCTCCTGTTTTATTGTGACTGTGTCTCATTGCTTTAAAATGCTTCAGGTTTTGTAGAGCCAGAACAGGTTTCCAGCGTCCAATCAGTGGACCATCAGAACAGGTTTCTGAATATATGGCGACTCCTGAGGGTCAGAGACGAAACTATTCCTGTCAAACAATGTTAAACTCAAGAGATACTGATCCAGGAACAGGTCTAGAGTGTCAGTCATCTCAATCATCTACTTAGGGAATCGTCAAATTTTAAAATACTTACAGTGTGCACTGAAATGTTTACTCCCTAAAAAATCCCACAATGCAGCATGAAAATCAGGGAGCATTTATTCTCTCTGTTCCCTTAATGGAATTTTTTAAGTGTTAGTGAGACATAAAAACTCAATACACTGTATGACACATGATTTTTTTTTTGTTGTTGTTGTTGTTGTTGTTGTTGTTCAATTATATTTTAGCATAAATATAAATAATCTGATCGGCAGCTGACTGAGACGCAACCTTTAACGGTCAGATCACGTGACGCCCGATGCCATTTATTAAGTGCACCTGCAAACTTTCACGACATAAAAGTAACTATTAGTAACATCAATTAATATAAAAACACAACAAAAAAAGGTACCCATGTGAGGGCACATGTAATGCTGCGCCACTTAACGGCCTAAATAATGTTCACATGATGTCACGGCAGCTCTTTCAGCTGTTCTCGTTAACCGTGATGAACACGCATTATTTAATGACGCCGAGGGAGAGTTTAAGCCACAGGCAGTCGAAGAATGAGCTACAAATAGGTAGGACTGTACTTTATTTACATGTGTGTGGTGTTAGAAAATTATCTTGATTTTGCGCGCCAAAACTTTGCGAGGCGCCATTGTGGGAAAATAACTGTCCTCAGAAATTAAAATAGAGCAAAACTATTCTCATAACCTCAGAATATGTGAGAGTTTTAGTCTGGAAAGTGTGTAGACGATGCTAACTAAAGCCCAAATCAGAAATCAGGCTTTTGTAAATAATAATAACATAAAAAGTCGAAATGACATGGTCCTACTAATGTTTATGAGAGGAAAAATCTAAATAGTTGTAATTTCACTTTTGTTTATTTCATAATTACTTGTATGTCATAACTTCGACTTTTTATGTCGTAATTGACCGATTCTCCATCATTCTCAGAACTTCTGGCATTAACATTAAAAAGTTTGGAAATTTAGCCTTTACTGAAAACAATCAGTAAATCGGAAGAAAGAACATTGGGGTAAGGGGCTTTTTATGTTCACTTGATGGATGTTGGACCTAGTTATGAGTTTCTTAAAGATATCTTTTATTAATACGCCTATCTGTATTTCTGTTATTGACTGCTAGAACTGTAAGAAATGACAAATGTCCTGTGGTTTTCATGTCGAGCGACTCAGTCCAACCTCAAGGTGGCGCTCGTGCACAGAGAGAGAGAGAGAGACACAGAGAGAGAGGGAGAGAGAGAGAGACACAGAGAGAGAGAGACACATGATGTTCAATCTGATTTTTGTATGAAGTTGTTCAGCTGTAGTTTTTGATATTGATTGTAGTTTTCTCTTGTAACAGCATCACTCCGGCCTCGTCCTGTTAGATTCGTTGGAAATTTTAAACTCCCCTTTTTTACCGTATTTAACTCTTAAATATATAGAAACCTCTTTTCTTGGTTTAAGTTCCTAAACCTTCTCTGTGACTTCACGCATTGGGTTTGTGCATGTTTTCTATAATGTGTTGTGATCATAGACTGTAAAGAAAATCATGACTACAATACAACCTTGTTTCATTTTAATTAAAAGTTAGGCCTACATTTAGGAGAAATCCCATGTAAATGCATGTGAACTTTGTGTATGTTAAAGTTTAGCACTTTACCACAAAAACAAGGTCAACATTGGACATTGAGTATGGGGCTTTAAACTTTAAGATAAAGGTTTACTTTATATCTTCAGTGGTATTTTATTTTTATTTTTTTCAATATGGCTTTTATTTTAGATTCATGTTTAGTTGTGTGTGTGTGTGTGTGTGTGTGTGTGTGTGTGTGTGTGTGTGTGTGTGTGTGTGTGTGTGTGTGTGTGTGTGTGTGTGTGTGTGTGTGTGTGTGTGTGTGTGTGTGTGTGTGTGTGTGTGTGTGTGTGTGTGTGTGTGTGTGTGTGTGTGTGTGTGTGTGTGTGTGTGTGTGTGTGTGTGTGTGTGTGTGTGTGTGTGTGTGTGTGTGTGTGTGTGTGTGTGTGTGTGTGTGTTTTCTTTTTCTATTTCAGTTTCATGAACTTCATGACCACAGATTGTGAAACCCTATAAAGGAACCATACCAGTAAATCCATATGACTCCATGATCGGTCAGCTTTGTGCAAGGAACACAATCTTGACTTTAACTTTTGTCCTCCAGTGACGCTCGAGAAACTTCAGTGCCAAAGGCATTTCCATGTCAAACCTGTGACTGGATTCATGAAGCGTTTTCAAAACAAACAAACAAAAAAATTCTTCTTTTATTGCATTTTCTAGTTTAAAGTTAAAGAGTACTTTTGTATTCCTTAAAGGCAAGGCAAGTTTATTTATATAGCACATTTCATACACTATGGCAATTCAAAGTGCTTTACATAGAAAATAAGCACAAAATAAAAGCAAGGGAAATTAAAACGGTTATAAAAGGATTGAATTAGAGTCAAATGAATTAAAGTAGTAAAAAGATGATACATAGAATAAACTTCTCATCTGGCAAAGCCGGTGTATCTTATTTTGCGTCTTTCAGTTTCCCCAGTGAAGTGGTTTATGTTTCTCTCTTACCCGATTCTCAGAGCCATTCGAGTTCAGTTCAGAGTCAAACGAAGAATACAGTCAGGCGCACGTACAATGTTTTTATATAAGTACTTTTTTAGAAGATAAAACTGAAGAATTCAAATTCTTGAAAAGATTATTCTTAACTATCGTAAATCACTATTTAGTTAGTATAATAACTTATCTTAAAGTCCCCCTGTAGTCAATCGTTTTATCCCTTAAAACTCTACAAAATTACATATAAAAAAATTCTTCATGCTTTTAAATATCTTGAATGTAACTCGACACCCTCGCCTCATTTAGTATGCGTGGTTCTATGAATATGCAAATGAGCCCCGCCTCCACTCACTCACTCAGCTCAGAGATCCACTGGTTGACGATCACACGTTGATCTGATTGGTTACAAGGTAGTTTGTGACGTCAGAAACACCAGCGATTTCAAAGCGTGTGTTTGAGACTGTCTTTGGTTCACTGCAGTTTTAAGGGGGAAATACTCAGCAATGGTGTCGACTTATAAACTTACACATGCTTTGTCTTAAAGCAGATTAAACACACCACATAGACACATAAACTACATTAAAAGCTGGATTTACACCACAGGGCGACTTTAAAGCGGGGCTCAGTAACTTCGGGATTTCTACGCTGTATTCTCGCTTTTTGCTGGCAGGTTTCTCTCTAGAGCTCCCCCACAGCTTCGGAATAGATATTTGACAACACTGCTGTAAAAACTCGTTGGCTATTCTCAGACACCAGAGGCTAGCAGATCAACGACATCAAAGCAGATGGGACATTCTTTAAAACATCTTCTTCATTCAGGTTCGGACAGCGTGAGGGAGCGCAATAATGACAGCATTTTAGCAGATTTCTTTTGGCCGTAAAGCAGTTGTTTACATCGCGAGACCTGATATCACGCGAGACTTCCTGACGCGGCGGCCGGCGGCCCCAAAGTTGCAAGTGCGTATTTTCCGCTCACGGGCACCAGGGGGGTGCGAAACGACCACCATTCAACCCGAAATAAGTAATATAACCATTCCAATGACTCCGAAGCTGTTCAGTTAAGGTAAAAAAGTTACTTAGTTCACCTTTAACTCTTGTGCTGTGCTGAGAATCCTTCTCCTACTTTGGTGTTCCTGTCTGCACAAACCGAAACACATGCAAAAGTGATCTTGAAACTAGAAGTGATGATGTGCTCGTCAGAACAGCGAATCTGGAGAGTCTGGAGGAATAATCCATTATTTATCGGCTTTAATATATCGCCAGATTTTCTTATTGGGCCGATAACATTAAAAATGTACATATATCGACCGATACCGATATAGTGACACATATATATATCGTGCACAACACAACTTCAACATTAATTAGGTAAAAAAAGAGATTGTATCCTACTAGCAGTCAACTAATCAGTGATACACACACACACACACACACAAATTCAAATGAGCTTTATTGGCATGACTTGTACAATATTGCCAAAGCATTGGTCATTACATAGGCAATGAACAAATAATCAATAACATTAATCAGTAAACAAATGCATGAATACATTTATAAAATAAAATAAAAAGAAGAAAAGAAAAGAAAGAAGTCAGTATCAAATGTAAAAGAAATTAAAAAAAAAATTACTAAAATATCAAACAATCAAAATAATAATTATTTGAAAATTTGTACAATTATTTATCCATCTGAGGTTCCACTGGTTGTCCTCATTTCATGGCATGAGGAGACATATTTTGCAGCAATTACTTCACATTTGGGCATTTCTCCCAGTACATATGGGAGTTTCTGTGTGTCTGATTTGGATTCGAATTCAGGGTATATTTGGGAAATGTGTTTTTGTCTTAGTGTATTATATTTGGGCTCTGTCTCCACCTGTCCCCTGTCACACTGGGAGCAGAGTCTCTCCTCTTGTGGGAGCCAGCTCTGTCTGTGGCGACCCTTCTCTATGTCCGAGCCCTTCTCTATGGCCAGGCTGTGTTCACTCAGTCTGTATGTTGACTCAGTCTACACACTCACTCACTCACTCTCTCTCTCTCTCTCTCGCTCTCTCTCTCTCTCTCACACACTCACTCACGCACACACACACACTCCTCTCTCACACACACACAAACTCACACACTTTTTATTTTGTAAAAAATTACAGTGAAACAACTGTCAGCTGGCATTACTTTCAGTAAATGTTTTGTGTGTCTGCGGTCAAATTGAAAAAAAAAACCGCAGCATTTAAAAAAAAAGGAAACACATTGAGACACGAGTTCTCAGGAAACCCATCAGATGTTGCATCACTGTAAGAGTTCAGTGTGTATAGACCAGCATCACTGAAGCAGAGAGATTCAGATGTTTAGTCACATCCTGTGTGTTCATGTGTCAGTTACACCATAACCAGCTGGTTAAAGTTGGCCGAAAAATAACGTCAGATAAATTAATAAATAGATTCAAATCAAATCATTCTCATCAAATTCAATAATAATCATCATTCATCAAATGAAAACTTGAATATCACCCCCTGACCCCACATTCACAAACACGCTTCCCGAAGTTATGTTCTCAGTCACGGTTGTAATGATGTGGAGGACACAGACGAATCCATTTGCAGCTTTATTAGAATATTTAACAGGCAGGGTAAATCAGGGGCAGACAGAACAACGGAGGTAATCACAAAGCAGAAGTCGAGAACAGGCCAGGGTCGAGGCAGGCGGCAGGAATCACAGTCCAAAGAACAATCCGGGTCGAGACAGGCAGCAGAACAATCAGAGGTCGATATAACAGTCCAAGGTCAGAGATAGTTCAGCAAACACGGGGAAACCGCTCAGAAATTGTACCCCGGGGCAATGCAATACTTCGCAATGAACTTGAGAGTGAACAGGGTTTATATGGGTGAGTGTGGATGAGCTGCAGGTGTTTGTGTAATTAGTCCCAGGTAAGTGGCATGATGGGATATTGAGTTTGTGATGGTTAATATTCTGGTGAAAGTGGCCTACAGTGGTGAAGAGGAGGTGAAGTGGAAGCCTGCTCTGTAACAACGGTTCTCCTTTCTGAACGAGTGCATCCGGTTCACGCCAGCGATTACTAATGCGTTAATGCCAGAGAATGTCTAATATGGCGAGAAGTTTCACTCTCACTACACTTCCGGCATCTGAACTGGTTGCAGTTCCACTCTGATTCCATATGAGGGCGCTCACAGGACGAGTGCAGAATGAATGGAGGTCTATGGCGCTATACCCCTCAAAATCCACTTTTCTCAGGATATATTTTTTTGTCTAGTAATTTGATGTTGTATTCGAAAGGAGATGCAAAGAAATTACACATTGCTGGGTGTTAGATTTTTTAGAGTCACTTATTTGCTTTAAAAAAGTCTTTCAAAATGTCAATGACGTCAGAATGCTGACGTCATTAGCAGAATGCTAGCGTGTTATGGGCAACAACAACTCAACCTGTAAGAAATCGAAACGACATAAGTACTCATTCATTCAACTTTCGACCTATAACCCATGTTGAACTTGCAAAATCTACAATCACATCTGAGATTTCTCAACGGCAATCGGGTGAAAGAGACAAATTTAGCTGTCTAGCCCCATTGACTCCCATTCATTTTGCACTCATGGCGATCGCCCCCAGTGGAACTCTGGTGGTACTACAACCAAAATTCGGAACAATAGGGCTTAATAGGGAGTGGACAGGCTCTCCGTAGACGGGCTCTGGTTAATGCACTCACGGTGTTTGAGGTTCGATATTCGCCGGACATTTGTTTTCCCTTGTAATATATTTTATTATTTATTATTATATTATATTAATGCTTTGACGCGTTTCCACAGCGCACGATGCCGGGGGGCTGCCAACTCTCACGCAATTGACACTTTTCACACGCTCTTACGCCACACATCCATTTTCTCACGCACAGAAAAATTGCGGAGCAAAGAGGTACTTTTAATATTAAACTAATTCTCAGCTCTTAGGACAAATTCCGTCAATTTTTATTATGAAATTCAGATAAAAATACGTTTGGCGCTTGTAAATGTGATGTGACAGATCGCAGAGCGCCTCAGTTCAAGTGCACGTGAACCGATCATCTGTTACTTTTTAATTTAAAGATGCAGTACAACTTACCGAAAGTATACATAATATCGACCAATTATTGTTTTTCAACCACTGAAAGAGGTCAATATATAACAGCAGGAGAACAATTATGACACATAACGTTACATTTACCTCAGGAAAGCCATTTAATGACCATAGCATGTTAATTGAATAGAAAAAATAGCTTGAGAGAAGATTTTGCTGAGCACTATATTTACATATTTATTATATTTTTACTTATGCCATTAAATAATTGTTATTATAACAAAAACTGCATTATATTTTATTTCTTATTTTTAACCTTTAATAATACCAGCAGATTGGGCCCTCTATGTTTACAGCATTAGGTGAGATTATTTTTTTAAATAAAATTTAAAATAAACATGTATCCAAATTAGTCAATATTGAATCAAAATCGGAATCAAATCACAAGAATGGAATTGAAATCTTGAAATTTTTGTCAAGCAATAATAAAAACTGTATCCTACCAGTCACTGTACAATGTAAACATTGTAACATGTTGTCACTAAACTTCATAAAATTCTATTTAGTTACCAAATGTTGTGACAATCACAATTACACTTATTGTGATGCAATATTTGTTGCATCACAATATGCAACCTCAGTCAACGTTCAGCTTTAGGAGGGGAAGAAATAGGGCAGGTTACGGAGACTAATCAGTGATGCGCACACACACACACACACACACACCCGAACCCCCCTAACTACCTCACATTTGAGTCAGTTTTGGACTTCGCATTTTTATGTTTAAAATTACATTGTGAAAAACAAGGTTGTGTTCCATATTGCGGTGTGATACTTGGTGCCACAGTGACACTCTTGTCCCAAAAAATATTGCTATACTTCGACACTCAATATGCAGTCCCACGGTGAGTCATTTCCCCGTCGCACCTACACAAAATTTGAGGGTTCCCCCACCTGCCACTTTAACCACTGACCATAACGAGAGGAATGTTTGAGCATTCACAAGTCTTTATTCAGAGGCGTTTCACAGAAGCACTAATCATCATCACCATCATCATCATCATCATCATCATCACCACATGTGGAGACATTCATTCCAGTGGGAGTTCCGTGACCTTTGAGTCTGGGTGTGTTTGACCTTCAGCTCCTCATCAATGCTCATGTGAAGTGACTCTGGTTTACAGGTTTCTCCAGTTATCAGGAACATTTCAAATGAGGAAGTTCCCAGAAATATAAATATTTATCAGGAAGTATACAAGAGAGAAAAAATAGACATTTGTGGGACATATGTACATGGTTCTATACAGTATCTATAAACCAGGTTAATCACATCACAGTGGTTATTAATCCATTCATATCTTTCACTCAAAATAAATATGTCTTTCAGTCGCATCACTCCATACAAACACGGTCGAGACGTCACAGTATGATCGCGGGACACACTGAACACCTGACTCTGGACAAACACTGAATAAATAAAGTATTTAAACACTTTACAATCAAAACATCTAATCCAGTGATGAAAAAGACACGTGACACTAGTTGTGTGTCAATCCTAAACACTTCTTTACAAAAACCGAGAGTTGAATTGATATTTCATAATGTATGACATTTAGACGTTAGGAAATAATAAAAACTTTAAGGTGCTGTCGATCTCTGACTGATCCAATCAGATCCTCTTTATAGTTTTATCCATCATTAATTCATTCATTCATTATCATCATCGTAAATGATAAATTGTTAGTCTTAAGACAATAAATAACAACGCTACACATGGAGTCAAACGTTCAGACACATGACTGTTGATAAACTGAATGATCAAAACATGATACTCGTGAAAACTCTAATATTGAGCTTCTTTGTCTAGATCTGAAAAGCTCAGTTATTTTTATTAATTTAATTTTAGTAACTTGTTTAGATAAAAAGGGGTTTTAAGATCAAGAGGAACACAAATTGAGTGTCTGAATGTTTGACTGGTAGATCACATGACTGAAACGCTGCTGATCATAAACACAACAACAATAATCTCTCCACATCCTGTAAAAACTGATGTGGAATCATAAGATCCGAGCGGATCCTCTCCCACACCAACCTCGTGTGTTCCCATACTCTCATGACTAGGACTGGGTATTCACACACATTTCACAATTCGATTAGATTTCGATTCAATATTGATTATTTTGGATATCAGGTACAATACATCATCTTGACATCTTTTACAATACAGCCTACACATCTCTTCACTAATGCTGTAAACTATGGGAGTCAGCTGTGGCCTATAGGCTTCATTATCCTACTGTAATATTGAAGGTAAAAATGAACTGATTTGTATTCAAACACTTAAATTACACATCTTTTTTTTTATAATAATAAAGTTATATGAAATATAAACATGTAAACGGTGGCTGTCATAAAAACTTGCCAGATTTATTCAAACATGCATTAAATATTGAAGAACATAAGTATAATGAATATGTAATATTGTGCATATATTTAGCAGAATGCTCCTCTAGAGTTCATATTTCTCTCTGACTGACGAGTTTATGGCCACTGGATCTGGTTTTTCTGAGGTAAATGTGACGTTACATGATATTGTTTACAAGCTGTTTTACTGACGTCTTTCCACGGTTGAAACACTGACCGACTCCATGTCACATGATACGGACTTCGATAAGTTGTACTCTACCTTTAACACACTTTCAGAAGCTCCTTCATGTTTATCTCGCGCTGTAACTGGTGTTATTAAGGCGGAAGAGAAGATCATGTGCTTCTCTAGAGCTGAGCCAGAGCGATCTCATGCCACAGCGACAACACGCTATTCATGTTTATGAGTTTCGTAAGAAAATGGACGTAATTTGAAATCTGAGACTTTGTTTCATATCAATAGTAACAAAGCACAAAGATTATTGCGATTCATTGGATGGGATGCGCTACAGTGTTACATTCATTCATCAACTGGAAACAGGAGGACTAATCGATTATTGGGATATCGGTTCGTAAAAATGAGAATCGATTAAAATCGAGAAATCTATATTTTTTACCCAGCCCTACTTATGACTGATGATCAACTTGACTCTTATGATATTGCACATATACTGTATATATCTGGTACATGTTGGAGTATTTACCCTGTTTACTTAGAAAAGTCCAGGTCACATGAGTGATTCATAAGTGCAAATTATTGTAAATACAAAAATATATACAATCTTTCATCAAAATGTAAGAATAGAAAAAGCTCTGGCAATAATAATCAATAAAATTCATATTATTAATCATTTTCCAGCTGAACAATGGCACTTGTCTTTCCAGATCCGAGTTCTTGCGTCACTGATCACTGTACTCCTGTTCATCAGCTTTTGAAACTCTATTGTATAAAGCGCTTTAGAAATAAAGGTGCGTCGATCTGACAGGAACTTCAGGCTCAGGTAATACTTTCAAAGGTGTAAAACAGGAAGTGACATCACTATGAGCAGAAGTAACGCCACAGGAGTGAGGCGGTGAGCGCTTGAGCGGCTCATGCGAACCTGGTATTGAGCGACGGTCCTGTTATAGACGTCCTCTGAGGACACGCACGTGTACGAGCCTTCGTGAGTCTCGTTCATGCGGTCGATGAGATACAAACAGCCCTGATCCGAACCGACACACTCCTCGCGCGCGCTCCCGTGCTGCCAGTGGTACGTGGCGTGATGTGATGTCGTCGGGCAGCGCAGGAAGTGTCTAGAGGACTCCGGGACACGAACCACTGCCGTCTCGCCACTTAATTCAGTTTTTGAAGGCTCGGCTGCAGGCATCTCTGTGGAACAGACGTCATGTGATTTTACTTTCTGATGAATTGACATAAATGGATATTTCTGAAAACACTTCACTCTTTTACAAAAACCTTTGAGCTGCCAATCTCAGAATACACCACAGGTTCAGAGATCATATTCATAATTCTGAGATGATGAATGAAGCTTGTTGATTATAAATATAGTTCATTTAATACCATAAGCAGAAATACTTTAACTAAATGTTAGCATGTCAGACTCGAATGCAGGGTTTCCCAAATCTAGTTTTTGATTAATTGTTTTATAAAATGTGGTTGATTCCATATTGATTTTCAAAAGCCACGAATTGAATTTTTCCATGTAGATTCAGCGCACGTGTATCAGTATATTGCATCTGTGCATTCGTCTTAAGGCGAGACACGGCAGGCAAAAACATTGTTTTTTTACTGGTCAATTTTGAGATTTTTGGATATTTGTCTTCAATAACACGTCTTCTTTCAGACTTGTGGTGAAAAAAAGTCCGAAATACACATTAGGTCTTTATTTTACTACACTTTGTCTGTTTGCATCTGTTAATTTCTCCTAAATTCAACAAAAGTTGTCGTTCTTAATCATCATGCTGCTCCCTGTCATCACACACACCGTTAGAAAGCTCTCTCTCTCCTGTACAATGCTGTCGGATCCAAATATGGTCATTTCCTTTTTATCAGCAACCAATCTCATTGGCTGATGATAAATCTTTAAAGCCCGTTTTCTCAAAATGACTTTTCTCTCCGACATCTCCACTTCAGCAGCACCGATATACACCAAACTTTCCAGTCTTGTACCTAGTTATATTATGAAGACATTTGCAGAGGGATTTGTAAATATATTATTCCTAGCCTGATTTATATAACATTTTATTCCAAAAAACATGGCGAAAATCATTTTTTTAAGGCTATTGACAGTATATTCTGATTTACAGGATAACAAAAGTAGATATCCATAAATCCCTCTGTAATTTTTTCCCATCTAATATGTGAACACAATGAAAACATTTTTTTTTTTACCTGGCTTTATCCAATACTCAGATTTAGTTTTTTAAAATATATGCAAATTAGCGCATATTTAATTAGATATTGCCTAATTTGCATATTTAAACATTAAATTACAGAAAACTTGTAGTCATTTTTTTTCCCCATCTTAATGTAGGTAATCAACTGGGAAAGTTTCATGGTGATATCTGCTAGGTAAAAATGTTACCCTGTGCTGCCGTCTCTTCTGTTAATCAAAAGACAGAAGTTTTTGTAACTTTAACAAGGATTAACCTTTATTTAATTTGTACAGTGAAGATTATATGCAGTGTTATTTTACATGTGATTACTTTATTCAGATTCTGTACCTGAAAACTACAGTTAGATCTGCCTGGAGAAACCTTTAAAGCACTGATTATTTCAGTTGTAATTTCTGTATTTATTTATTTGTGCTATTGCTTGTAGTTTAATTATTTGTTCTTTTTTTATTTATTAATGCCTGTTTGTTTTTTAATAATCTTTGAAATTGGAACTGAGAATAATACAATTTCGCTGGTATCTAAAATTCTGGGCGTCATAATCTTATTACAATATAAGGATGCATTATTTCATTCTTTTTTTTTTTTTTGTGGCGGGGATGAAAACCCTAGACTACCTGAAGGTGGGCTGAGTTCGTTTGAAATTCGTTTAAAAGTGAAAGCAGCTCATAATCGCCACCACAAATGTCATTACAGAAAATCACACGGGGAAAATCCCAGAGCCAGACTTACTGCAGTCGTGGGGGTCTCTGGCTCGGCCTCTGTGGAAAACAAGACACATCAATGATACTTCCATAAAATTTTATTTCCATAGATTTTAATGATGCAGTGTTTCAGTTGTGTGTGCGTGGGTGGGTGTGTGTGTGGGTGGGTGTGTGTGTGGGTGGGGGAGTTGTGTTTCAGTGGTAAAAAATATGGAAATGAATGTAAATATATTAAAATATGTATTTTGTGGTTGAGTTGTCAGAGTAGGTGCAATGCAAACAGGTTAAGAGTTTGTTCAGTGGTTATAAGTGTGGTTTCAGAATGATTCAGCATCGCTTGATGTGCACACTGCAAGTCAGACAGCATTCTCACTAGTGCTCATAATGATTTGAACAAACCTCAAACACAAAGTATGAAACTTGTATGTGTAATTTATTCTGCAGATCAGAGAAACCAGTATAAAACCACCGCACACCTGACCCAGAACGCTCATTACATGTCTTACAATATATCATTGCACCACTATGAGTTTTATTAACACGGCTTTAAGTTTGTGGCCATGCTAAATATACATGTTATCAGAAAGGAAGCAGGCCGGGTGTGTGTGTGTGTGTGTGTGTGTGTGTGTGTGTGTGTGTGTGGGTGGGTGGCTTACTTGGCATTGACGGTGCAGCGCAAACCGTTCCAAACACAGTAGGGGTCTCGAGATAACATGCACTCTATACACTCATCTCCGTACACACCACATGTCTGCAGGTCGATCTGAACAACCTCATTACTGGAACTCACGAACAGACGCTTCTGAGAAATAAAACACCGGATACATTAGTAATGCTAATGATACATTTATGAGATTAAATAGAATAAAGATCGATCATAGATTCTAAAGAACCAAATTAAGAGACTAACAACTGACCGCTCTTCAAGTACCAACATTTTGGCCGATAACCGATAATTAGTTAAATTTGAAAGCCGATAACCGATATATTGGCTGATAAATCTAAATCCAAATTTTATATTATTTTTGAGAGCCTGATTACAAAACCAAAAGTCTCACCATTAAAAGCCACGTCCCAAACACACAATTATAATTATTAACAATTATTTTGTTCTCATGATAATTTTATGTAGCCGATATGATAGACTTTAAAATATGAAAGGGGATATGAAAGTTTTAAAGCTAACTTTAGCTGGAAAATAACTTTATTAAAGAACCGCTATAAAGCCAAAACAATCTCTGTTACCTTAAACTATACGTTTATCTCTGTAAAGCTGCTTTGAAACGATCTACATTGTTAAAAGCGCTGTATAAATGAAGATGACTTGACTTGCACATGTTGCACTGAACCGTATTTTCCTTTTTTGAAGTGATTCCAATCATATTTCAAGCAATTTAAATCCACCATGTTGAACAGTGCGCATCTGAAGTGTCAGATGTATCAGCTTTAATATATCGGCCAAATTCTCTTATCAGGCCGATAACGATAACATAAAAAATTAGCATATATCGATATATCGTGCATCCCTAGTATCTACATCTTCAGAGTTATTAAAAGCAAAATAAAACAGCTATATTATATTAACAGTCAGCTCAAAGTATAGGATGTTCGTACATCATATATATTTATAATCACTAAATATATAATCACACTATATATTAATATAATATATAATCATATGTATAATCACCCACAACAATCCACTGAATAACATTTTGTTCAAAGCGACTTGCATTGCATTCAAAATATACATTTGATCAGGTCATGCGTCCCATTGATCATCATTCTCCTCTTCTTTTACTTAAGCATGCATTAAGGTGCTTGAGTCATGTGGAAGTGGATGTTTTGTGTGTCGTACCTCAGAAGTGTCCAGAAGCATGCCGGTGATGTGTGTCCCGTGTGGAAACGGCAGATACTCCGCAATCACAAAAACAGGCTTTTCCAGGACTTTATGGACCCCTCCACTTTCTGTGAGAGAAGAAGAGCACTTTCAATATAACAACAGGACATTTATCTAACCCGTCTGTCACATGCACATCATACACACATCTCTTTATGGGAAACATTCAAGATACCCGACTCCAAATGGAGTTTGATGATACGTGTTGCTTTTGCATGAAATAGTCGGTTGCATAATAAGTCACAAGGCCGGAGTGACTGCGGTTACACACACTGTGTGGCAAAAACACGAGCGGCAATATTTGTTTTCAGCGTGAACCGCAAAAAAACACACAAAACACATTTAAAATGGGAAAGAGCTTTGAGATTGACTGTACAACTAGATTTGACAAGAAATCTGAGGTATATTTTTACAGTCTGACGGAAGATACAGAACAGAGAAGCAAATGAATCGCAAACAACTGGATCCAGGCAGAGAAAGCTGGATTTGCAGTTTTCATTGTGTGTCAATATGATGAATTATGGGGTAAAATCATACACTATATATTGTATTGTTATATATTGTATTGACAACTCATCAATTAAAATATTTACCATCGTATATTCTGCATTATTGGACGTTTTTAAATAAACACTGACAAAAAAACTACACAAGGTTTAGGGCTGGACGATATGATGATATATATAACACTGATATGAGTGATCACTATATTGGGTTTATATAAAGCGGTCACAGGCAAATTAGCTTTATGTATTTCCCTGGCGTGGAAATCAGGCTCATATAAATGTGAGGAAACACGATTCCGGCTGCATGTCAATAACCATGATCACTGGATCTTTGGTGAGTTGTAAGGAACACTATATCGAGTCCGAGCTTTAGTTTAAACTGATAATCGTTTGTTTTGCACGCATTCTCGCAGTTTCTCCTATTAAATCCAGTCGCTCAGCAGCTCTTCTGCCACTAACTAACACCTAGTTAGACAGCTCACTAGAGTTTGAAACTATTAGATTGCATCACTTTGATAAATCATACTACACTCCTCACACACTTATTTGTTTATTCAGCCTCAGTCTTCTGACTAACACGACATCATCAATGATTCATTACATTTTTCTAGCAATTACATGTCCAAGCCTTTTCCTGTAGAGCTGGTCATGTAAATGTGAAACTGATATGAGTTTAAATCAACATGAAACTGCATTTACAATCTGTTTATCTGGTCAGGTGACACATGAACAGGATGTTCAATGAGAAGTAAGTCATAAAAATTATCAGTTTGATAGACTAATGACTCAAGAGCCAAATCATCTAAAAATCCCCCCGTAGTCAATCATTTTAAACTCTTAAAACTCATCTTTGATCACTAAAATTACATATTGAAATGTTTTTTACTTGAAATAAATTTCTTCATGCCTTAAAATATCTCGAATGTAACTCGACACCCTTGCCTCATTTAGTATGCGTGGTTCTATGAATATGCAAATGAGCCCCGTCTCCACTCACTTCACTGCAGTTTTAAGGAGAAAATACACAGCAATGGGGTCGACTTATGAATTTACAGACTTTTCCACTCTTATACCAGTAATTAAAGTAATCTGACATTGATTCTGAGAATGTCTTCTTAAACAGGCGCGCTTCTTCTGAACCATAAAGATATGTTTGTGGGAGTTCTGTATGTGGAAATGATGCGCTTGTTCACATTGCGCTGGAATTTTAAGATAAGCTGTGATTAATAAAGAGGAATGCATACTGAAGTTTTATAAATCGCCCATGGGAACATTTTGGAAACTGTTGCACGTTCACATTCAGGATCACTATATGCACACCTTTATACTTGAGGACCTTTGGCCGATTGCATAAACTGCTTAGACTAGTCTTAAAAGTTATTAATCTATTTTTTATTTCTATTTTTCTTCAAAACTGGTGCTTCCTTTTTAAAGCCAGTTACCGTATTTTCCGGACTATAAGTCGCACTTTTTTTTGTAGTTTGGCTGGTCCTGCGACTTATATTCAGGTGCGACTTATATATCAAAATTAATTCAGGCTGAGATGAACCAAGAGAAAACATTACCGTCTACAGCCGTTGTTCAAAAGAGTTGTTTAAAAGCGACACCAAGGATGAAGAAAATGATGTGGAATGAGATCGCGGGAGCTTGGTGAACTTGTTTATTGGTAACTTGCTTGTTGGACTCACTGGCTTATGTTAATTTAGCCTATTCAGCCTCCCAGGTATATGTTCTTTATGTTATTGTGTAGCTGAATAACTGTTAATGTGTTGCGTTAACATACCGGACACCCAACGTTATTCAGCCTGTTCTGTGTAGTTGAATAACTTGTCTTTCCAGATTAAATGTCTGTTTTTGGTCTTGGATTTTGTGAAATACATTTCTAAATAAATGCGACTTATAGTCCAGTGCGACTTATATATGTTTTTTTCCTCTTCATGACGCATTTTTTGACTGATGCGACTTATACTCCGAAGCGACTTATAGTCCGGAAAATACGGTACATAAAAAGGAGATCAGTCTAATTTGAAATGGACTGTAAGACTGATTATCTCCTGTCTAACTGCTTGTTGGTCAAACTAGTTCTTAAGACACGGGGCCCTATTTTAACGATCTGAAACGCAAGTATCAAACGTGAAACGCAAGTAACTTTGTGGGCGGATCTCTGTTGCTATTATACCGGCGGGATAAATGACTCTTGCGCCTGACGCAAATCTAAAATGGGTTGGTCTGAAGCAGCTTCATTATTCATAGGTGTGGTTTGGCGTAACGTGAAATAACCGCCCGGAGCGGTTCACAGCCGAGGAGACCGACGTTCTCACAGAGAAGTGACATTGGGGATGGAGAAGCACCCAAATTAGCTTCGGTTAAACAGGCGTATAATAATTTGGGTAAATGTGTAAGCTAGATTTATGCCTATTTTTTCACATCTTCATGGACACCACAATGATTTCCCTCGTGTGGAATATTTTTCCTTGTATATATGATTTGCAAAAATGTGAACTGGTGCGTCTGTGTGTAGATGAGAGAAGCAAAGTGTATGTGCGTTGTGCACACGCTACATTATGGCCAAGCATGCGCCCTTAAAATAGCATCTGAACGCCACTGACTTTAGACGAGGTTTCTCCTGGTCTGTGGCGGAATTGTTTTCTGAAACTGCAAAATAGCACCAGGGAACGTTTGCGCCGGAACACGCCTCCTCTTTACGCTGAACCGCCCCCGGGAGCGCAAGTTCATTCCCTAATTTACCGACGTGCGTCTGTGGAGGGAAAAGTCCCAAAGTCAATAGGAATGAAACATGCGTTGCTGTACAAAGTCAATTGCGCTGGGTGCGAGATAGGGCCCGCGGTCTTATCATAGTGGCCAAGGTTATGCAACTGAATCGTAAATGTTCCCATCTTTAGTGACAGATTCACGTACCTAGAGACAGAAGCAGGACGGTGTCGTTTTGTTCTCGGTCCACCTGGATGTGTGTGTAATGGCGGTGTCTGAACAGCAGGGGTCCGTTCTCTGGCATCACCCAATCCTTCATCTCGGGACGCACCGGCATGAACTTCAGCACCTCAGAGCTCAGACCAGCACTGTTATCGACACACTAAAAGAATGACGAGTAGTTAATTAAAAGGAATGGGAAAGATAACCGTGACTGATAGTTAATCAGAGCTCAACATTCGGTTCAAGACTGTCATTCATTTAGAGTTGGGCGATAATATAGTTCTCTTTTTGCGATTTATACAAGCAGTATCGCTTCAGTGACGGCATATTACTCACTGTTCCAGGCCGATGACCCGCAGGAACGCTAGTGGTGTTGAATTCAGAGGAAGCGAAGATAGTGCTGATTTTGGTCATGCTATAAACGCACACAGCACTCATGTTCCTGTAAATACAGACACAGAACTTCACACTTCACTTTAAACTTCTCTTTTTCTTTCTCAGTGTTTGTTCAACTGTGTGAAATGACAGACATCGACATGTAAATGTAAATGTGACTTACCGTCAGTCATGTTAGCATTTTACACTGATGTGAAAGACTCGATTCTAATCAATGTCGACTCATTTGGATATATATTTTAGGGACAGTACAGTAAAAATCTCAATGTTGTAAACTTTACATTACTATAATATTAAACGGTTAAAATGAACAAATGATTTGTATAAAACATTTACACAAGGCACTTTTATAATAAAGTTTGTGATGACAAATGTTTAGTTGAAAATAGACATTTAAATGGTCGCTGTCATAATGGATTAGTTCAAACATTAAATATTGAAGAATAAGTTAAAATATATGTAATTTTGAGCATATACTAATGTCATTAAAGCATTAATTAGTGTCATTTTTCTAGCTGACTATCAAGTTTATAGTCACTGAATGGGCTGTTGAAACACTGATTACATGATTCACTTCAGTAAGTTTTTCTGTATCTTTCAACATTCCTAAAGAGGAAGAGATGATTGGTCACACCACACTGATCTACATAGAATGTCATTGTATAGATGATTGGTCACGCCACATTAAAGAGCCACAAAACCACATTTATTGTTTGAATTTAATGATAAAACTGACAGAATTTGAAAGCTGAGACTTTGTTTCATTTCAAAAATATCAAAGCACAAAGCTTGTTAGAAGTTTTGTGCGAGCATCAACTAAAAAAAGAGAAATTCTAAGGATTTCAGAAACTAATTCGGTTCATCAAACTGAGAATCAGTTAAAATCGAGTAATTGATAATTAAAGCAGCACTCAGTAGCTTCGGGATTTCTACGCTGTATTCTCGCTTTTTGCTGGCAGGTTTCTCTCTAGAGCTCCCCCCACAGCTTCGGAATAGATATTTGACAACACTGTTGTAAAAACTCGTTGGCTATTCTCAGACACCAGAGGCTAGCAGATCAACGACATCAAAGCAGATGGGACATTCTTTAAAACGTCTTCTTCCTTCGGGTTCGGACAGCGTGAGGGAGCGCAATAATGACGCCATTTTAGCAGATTTCTTTTGGCCGTAAAGCAGTTGTTTACATCGTGAGACCTGATATCACGCGAGACTTCCTGACGCGGCGGCTGGCGGCCCGCCGTCCTAAAGTTGCAAGTGCGTATTTTCCGCTCACGGGCACCAGGGGGGTGCGAAACGACCACCATTCAACCCGAAATAAGTAATATAACCATTCCAATGACTCCGAAGCTGTTCAGTTAAGGTAAAAAAGTTACTTAGTTCACCTTTAAGGCCACAGACTGTGGTTAGAGAAAGTCAGGAAACATTCGCTTCTCTGTTCTGTTTTCTCGTCAGTCTGTGAAAATAAACCTCAGATTTCTTGTCAAATGTAGTTGTACAGTCAATCTCAAAGCTCTTTCCCGTTTCAGATGCGTTCTGTGTGTCTCCGCCTCTCAGTGACCCTCATTTATCATTCTCGCTTAGAAACGGGCCTATATGTTGGCGTAAGATTATGCTTGCACTCCTCTCACCGCCTGATTTATGAAGCTGTGCGTACCTTTGAAATCCAGGTGTACGCAATACCTCCCCTTGATAAATGCCGCGGCTGAAAACGATCGTCATTAGAATAACACGCCCCTATATATTCAAGTCTCCGCTTCCCCCACGCCCTCATGTTACGCCATGGACACACGGAAGACGGCAAAGAAGAGAAACTTCTTTGAGAAAGAGAAAGCGAAACCAGGGAAGTTCAAAGAAACAAAATTGATTTCTAGATTTTTATTATTAATGACGCTTATTGTTATTTAGAAGAAGAATGTCGTCGTTATAATTATTATTTGTATTATTATTATTATTATTATTATTTAAAAGAAGAAGAATGTCATTTTTATTATTTTGTCAGTCTGAATAATTTTTTGGTCATTGAAAGCCTTTCATTACTGAACCTAGTCCGTGCGCACCTGCCGGGCCTAACCCTGAAACGTCAGGTAAAGCGCACAGGCTCGCAACTGAAGGAATACATATGCCTACAAATCAAATGCTTTGGTAAAGTCACACAAATTGAACATTGAAGTTCATGTTGCACAAAAATAAACACTGACGTTTATAATTACTATGTTGTTGTTTTTTTACAGTGGGTCATAATATATCATATCTTTTAGCTTGTCAGTAATTGTTTTTCTGCGCATTTCCGCACTAACTCAAAGCGTGCGTACACCACCTCCTGAGCTGGCGTATGATTTGAGAGTGCCGTACGCCAACGTCCATATTGATAAATCTCAAAGTCACCGTGGTTTTGGGTGTACGCCAGGTGTACGCTGGAAATTTGGTGTACGCACTTTTGATAAATGAGGGCCAGTGAGTGTAACCGCCCGTCACGCATAACCTCTACACCGCGAAGCATGAGATGAAGTGTTTGCCTTACCAATAGTTTCTGAAAAGCGCATAAATTTTGATGTCGTCGTCCGTTTGTAGTGTGGCCACATCTATCAGCTGACTGAAGTCATGCCCTCTCCCACAGAGCAGACGGGCGTAGATCATCGAGGTCCAGCTGTTCTGAAGGTAAGCCTTCGGACCGCCACGGTCATTCTGAAACACATCGACTTAGGGTCAATCATGTGAATATTCAGTGCGTATTGATTCGTTTATGGTGTTTTGTGCTTACACTGTTTATAAAAAGCAATATGAACAGCTAAATATCGGTTGTGTTGCACAGAAGAAAAAGTCATATGGGATTGGACTGATGATGAGGGTGAGTAAATGACCACAATTAAAATAAGTTCTGCATGTTTTTTTGCATCACTCTCTGATTGCAATAAGGCCTGACTTGCACTATTTCTCAAATGATCTAATGCAATCAAGGAAATTGAAACAAGGACCATAAATCTACAGCAATACCCTGATTTCATACGGAACAAGATTTAGAGGGGTCATGTGACGTTTCTAAAAACATTTTTTTTGTGTGTATTTGGTTTAATGTTTATACGCGGTTTTAGGTTAAAAAAGTCATTATTTTACACATACTGTTCATTATTGTTGCTCCTCTATGCCCCGCCTTTCTGAAACGCGTCGATTTTTACAAAAGCTCATTGTTCTAAAAAGCGCGGTGTGCTGTGATTGGCCAGCGATCCAGTGCATTGTGATTGGCCCAAAAACCTTAAGCGTGTGACGGAAATGTCACTCCCATTTGCATATTTGGGACATCAGCTCTCGAAGCAATAATGACAGGTGATGTCAATTCGAACCTGAATCTGAACAGGAAAATGCAGATGACCGAAGCTGATCGATCAACTTCGCCAGCGCGACCAGATCGTATCAGATTGGTAAGGTTTTATTTTATTGGGGACATAATTATTGATTATAATGACTTGTACTGTCTACTCTATACTGCTCAAAACTCGCGTTTGAATAACCATTGTTTTCTAATTGTGTCGTCTTTTGGAAGCGATAACCACAGCGTCTCCACGACATGGCGGCGCCGGCGGCCACAATAACACAGTGAGAATTACACCGTGTCCTAACCAGACGCGATGCGATAAGATTCCAGCAACAAATAATTTGTCTGTCCACACTAGACGCGACTGCGAGATGCGTCAAAATCGATCAAAACCCCACAGCCAATCAGAACAGCGTGTGGGCAGAGTCAGTCAATCAGAACAGCGTGTGGGCGGAGTCAGCTTTAATGTTCAATCATAATTGCATTTTCTGGTTAATTTCTTGCATGCATCTATTCAGAGATATAACACTTGATGTGTCATCAGCACCAGCGTTTTTAATTAGGCTGTATAAAATTTCCCCTTAGCACAAATGTGTGAGTTACTGAGAAACATCTTTATTAAACATGCAGGTGTCAGTTTCGTTATCAATTAAAATAGGTGAAAGGATACAGAGGAAATCCAGACGCTCACACACACTTCACACACACACACACACACACACACACACACACACACACACAACAACAACATCAGGGTGCATTTAATGCTGTTTACTGACTGATATCTGGCAAATGTGGGATTATTTATAAAAGTGAACTTAACTGAGAAACAGAAGTAATACTTACACTGTTCCATAACAATACTGACAGCCTTTCTATAATTCATTTTTTTATATATCTTATGTACACTACCAGTCAACAGTTTTGGATCGGTAAGATTTTTTATGTTTTTAAAGGAAGTCTCTTCGGCTCACCAAGGCAACAAACAACAACAACAACAACAACAACAACAACAACAAAAAAGTTGTATTGTGAAATATTATTATAATGTAAATCGTCTGTTTTCTATGTAAATATATAGTAAAGTGTAATTTATTCCTGTGATCAAAGCTGAATGTTCAGCATCATTACTCCAGTCTTCAGTGTCACATGATCCTCCAGAAATCACTCTAATATGATGATCTGATGATCAAGAAACATTTCTCTATCAATTTTGAAAACAGTTGTTTACATTTTTTTTTTCAGGATTCTTTGATGAATAGAAAGTTCAAAAGAACAGCATTTATCTGAAATAGAAAGCTTTTGTAACATTAAACGCTACCGTTCAAAAGTTTGGGGTGTCAGTAAGAATTTGTATTTTATTTTTGGGGGAAATAAATAAAATAAATCAATACTTTTATTCATCAAGAATTAATTAAATTGATCAAAATTGACAGTAAAGACATTTATAATGTTAGAAAAGATTAAATTTCAAACTTTCTATTCATCAAAGAATCTTGAAAAAAGAAAATTGTACAACTGTTAATAATAATGAATGTTTTTTAAAGCAGCAAATCATATTAGAATGATTTCTGAAGGATCATGTGACACTGAAGACTGGAGTAATGATGCTGAACATTCAGCTTTGATCACAGGAATAAATTACACTTTAAAATATATTAAAACAGTCATTTTAAATTGTCATAATATTTAACAATATTACTGTTGTTGTTGTTTTTTAATCAAATAAATGCAGCCTTGGTGAGCAGAAGAGAAAAAACATTAAAAAACTTAGCAATCCAAAACTGTTGACTGGTAGTGAACATCTGAAGTCAATTTAAATTGCATTAGTGTTCTGTAATCGGGACAGACAGATGTCATTGGGCGGTTTCTTTTTCTGTTAAAGGGATAGTCCCATCAAAAATAATGTTGTCATTATTTACTCACCATGCTCATATCTTTCTAAACTTGTATGACTATCTTTCTCCTGCAGAACACAAAAGGAGATGTTTTTAAGAGTGTCACGTAAAGCCCGATGATTAGCGTCCAATTGTGGTTTTGGATCATATCGACGCTCCTTTTATGGACAAATAATATTTTTAAAAATCTTTTGTGTTCCACAGAAGTCATACAAGTTTGGGAGAGTAAATAATGACCGTTTTGGGAGGAGTTTCAATTAGATAAAGTTAGTAAGAATGCAGAGTTGTTATTTGTAATTATTGCGATACTCCAAGACACATGATAAAAGATTAACAAGAAATGTACTGTTGATTTAAAATGCTAAATTTGATATTTCATTGTGTGTAAATGAATATTCTTGGACTTGGTGCTGGAAACCCAAAGCACAGGACAATAGAGACACCAGAATAACAATATTCATGATTCTGAAGATGAAAATACAGAATTATTGTAGATGAATATGTTTGCACTCTTTTACTAACTAGATATATTTAAAATAATGTAGGCCTTTTTACTGGTAACATCAGACATCTGGCATTATCAGGACCCATAAATATTCCCCATTGCCTTATACATTATATTCAACATTATATATAGTAATTTAATGTACTACTGACACTAAAACTGAAAACTTGAATTTTTTCTCACACAGTAATTTTTATTTGGGTGAACTACACACAATACATATTGTTGCATTTTTGTATTACGATATATTGTTAAACCCCTATTGAGATTCCTCAGATGGTAGAAAAACCCTTTATGGAGTTTATACAGGTCAGGGGGAATCTCTAATTGCATTATCACTAATAGTTTACAAGCCTCTATGTGACCCTGGACCACGTCACCAGTCTCGAGTCGCACGGGTATATCTGTGGCAATAGCCAACAATACATTGTATGGGTCAAAATGATCCATTTTCTTTTATGCCAAAAATCATTAGGATATTAAGTAAAGATCATGTTCCATCATGAGGATATTTTGTACATTTCCTACCATAAATATATAAAAAAGTTATTTTTGTGAGTGGATGCAGCAAAATTGGAACAAAAATGAACATTAGCTATTTATTCAGCTTTCAAATGATGCATTCATCTCAATTTCAGAAAATGTACCCTTATGACTGGTTTTGTGGTCCAGGGTCCGATAAAACAAGATCTCGAGATGTTTCGCTGTGTGTTTCTGCTCACCTTGCAGCTCTGAGAGACTCGAGGAATCCACTGGTCAGATTCACCATCTTTACTTTTGTGTTTCTCAGCGAAGAAGGAATAAACTTTGTCAGCGAATTGGCCTTTCCCGGAGATCAGCTTCAAGTACTTTAGCTCTAAATGAAAGGAAATGAAAAACGGCAGTGAGAAAAGTTAAAGGCTCACTGTGGCAATGAAGCAGTTTAGATATCAGTAGTGTTGCGTTTAATCTGATTTCTCACCCATTTGTGTTGGCTGAGACCAAATGTTGTTATTTTTGTCCTTGTTTACTCTGTACAATCCCATCTCAGACTTAGTGAAGTACAGCATATCACCTGAAAGGTAAAATAAAGACAGAACGTGACGTCACATGTAGCAAGTGATAAAAGCAAATAATGCATTACTGCCGCTAGTCAATCATATTGAAAACAAACGTTCAGTTGACAAACTCCTTTAAACCAGTTTGAAAGTTGAGAGTTGTGTGAAAGTGATCTTGGACCGTTATACAGGGCATGTTACTCTTAAGTCTAAACTTCATTTTCATCCACATAAAAATGTAATATGGTGTCCACCCAGACTCCTTGGGCACATAACCAAAAATCATCCAATATTTACTCCCCGTCACGTCACCCCAGGTGTCTAGACTTATCTTCCTTCAGACGAACCCATCTGGAGTTATGTTAAATAATATCCTGGTTCTTCCCAGCTTTATAATGGGAGTGAATAGTGCATGAGTTTTTGAAGCTAAAAAAACAAATCAATCCATCATAAAAGTAATCCACACGACTCCAGTGGGTTAATAAAGGCCTTCTGAAGCAAAAAATATGGAAAAATATCCATATTTAAAACTTTATAAGGTACAAAACCCATGGTTTCGCTTCAGAAGGCCTTTATTAACCCACTGGAGTCGTGTGGATTACTTTTATGATGGATTGATTTGTTCTTAGGGCACTATTCAGTGTCATTACTGGGAAGACCCGGGATATTATTTAATATAACTCCGATTGTGTTCGGCTGAAAGAAGATGGCTTGAGGGTGAGTAAATTATGAGATAATTTTCATTTTTGGGTGAATTATTTCTTTAACACCAAGTATTAAACTTCAGTGTGTAACTCAAACCAAAAGTCTCGTCTATATAAAGAGAAGAATATCAGAGTCTTGACAATGGACTCTTGTGATTTGAACCAGTATGAAACCAGAGTCACACTAACAATCTCAATAGCTAAGCTCTGACAAACACGTTAGCATCACGGAAGGAATGTGCACTTAAAGTCCCCCTTTTGTTAAAATCCAGCTTTTAATGTAGTTTATGTGTCTATGTGGTGTTTTTAATACGCTTTAAGACAAACCATGTGTAAGTTCATAAGTCGACACCATTGCTGAGTATTTCCTCCTTAAAACTGCAGTGAACCAAAGACAGTCTCAAAAACACGCTTTGAAATCGCTGGTGTTTCTGACATCACAAACTACCTTGTAACCAATCAGATCAACTTGTGATCGTCAACCAGTGGATCTCTGAGCTGAGGGAGTGAGTGGAGGCGGGGCTCATTTGCATATTCATAGAACCGCGCATACTAAATGAGGCAAGGGTGTCGAGTTACAGTCAAGCTATTAAAAAGTCATTTTGGTGATCAAAGATGAGTTTTAAGGGATAAAATTATTGATTACACAAGGATTTTAAGAATATCTTATACTATGTTGTTGCGCCACAATTTAAGTCTTGTAGAGTGTGCAGGTTTGAGATTTGAAAGAAAATCTGTGAAGATTCTCCTTATGCGCTTGATGCAACCAGATTTAACAATCAGTTAAGATTTAAGGTTAAGACGGCACTGATCAAACCATTCTGTCTCGTTTCTATTGGTTAAACAAATAATTTACTGAAACACCAATCAAGGGTCAACATCCTTCTGTCAGATCTATATATGGAGATAAACTGTAGACCATCAGTAACGGAAGCTTAAGTTCCTCTTTCAGTTCCTCTCTCTTAAGTTGTGATGAAACAAACAAATGTGCAAAAATCACAATTTCTTCTCAGACGAAAACTGTAGTTTAACCAAACGTGAGCATTTTGAATACTGTATGAATTTTCAGGGATATTTATAGCAAAATGTCCAGGAACTCTTTCTATTTTCAGTGAATAACATTTCAGGCTGTTCCTCACACAAAGCATCAAATGACTGCAGAAGACTTGTAAAGTCATATGACCTGCTGTTACACATTTATATCGTTTTTGGTGGTTTCTTGACAGCCATTGTATGAAATAGAGCAGCGTGAACATTCTGCTAAACTTCTCCATTTGTTTGGAACGACATGAATGTTTATTTTTTTATTGTAGGGTTACATAACATCCATCAACTTCCCTGTTAGTTTTCCAGAATATGAGTTGAACATTGACAGTTAGTTATATGTAGTATCAGCAATAAATGGTATTGCATGCAAATGCATGTTTAGTTGCAGCATGAGCTTCGGTAACAGCACAGCGTTTCAACACGTAGACGGCTTCCTGAACCACTGCTAGAACAAACACGCAACACTGTGTGAAATCATATTGGAACGCTATTTCCTAATATAAGCTTCTATACTAAAGATTAGTGCCTTGATACTTTCCTCAACACTGAATAATGGCGGAAAGGGAAAGTAGGAGTGTTTGAGAAACCAAACCAAGCACAATCCCCCCTGTGTCCTCAAATTAATAATAATAATCATCCTACAGTGCTCAGCTATATATGCCAAACAATGAACAAGCCATTTGGTTGTGAAGAATCTCTTTAAGAGTGGGTGTTTCAGAATATCATGCTCACCAGATGCTGATGCATGCATGATGAATCCAGCCCTTCAATACCACAAATACTCAACAAGATGTGAATGACCATTATTTTCGCAATTCTAATAAGTGGCACCAAAACTGCATCTCAAACTAACGCAAGCTTACTTCGTACATGAATACAAACGCAGACACCAATACTCAAAACTGTGTGCAATACTCACCATCAAGTAATGACGGCTCATTAATAACTGGCACATAATTTTCTAATTTGAAGCAGTCAATCAGGGAGTAACTGGAGTTCTGGAACAAAACAGATGAATCAGCTTCATATGTTCACACCAGTTCCAAAAGCGTATAGTAAAAACAGGACATACCAAGTAACAGCACTTTGTACTTTCACCAGCAGATCCGCAGAAAAACAGATTTCCATCAGCGTTCTGACTGAGCAGAGAGAGCCTGTACTGACACTTTTGAAAAATCAACAGTTCAACAGTGGTTAGTGAACTTTAATGCGACAAAAAATACCAGAAGCTCCTGAAACAACATTGATAATGTTTATGTTAATGTTCGATTAAACACTGTAACCGGCATTGTCGGTGTGTGTGTGTGTGACTTACTGATAAAGTTTCACAGAAAAACAATAGACTTCGATTTTAACTCAAGATATTATAGAAATGCTTTCATTTTGTGCAGCCGAATGAAGAGGAGAAAACACTTTTTTGTTTGTTTTGTTAAGTCTACATATTTAAACCAGTAAAACTGGTTTTAAAACTAAAAATGTAATAGCAGACTGGTAAATACCAGAGTCAGTAAAGTTTGATACTCTAGGAAGTCTGAATATCTAAAATCTTGCATTAACATTTTCCTTAAACTCTCTTCATAATACTTACCGAATTGTCTGAATATTCGCTTTCATTCTTACAGAGACTCACATTTACCTAAACAAGGATACAAACAGTCTATTACAGCAAACATCTCATATTACAAGCCAAAAAAGTTGACACTGCACAAACATAACCTTCAAACTTGATAATCATGTTACTCAAGCCATAAACTCTTAATGAGAAAAAGGATTTGAATGTATATCAATGTTTCAAATGATTTGCATCACAGCAGTTACATGTGGTTTTGCATTATCGTTTCAAGTAAAATACCAGTTTGAGTTTGAAGTCTTGTGCTGATGTGATGGAATAAAGGGTCTCATTTCTTCCAACCCAGATGATTTTGCTACCAGAGGTGCGGACCATCTTAATTAAACCACTATGGTGGTTTTCAAATGAAGACCTGGTTATACCTGAAAGAGAGAGAAAAATTGAAGATATAATATCCAAAAAGTGTGCATCCAGTTTATTAATGCACAACACCAGCTCTGGGTTGTGTTTCCCAAAAGCATCATTAGCCAACTAATATGGTCGCAAGTTCAGTTGAATTCGTCCCCACAACTCCACATAGTTGGAAACAAACCCCTGAGTGGTTTGTGGGTAATTACTATAGAGTTCATGAGAATACAAAGCCTCATGAGAAGTGAGGCTTTGACACATGAAAATGTGAATATTTGACTATTAAATATTAGATTTGGATATAAAACACCGGTAACATATTTTCATGTAATATCTGACAATACAATGTTTTTCAAACAATTTAAAGTCCCCTTTGGTGAAAAATCAAGCTTTTAATGTAGTTTATATGTCTAAGTGGTGTTTTTAATATGTTTTAAGACAAACCATGTGTAAATTCATAAGTCGACACCATTGCTGAGCATTTTCTCCTTAAAACTGCAGTGAACCAAAGACAGTCTCAAAAACACGCTTTGAAATCGCTAGTTTCCCTTTCGAAAGGGAACTCGCACTGCGTCGATCTGATGCTATGGGGAACACCTCGGCGTGAACCGGTGTCTGAAACGGTTATCTAATCACGGCAATCCTATTGGTCAGCAACAGCCTATAACATCAATACTAGTGCGACCCAGAAGTATACAAGGGGAGCCTGGAGAACATTGACCTGACTGGTTACAAGGTAGGAACGGAACAGGGAACTCGCACTGCGTCGATCTGATGCTATGGGGAACGCCTCGGCTATTTTTTTTCTGTTTTGTCTATTGGCTTCAACCTGAAACTTCAAAAAGGTAATCATGGCTTTTGAAAAACGCTTCTGGAAGTGTGTGCATCTGTGTCTAAGATATTTGACACCTGATGACACGCACAACTTGCATGTTTATTGTTAGGGCTCAGAGCCCGCAGGATCAGTTCCTGCGGGATTTGCTTGTGCCAACTATAAGTTTTTCCCTTGAGAAAACCCTTGAGGGAAAAGGGACGGGTCCCGTGAGCCTTCCATTCCTGCCCGATCTACACAACGAGATCGAAAAGGCATGGAAGAACCCGTATTCAGCACGCATTCATGACCATCAGCGCACAAACTACGCTGATGTTGAGGGGATGGGTGAACACGGGTATGTGTCGATGCCCCAATTGATGAGATGTTTGTGAAGTGTCTCACGGCTGGAGAGGCACCGACACTAAATGCTCCAGCCCTGCCTTTTAAGCCATAAAAATAAAAGAGAAAGTAGTGCTTAAATGACAGGGCATATGCGGCGACGGGTCTGGCTGGTGATGCCTTGCACACAATGGCGGTGTTGCTGATCTGCTGACAGAGTTGGTCCGAATCTGCGCTTCCTCACCTCAAGCGCTGCTTGCATTAGCCCTGAGGCTGGACCTATGATGAGTTATCCCTTCAATGTAGGAACTGTGGGTCTGGCGTCGGGTGTGGTAGTAAGTGCGCTCTTTCAAGCTCTTATGGCTATAAGCCTCCATTTGTGAATGTCGTTTAGGCCATCGCTCTATGGGCAGCAGGTCTCCTCGCTTTAAGAGAGTTTTTAGTAAGGTTAGGGTTAGCAGTAGACCACGGTTCCCTGTTAGAAAGTATCATGGGGGTGTTAGGTAGGGTTTTTATAGACTGGTGAAATTAGGGCCCTGAAGTTCCCATATATAGGTAGGCTATGCCCTTCCCAGAGGCCTCCTCTTATGTTAGAGTTGGCAGGCTTATGTAGTGGGCAATGCCATTCTGTAGTAGGGAACAGGTTGGCTTTATTATATGGAAAATTCTCAAGTGAGGCCACTGTTCATCTGAGCATCAAACAGACATTCAGCGTGAGATGGTTTCCTCCCAAGCGGGAGTTATTCTACTGAGGCCAACGCTCCAGATGTAACTACAGAGTCAAGCATTTGGCCCTCGTCAGGCCACCTTGATAGCCACCTTATACTAGAGCAGCAGGTCTTCCCTCACTTTGAGAGTCATTTTGAGATTTTAGCTCTGAACTTCAGTCACATAGTATTCGTGTTAGGCTTAGTAACTAGGAAAATAGTGGTAGTCTGCTGAGCATTCTTGCCTTGAGCCTCTCAATATCTGAGTGTTGGTTCCTTACAACTAGAGTTTAGGCTATTCCTCTAAATCTACAGGAGTCGTCTAGCCAAGGCCTGCCTTTTGCACTAGGTGTAAAAATGCTAGTGGTGTTACAGGGTAGATAGCAGCATAGGTAGCATGCTATCTTCAACAAAAAAAAGCCTCCCATGCAGATATCTCATTGGCATTGTCAGGCCTTTCTCTCTAGAAAGCAAGGAGCATTATGCTCAGGCCTCCGCCCTTTAGAGCTGACTATAGTAGCTAACTTTTCCAGCTAGGCCTTAAAACTGAAAAAGGATTTTTTCCGCTGAGCCCCTAGAACAGTGGTTCCCAACCGGTGGGGCGCGCCCCACTGGGGGGGCGCGGACACTCTCCGGGGGGGGCGCGAGGAGGCTACAGGATGGGTGGAAAAAATAAATAAAATAAATAATAAATATTTTTTTTATCAATAAACTACTGTCATCAAAAGTTATCGTTTTGTATATACATAACTCCTGAATAAAAATGTAAATGTGTTTGAACTGATTTAAAAAAAAATCAAAACGAATTTGATTGATTTGTCATTAGTGAGCACGCAGGTTTTATTAAGCGAGTCGTTCATGCAAACGATTCATTCAAACAGCCGATTCATCAAAAATGAGACAGATGTTTGTGACTGGGTCAATTGAATCTTTGACTCAACCGATTCGTTCAAAAAACTGAATCATTCAAAACATAGAGTGTTGCTGTGAGACGCACTATGCTGTGGTCTTTGTTTGGATTCATCGGAACTATTTTCACTGCTAAAATAGACCAAAACAGTCAATATTTCGTCTAAAATGTAAGTGACTTAATATGAACTTACTTGTTTATTGAACTGTCATATGAAATCAGTGTCACATTTTCATTCGTGATGGTTAATTAAGTGATCGATCGTGTGATGTTGCTGAACTGTATCAAATGTTATAAATATAAAAACACCCCATTTAGAAATTTAACCGCAATATGTTAATTTAGTTTGTGTGTTACGCTCATAGACTCGGCGCTCGTTTGATTGATTTCTCCTCGAGAAGCTGCACGAGCCTCAAAAGTTTAAGAGTCCGAAACTGTCGAATTCGTTTTTTCATATTCGTTTCATATGGTGGCTTTGAATTGTCAAAAACACCCGCCTAGCCCCCCTATAAATGTGTGATAAAGTGTAGGCTACACAAATTTGAGTTCGCTTTAGGTTTGTTAATCAGATTCTGTGCGATCTTCACGACTCGACGCTTCGGTTTACGGTCAAGAGACAGAGCAAGATGAGGAGACTGAGAGAAAAAGAAAGGGTGATGGAGATGAGCAGAGAGCAGGTATTGAAAAATAATCTACTGCCCACTGACATGGTTTTAAAGCTTTTTCTTAGCCTTTTTTAGGCCTTCAAACGTCTTAAAATGCACATATCAGAAAAAAAAAAAAGTGAACCCCATAACAACCTAAAATTTAGGACGTCTTTGATGATAAAGCCCTGTCTACGGCCCTGTATTAGGCATAAGATCAATGATGAATGTGTAGCCTACATATTGTGAATGAATTTAATAAAGTTTATTACCTAGATTTCCTAGTAGCTTTCAGTAAATGAACACGTCTAAGAAAAATATTCATAAATCAACCTATCAGTTGACCTATGTTTACACTGACAGACTGCCCATTGACATGGGTTTAAAGCTGTTGTTATCCTATTTTTTTTTTTTTTTTTTTTTGGCCTTCAAAACACCTTAAAATGCACGTAATAGATCAGAGAAATCAAAATTTCCTCGGATCCCCTGAACCCCCTGACTATAGCCTGCCCTACATCACATTCAGGACCTCAGTGATTAACCCTGCCAGCTGCATGTTAATGAAACTTAATAGTGAGCATTAGACCCTAAACTAAAGTGTTACTTTTTTAAAATCATACCCTCATTGGGGGCTGAGCCCCCCTAAAATTTAAATCCTAGCCCCTGAAAACACCCCTCAAAATATTTGCTACGGATGCAAAAAATGCAGAAAATTAAACCATCCGAATAAAAAAAAATGTATGATGGACGGAAGTTTCAGTGGCTGCAAATGTAATAATAAAACGTGAGGTCGTATTTATTTTTTTAAACGTGCGAAAATTTCTGAAGAGAATTTGTCTGCAAGGACCTTTAATGTCAGTTCATTATACATTATGTATTTTTATGCACTATTGATTGTGCCATATTTTCTATCTATCTATCTATCTATCTATCCATCTATCTATGCAAGGTGGTGTAATAGGGGTGGTGTAATAGGGGTGGTGTCTGGGGGGTGGGGGGTCTAAGGCCGGGAGGAGGGGGGGCCCCGACTGCAACGAACCAGCTTTGGGGGGGCCCAGCTTGCAAAAGGTTGACAACCCCTGCCCTAGAATAAAATAAGTCATTAGGTTGAATGTTGTCGGCCTCTTACTGTGGCCTCCATTTCTTTGGGTTTAGTAGAGAATGTAAAATCTGTCTTGTAAGTAATGAATAGTGGTCGACCGATATTGTTTTTTTGATGGCCGATGCTGATGCCGATATCTTAGAGAGCAGGGTGGCCGATGGCCGATATAAAGCCGATATTTTTATATATATTTATTTTAATCAATATTTAATAAATTATAAATAAATTAGAAAACAAATCTTTAAAATAAACATGCTTTTATACTTTAGATGGCAACTTCTTGAATCTGCAATCCTATTACAGTATTTTTCACAAAGTAATTGTTTAGAAATATATGAATATGTGAATTAAAAGAAGGTAAACACTGTAACAGGACACTCAGTAATCTGGTCATTTCGTGCTGGTAATCATATTTTTTTTCAAATAAAGACAAGGTAACGCTAATTTTACATACAGCACAGTGAAAACTATATGAATATGACACAGTTGGCAACTGGATATATATCAGCATATTTTAAAATGAAGGATTTAAAGTTTTTCGATCGCGTCTCCTGTGAAGCTGATCTTCTGTTCGCATTCACTCACTTCGCACGGACCGACCGTCACTCGCAGACAGTAATGCACACTTCACAAGATATCACCGCTGGATTCCATTAAATCTGCAAGGTTTGTGAAATTAAATGTTTATTAGATATTCAGAGATTTGTTTAAATGACGTATGCGCATTTGCTGAATGTTGACGGCAAATGAGAAAGTATTTTAGCCTGATTGTTTGCCTTTTCTGTTACAAATAATATAAAAGCAAACGCTTTACTTTACTTACTTCGCATACCATTTACTTTCTTTGTTTACCAGTTCTGTCTAACAAAGTATTAGATATGACTGACAGAGATCGTAAATTAATGAAGACAGAGAATATGAGTGAGCGCTGTGTGATCTGAGGAGCTGCCGTTGCCGTTCTCTTCTGTCGCTGGTGTTCTCAGCGCCGCCCGTCAAAATAAAAGTCCGGAGCGCCGTCAAAATAAAAGTCCCGCTTCCAACACATCGGCCAATCAGAAAAACTTATCGGCCAATGCCGATATTTCAAAAATGCCAAGGCCGATATATCGGTCGACCACTAGTAATGAAGCTCCAGTAGAGACAGATTAGTTACTCCCTCCCACTTGGGTTGGTTGAGTATGCTCCCTTAGAGCCAAAGCACTGCCTGGGCTGACGCCAGTGACATTCGAAGCTGTAGGCCTTACAGTAGGCCTCCTCGATAGTGCGGTAGCGTAAGACTACTCCCTTGCTTTAAAGGGTCGATAGCACTTCTGCTGAGTACACTGCCTGTTGGCAATGTAAACCCTAGAGCTTGAGCCGCTCCTAAAGCTTTGAGCGGCCTTGGCGTTGGTATATTGTTCCCCATAGCGTCAAATCGACGCAGTGCGAGTTCCCTTTCGAAAGGGAACGTCTAGGTTACGACTGTAAGCTCTGTTCCCTGAGAACAGGGAACGAGACACTGTGTCTTTCGCCATGCTTTGGGGATGCCTGCTGAACAGTCCCTTCAGACGATAAGTTGTTGACATGTTCTCCAGGCTCTCCTTTTATACTTCGGGTCGCACTTGTAGTGATGTCGCCGGCTAATAGGATTGGCGTGATAAGCGTTTCAGACACCGGTTCACATGGAGGCATTCCCCATAGTGTCATCGACGCAGTGTCTCGTTCCCTGTTCCGTTCCTACCTTGTAACCAATCAGGTCAACGTGTGATCGTCAACGAGTGAATCTCTGAGCTGCTGTGAGTGCGTGGAGCACATTTGCATATTCATAAAACCGCTAATACTAAATGAGGCACGGGTGTAGTTCTAAAGTCAGAATTGCAAGATATAAACTTGCAATTCTGACTTTAACGCAATTGTGAGTTTATATTCTTTAAATATTCTTGTAAATAAGTCGCACTTGTCTTTTGAATTGTTTTATTCCGTGCCGGAAACAAGCTTCTGTATTATTAATGTGCCTAAGTTCCACTGGCTTTTGAACCGATCATCACTTCCTCTTTACTACTAGTAGTTACAGCATTAAATAAACATGAATCAACATCAGTAAGAATGTTGAAAGATACAGAACAACTTACTGAAATCAATCACGTCTAAAGTAATCAGTGTTTCAATCGCAGAAAAAGACAGTAAAACATCTTGTAAACTGTCACATTTACCTCAGAAAAGCCATTCAATGACCATAGCATAGTAAGCTAGAAAAATTTACTTTAGAGAGGAGCATTTTGCTATAGGCACTATTACATATCCATTCTATTTTTACTCTTATATTGTTAGAAAAATATGTTAGAAAAACCACCTTATAGCCTATTAATTGTATAAAATCAGTTAATAGCCTATTTTTATATTATAGCAATATTATAATATTAATATTATTTAAAAATAATTGAAATGATATTAAAATAATTCTCCCTCCAAGCTGAACTCAAAAGTTTGCATGTTTTATTTATATATATATATATATATATATATATAGGCTATATATATATATATATAGACTATATTACAGTCAGTAAGAATAAAACTAAACAAACACACACACACACACACACACACACACACACGATCCAAACTTTTTCACCACTCTGTGTGTGTGTGTGTGTGTGTGTGTGTGTGTGTGTGTGTGTGTGTGTGTGTGTGTGTGTGTGTGTGTGTGTGTGTGTGTGTGTGTGTGTTTGGTTAGTTTTTTTTTTTTCTTCACAGAATGATGATTTTAAGAATATAACAAGTAACGTTAAATGTTCGCTCACCTTCGTTTTTCACTGTCACTCGAGCATCATAATGCAGTTTTGTTGAACAAACACATGAAATCCATATCAACAGCACACAGAAACACGTCCAGTCCATCTTAACAAGCGAGTTTTGACAGACTGAGAGAGTTTTTAAAGTGCGTCTGTTAAACTTCCCCAGAGTTACAAGCGTCAGAAGCTTTTAAAGTCTATGGTCAGAAGGCGCGGTTACCGTGTGTGTGTGTGTGTGTGTGTGTGTGTGTGTGTGTGTGTGTGCGTGCAGTGCACTTGATAAGTGGGATGATGCTGTAGTTCTTCATCTGAATGCCAAGATACTCTCAGTTTTATAATAAATACAATGCAGTGCTGCCTGACATGCGCTACTGATGTTCTCATTTAATTCGAAATGTGTGACGAGTAACGTTAACTTAACCATCCGCCATATGGCAGTTAAACATTTATACAATTTACTGAATTAAATTAAATAAGAATTAGAATAAATTGAATTTAAGTAAGCTAAGAGCGCGAAATGACACCATCATCATAAATGTCAGAGAAGACGCGTTATGTACGATGATTTAATGGTTTTAGCGTTATATTAGTGAACATCAAATGTCAGAAATGACAAGACCTTTTAAAAAGCAACTAATAAATAAATAAACTAACCGTGTCTGCTCCTCGCCTAGGGTCCATGGTTTGACTATTTTCTTTCTTTCATACACCGAAAAGCTAGTATGTACAATAACAGTCTGTGCCATAGCAACTGCCCCTGATGCTGAACTAACGTTAGTTAGTTATAAATTCACAGATTCGAACTTCCCGGGTCAATAACTCATGAGCTAAACGTTAGTTTACTACACGAATAACACCTCTTTTTAACTGTAGTAATGTAGACAAGCAGCTACAACCTAATTTTCCTCAAAACGAGCTTTCCCTACACATAGATCTCTATCCGCAGGAGAGAGGCAGATCCGAGGGAGCGTCTGCAAAGTGCACAACCCGAAAAGCGTTACTACGAAAACAGTCAATAACTCACTGTCACACACTATAGTATCATCACATTCAGTTCACACATCACTGCTGTCCTGATGGTTATACTACAACACTTATTTTGAGAAAAATATATTTTAAGTTGTATATACAATTGTAAATTTATTATTTTTTATTATTTTTATGAAAAATATTCAATAACTTCACTGTATGTTGCCAAAATATACAATTAAAACCTTTTTCTTTTTCAAAATAAGTGTTGTAGTATAACCATCAGGACATCAGTGATGTGTAAACTGAATTTGGCAACAATACAGCGAATAACAGTGAAGTTATTGAATATTTAATTTAAAAAAATTATAATTCATTAAGTTAATGGGACTTAAATAAAAATTTATTTTTCCCCCCCAAAAAATAAGTGTTGTAGTATAACCATCAGGACAGCAGTGATGTGTGAACTGAATTTGATGATACTATAGTAGTGTGTGACAGTGAAATTATTGACTGTTTTCGTAGTAACGCTTTTCGGGTTGTGCACTTTGCAGACGCTGCCTTCGGATCTGCCTCTCTCCTGCGCATAGAGATCAATGTATTTTGTCCACTGCGAGGGAAAGCTCGTTTTGAGGAAAATTAGGTTGTAGCTGCTTGTCTACATTACTACGATTAAAAAGAGGTGTTATTCGTGTAGTAACAACGTTTAGCTCATGAGTTATTGACCCGGGAAGTTCGAATCTGTTATTGCCAACTTTACTCGGATTGCTGAACTGCGCATGACTGCGCGCGCACTACAAAACAAAAGTCCTCTGTAAAAAACACAAATCTAGAAGGTAAATCGTCAGAGTAGAAAATAACAAGATGCTTTTACTCGAGTATTGTGAGAGCAACTTGGCTGTTTGTTACATGTTTGTAACCAAACGTTTTTATGACAGATTAAAAT
>NC_140213.1:49388881-49411381 GCF_951802725.1 Rutilus rutilus
AGTGTGTTCCTTTAGCGCACTACAGCAGAATATTTAATATTACTTTGGCACAACCAAAAGTCTTAAATCATGATGTGAGTCATTTGAATTATTGTAAAATCATGCTGCAGTGTATATATAATCACGTTTTTCCATCACACCGTCCAGCCCTCACTGTAAAAATGATTTTTCAAAGATTATTGGAGTTTGTTTTACAAGAAAAAGGTTGAATTCAATTTTGACTCTACAGATAACTGGGAAAAATGCCCCAATAATCAATAGTCTTTCTACTTCAAATGTATTACTTGCTATTTCTTTTCAACTGAGGCTTTCAGCTTTACATTGATTATGTGTGTTTGTTTATTTCACTAGTGCATCTCCAGATCTTATTGGCTGTTGGTTTGGCCGTTCTCTGTTTCTGCCTGGTGATTGGCTGCATAATCTGCTGTCGGCATCAGAAATCCAATCCCACGAATGACAAGGAGGCGGAGCTATCCTTACCTCCTCTACCTGCGGATCATGTGACCCTGACTCTTAGCCCCGCCCCTTCCATCAACACTCAGCCAATCAAACAGCAGTATGAGGAGCTTGACGGCGATGTCCTTGACTATCCCAGCAGCTCGACGCCTTCAGAAGACCTTTCCTTCTCATCTCTTCCTCACGCTTCGAAGTCTCGCTTCAGTCTACGTCGACTCAGTTCCCCCGTCGTTTCATCAAAACATGCCGTTCGTGTTCGCTCCTCGCTTCCAAACATTCCCAAACTCAGCCTGGTGGTGAAGTCGCAAAAACGCAATAATGACGTCCTGTATTCGGAAACCGACCGGCTTAATGGGAATAACAATCAACATTACGGCTCCAACTTTCACAAACACACACCATCCCTTCACTTCACTTTACTTTTCTCACCGGCAGAGGGAAAACTCACAGTCACAGTTCTGGGTCTCTATCGGGGTTCGAGGAAACTGAGTGGATCCTCGATCCGGGCCTGTTTGCCTCCGATCTTCCCAACGCCGACACGCAGACTCGGCCTCGGCCTCGGTCCTGAGGCGATCCAGTTTCAGGTGAGATCGGTAGAGGAGCTTCAGGCCTGCACTCTCAGACTGACGGCGTCCAGCAGGGATTTCTCTGGTTTGAGGGAGACGGCTGTGGGAGAACTGGAACTGGCGTGTGCGGAGATTCACTGGGAACCCGATTCCACAGTCACCTTCGATTGCCAACTCAACCCTGCGAGGAGGAGGCTGAGGAAGGTACTAGAGGAGCTGTGTGATAGAGAGACATACAGGGCCCTATCTCGCACCCAGCGCAATTGACTTTGTACACAACGCATGTTTCATTCCTATTTTGCACCCGACGCACAGCGGACTTTTCCCTCCACAGACGCACGTCGGTAAATTAGGGAATGAACTTGCGCTCCCGGGGGCGGTTCAGCGAAAAGAGGAGGCGTGTTCCGGTGCAAATGTTCCCTGGTGCTATTTTGCAGTTTCAGAAAACAATTCCTCCACAGACCAGGAGAAACCTCATCTAAAGTCAGAAGTGCGTTATTCAGATGCTATTTTAAGGGCGCATGCTTGGCCATAATGTAGCGTGTGCACAACGCACATACACTTTGCTTCTCTCATCTACACAGAAGCAGCAGTTTTCATTTTTAGAAAACCATACATTATTACAAGGAAAAATATTAACACACGAGGGAAATCATTGTGGTGTCCATGAAGATGTGAAAAATAGGCATAAATCTAGCTTACACATTTACCCAAATTATCATACGCCTGTTTAACCGAAGCTAATCTGGGTGTGTTTCTCCATCCCCAATGTCACTTCTCTGTGTTTTACGGCTGTAGTCTCCTCGGCTGTGAACCGCTCCTACAACACGCAACACTTTGTCCCGTAGATGGTCTGTTTGTGCTTTAACCTCGCGCAGATCCATTCCTCGCTAGAGACGCGTTCAGTTTTTCCGCTTGCAAATTCCTCCATGTAAATAGCGAATCCGCCATGGTGTGAGCACAACTGGCTTTTAAAGGGAATGGGAGATGAAACAATATTAGACCAGCGCCGGGAGCACCGACCATTTTTCCCTTCGTTAAACTAGCAAAGTGGATTCAGACACGACTTAAGTGCACTTGTGCGCTTTAGACCATGCGCTTAGATCCTTAAAATAGGGCTTATACAGTGTGATAGAGGGACAAACATACAGTGTGATAGAGTGATAAACAGGTTTATAAACTCTCTCCATATTACATTATTCGGACATACATATACATTATCTAAAATATTCTGAATGGCTGTGATTTCAGTATGAATTAATTGGTGAAGTAGAACCAAAAGTGATATTTTTACCAGATAGATAGACAGATAGATAGACAGATAGACAGATAGATCCCAACTTACAAGGTGTGCATGTCATCAGATCATGGGAACTGAGCCCGCTGGAGTTGCTGGTGTGGACAGTATCTCATATCTCTATCAGCACAGAAACTCTGCAGAGCTGTTGCAGTGTGTGTGTGTGTGTGTGTGTGTGTGTGTGTGTGGCCTGGAGCCAGTGCTGCGCCTCAGAGAGGAGATCAGGAATGCAGCACAGGAGGGAAAGAGAGGAGAGGAAAAACTGTGAATGACGGCTTAACAAAAAAAAACTGAGTTTAAAGGCATGAGTGTTGCATAGTTAGAAAATTTGGGAAGTTTGTACAGAGATTTGTAGTTTCAAGCTGGATGGGTGGATGTATGGATGGATGGGTGGAGTAACGGACTGATGGATGGATGGATGAACGGACTGATGGATGGATGGGTGGAGGAACGGACTGATGGGTGGATGGATGGATGGATGGATGGATGGATGGATAAATGGACAGACGGATGGATGGATGGATGAATGGACAGACGGATGGATAGATGGATGAATGGGTGGAGGAACGGACAGATGGATGGATGGATGGGTGGAGGAACGGACTGATGGATGGATGGATGAACGGACTGATGGATGGATGGGTGGAGGAACGGACTGATGGATGGATGGATGAATGGACTGATGGATGGATGGAGGAACGGACTGATGGATGGATGGATGAACGGACTGATGGATTGATGGATGAACGGACTGATGGATGGATGGGTGGAGGAACGGACTGATGGATGGATGGATGAATGGACTGATGGATGGATGGAGGAACGGACTGATGGATGGATGGATGAACGGACTGATGGATGGATGGATGAAAGGACTGATGGATGGATGGGTGGAGGAACGGACTGATGGATGGATGGAGGAACGGACTGATGGATGGGTGGAGGAACGGACTGATGGATGGATGGATGAATGGACTGATGGATGGATGGAGGAACGGACTGATGGATGGGTGGAGGAACGGACTGATGGATGGATGGATGAATGGACTGATGGATGGATGGAGGAACGGACTGATGGATGGGTGGAGGAACGGACTGATGGATGGATGGAGGAACGGACTGATGGATGGATGGAGGAACGGACTGATGGATGGATGGATGGGTGGAGGAACAGACTGATGGATGGATGGAGGAACGGACTGATGGATGGATGGAGGAACGGACTGATGGATGGATGGATGGGTGGAGGAACAGACTGATGGATGGATTGATGAACGGACTGATGGATGCATGGAGGAACGGACTGATGGATGGATGGATGAATGGGTGGAGGAACGGACAGATGGATGGATGGATGGGTGGAGGAACGGACTGATGGATTGATGAATGGACTGATGGATGGGTGGAGGAACGGACTGATGGATGGATGGATGAACGGACTGATGGATGGATGGGTGGAGGAACGGACTGATGGATTGATGAATGGACTGATGGATGGATGGAGGAACGGACTGATGGATGGATGGAGGAACGGACTGATGGATGGATGGAGGAACGGACTGATGGATGGATGGATGGGTGGAGGAACAGACTGATGGATGGATTGATGAACGGACTGATGGATGCATGGAGGAACGGACTGATGGATGGATGGATGAATGGGTGGAGGAACGGACAGATGGATGGATGGATGGGTGGAGGAACGGACTGATGGATTGATGAATGGACTGATGGATGGGTGGAGGAACGGACTGATGGATGGATGGATGAACGGACTGATGGATGGATGGGTGGAGGAACGGACCGATGGATGGATGGATGGGTGGAGGAACGGACTGATGGATTGATGAATGGACTGATGAATGGGTGGAGGAACGGACAGATGGATGGATGAATGGGTGGAGGAACGGACTGATGGATGGATGGATGAACGGACTGATGGATGAATGGGTGGAGGAACGGACGGATGGATGGATGGGTGGAGGAACGGACTGATGGATTGATGAATGGACTGATGAATGGGTGGAGGAACGGACAGATGGATGGATGGATGGGTGGAGGAACGGACTGATGGATGGATGAATGGACTGATGGATGGGTGGAGGAACGGACTGATGGATGGGTGGAGGAACGGACTGATGGATGGATGGATGAACGGACTGATGGATGGATGGATGAACGGACTGATGGATGGATGGGTGGAGGAACGGACTGATGGATGGGTGGAGGAACGGACTGATGGATGGGTGGAGGAACGGACTGATGGATGGATGGATGAACGGACTGATGGATGGATGGAGGAACGGACTGACTGATGGATGGATGGATGAACGGACTGATGGATGGGTGGAGGAACGGACTGATGGATGGATGGATGAATGGACTGATGGATGGATGGAGGAACGGACTGATGGATGGATGGAGGAACGGATGGATGGATGGATGGATGGGTGGAGGAACAGACTGATGGATGGATTGATGAACGGACTGATGGATGGATGGGTGGAGGAACGGACTGATGGATGGATGGATGAATGGACTGATGGATGCATGGAGGAACGGACTGATGGATGGATGGATGGATGAATGGGTGGAGGAACGGACAGATGGATGGATGGATTGATGAACGGACTGATGGATGGATGGGTGGAGGAACGGACTGATGGATGGATGGATGAATGGACTGATGGATGGATGGATGAATGGACTGATGGATGGATGGAGGAACGGACTGATGGATGGATGAACGGACTGATGGATGGATGGGTGGAGGAACGGACTGATGGATGGATGGGTGGAGGAACGGACTGATGGATGGATGGATGGGTGGAGGAACGGACTGATGGATGGATGGAGAAAACATCTGTTGGAGAAAAACACTGTGCTCGAGTTAAAATCAGTTCAACTTTTAAAAAACGCGTCTTGAGAACAAGCCCTTAGAACTGCAATTTATTTTTTTGGTTTGCAATGGTTAGAACACTAACACTGTATTTCTATATTTCTATATTGTGTGATGGTTTGGGGTATGTCGTTGTTAATTGCGTGTTATATTGTCGGGTGTAAAGTCATTCAGGACGATGCATTGTGTGTTACTGAAGGATTAAAATGACTCTCGAGTCCAAGACAATAAAGTGAAGTGAAGTGAAGTGAAGTGAAGTGTGGGAGACACTTCAGTGTGTTTGAAGGCTAATGCTCAGATGTAATGTGACAGTGAGTTTGTTCTTCCTCTGAGAGTCTAATACGATTACCAGGAGATGTTATTTGAGGAAAGTGCTGGAAACATTAACATACAGACACATTCAGTTCAAATGAATCTGGAAAGATTCATGTCTAGGATGAGACCCTTTTAACATCATAAATCTGAAATGCTGCTTTTTATTCTCACATCAGCTCTTTTAGATCATGTGTGTTTGTGCTTATAGAGCCAGAGCTCCCATGATGCAGTGGGGGACGTGGGGCCGTGTGTGAGTCCGGGGTTTCTGGGCCAGATCCTGATTCTGCTGCAGCTTCAGACGCTGGCGCATCGCATGAAGGTGATGGTGAGGAAAGCTGAGAACCTGCCCAAACTCACCAGGATACCTGGGACTCCAGGTCTGTCTGTCTATCTATCTATCTATCTATCTATCTATCTATCTATCTATCTATCTATCTATCTATCTATCTATCTATCTATCTATCTATCTATCTATCTATCTATCTATCTATCTATCTATCTATCTGTCTGTCTACCTGTCTATCTATCTGTCTACCTGTCTATCTATCTGTCTATCTATCTATCTATCTATCTATCTATCTATCTGTCTGTCTGTCTGTCTTGCATTTTTTCTTTCGTTAGTGACTTTGGACGAAAGCGTCAGATAAATGAATACTGTATACATAGATAGATATTCAGAATGATAGATGAATGGATATTCAGATCTTTCTTGTAAGAACATATTTCATTGCATTTTGGATGAAAACATCTGATAAATGAATAAATGTAAATGTAAAAACATGTAAAGTTGCTCGTGTTCAGATGAAGTGCTGGATTCGGAGTGACTGTGTTCGTCTGTGTAGATCACTATGTCGTGATCAACCTTCGTCGGGATGGTAAAGTCATCAGCACTAAGGAGACGAAGGGAGCGAGTGGAGCGAACGCCGTCTGGAACACTCCCTTTCTGTTCGACCTTCCAGCCGGAGACGTCAGCCCACTGATGCTGGAGTTCATCGTCACGCAGGTGAGAATCTGTGTGTCCGAAACCTGCACTCATACTGGAGAGAAAATCAGGACGATTGTGAAACATTATTCCAGTGTAAATCTTCTGTTTTCTATGTGAATATACAGTAAAGTGTAATTTATTCCTGTGATCAAAGCTGAATTTTCAGCATCATTACTCCAGTCTTCAGTGTCACATGATCCTTCACAAATCACTCTAATATGATGATTTGATGATCAAGAAACATTTATGATTATTATCAGTGTTAAACAGTTGTGCTGCTTCAGATTTCTGTGGAAACTGTGATATATTTGATCTTTCAGGATTCTGTGATATGATGTCTGACATCACATGATGTGTCTCAATAGACGATATGCGCGTGATGTCACCGTCGGCTGTTACACACTGAGTGGCAGAAACACTGAGTGGCAGAGACACTGAGTGGCAGAGACACTGAGTGGCAGAGACACTGAGTGGCAGAAACACTGAGTGGCAGAGACACTGAGTGGCAGAGACACTGAGTGGCAGAGACACTGAGTGGCAGAGACACTGAGTGGCAGAAACACTGAGTGGCAGAGACACTGAGTGGCAGAGACACTGAGTGGCAGAGACACTGAGTGGCAGAAACACTGAGTGGCAGAAACACTGAGTGGCAGAGACACTGAGTGGCAGAAACACTGAGTGGCAGAAACACTGAGTGGCAGAAACACTGAGTGGCAGAAACACTGAGTGGCAGAAACACTGAGTGGCAGAAACACTGAGTGGCAGAAACACTGAGTGGCAGAAACACTGAGTGCCAGAGACACTGAGTGGCAGAAACACTGAGTTGGCAGCATTAGAATAAAGAAACATAAAATGAACAGTTAAAATCACTTCTTCTATTTCTAATTAAAACATAATTCACACTCTGAGTATAATATTCTTGCCTAAAGGTAAGTGAGTTGTGAGAGATCTATCTTTGAAAAGGTCTGAGAATGAATCTCCCTGTCTTAGCTTCTTACCGGAACAGAGCGAGTTCCTCTTTTCGCATCGCATCGAAGCAGACACGCCAGACACACTTGATATTTAGCTTTCACACTCTTAAGTGTTAGCCCGTACTCTGCAAGATGTTTAGCTAAGATAACACTTTATTCTGTGGTCCGTCTATGGGAAACTTCATAAACAGCAAGCACAAAAGTTCACACCAAGTCACTTGATTCATGAAAGAAAGATTCATAAAAGAAAAAGCATTAAACTTACATTTCAAATGATATAAAAATGGTAAACACATAAACATTATAGTAATGAGAAACACATCAACATGATAATAATGATTTCTTAAAATATGTTTGATTACATTTGATTAAACGATATTTAACATCTATAATGATTAAATGATAAAACATATGAAATTCAACAATGAATGAATCGCTGTGATTCACAGAAACAAGAGAAAGCTGGATTTACAGTTTTCATTGTGTGTCAATATGCAGAATTTTAGGGGTAAAATCATACACTATATATTGTATTGTTATATATTGTATTGACAACTCATTGATTAAATATTTACCAGCGTATATTTTGCATAACTGGACATTTTTTAAATAAACACTGACAAAAAACTACACAAGTTTTAAGGCTGGATGATATGATGATAAATATAACACTGATATGAGTGATCACATGGGTTTACACCTATACTGTATTTATATAAAGCGTTTACAGGCTAATTAGCTTTATGTATTTCCCCGGTGTGGAAATCAGGCTCATATAAATGTGAGGAAACACGACTCCTGCTGCATGGCAATATCCATGATCACTGGATCTTTAGTAAGTTGTAAGGAACACTATATCGAGTCTGAGCTTTAGTTTAAACTCACGTTTTCTCAGATTCCTCTATTAAATCCAGTCGCTCTTCAGCTCTTCTGCCACTCAGTCCGGCTGAGAAAGTGATGTCAATGCATTCCCTCTATAATGACATGGCTCTGTTATTGATTGACAGGGAAGGCGATACACGAAGAGTTGCATTCTGGGCCGTGTTCTGATTGGCCAGGACGGTTCTGATGTGGGAAGCCAGCACTGGAGTGAGATGTGCAACCGGGCGCAGGTGGAGACGGCGTATTGGCATGAGCTCCAGCCTCACGCCTCATAGGCCAGCAGCGTTTGATTGACATGCCCCCGAACCAATCAGATCGCTCCCTGTGACAGCTCTGGAGGCCACTAACTGTGGAACCTGGTTTGAGGAGACTTTGTGCTGAACTTGTTTGCAAATGTCATGATTAGCTGATGATTTTGCACTAGTGAACGGGTCGGTCCCAGACATCAACATAGTGTCGGCTCAGATCCGGCCCACATACGGCCCGTGTGGGTTATATAGACCTGCTATAAAAAAAAAGAACAAAATCTGATTAAAAAAAAAAAAACCAGACAACAAAATTAATAAAAACTTAAACTAAATTTAAAATGAACATAAAATATAAAAGCTATAATAGTGATGCTAAAATAACACTGGCTACCTGTCGAATTTATGTCTTTAAAATGAGACATCGTTCTTAAACAAGTGTACCGGATGTGGGCCGGATCTGGACCGAAACTGTGTCCCGATGCTGTAAACTAATACTAAAATGTATTCTATAAATGAAATAAGAAATAAAATAATATTAGTTGGAAAAACATACTTTAGTTAGAAAATTGGAAATGTTGTCTTGGCAACAAGCTGAAATTAAGTTAATCATGATTTTGTGGTATTTGTGGTTTTAGTGCTGCTTGTGTTTGTTTCACTAGTTTATCTTGAACCGGAATGACACGTCAAATGAAGGAGGGCGGTTTGAAAGATCCCAGTTAAACTCAAGCAAACGATTTCATTGATTTATTGTTTGTTTCACCTGTTGATCACTTCATGCTGTAGTTGCGATAAACTCTGCGTTGAAAACTTCAACACATCAGTTAAAGTGATAGCAGAATCATGTATTTTGAGATCCAGCTATTTATAAACCTCCAAATGCTCATGGAAGAGTAAATGGAAGCCACAGACTGTGTTTTAATGCAATTGCATGCATGCAGAATGGCCTTAATGTGTCTGTCGCTTTCTGAATATTTGTCTTTCTGCACTGGATGAAGATTTTAATGTGCAGACTGAGTGTATTCAGTGAAATCGAGAATGAACACACTGTAACGCAAACATGTGTTGAGCTAATGCTGGTTTAAAATAAATGAGCTCCAATATGAAAGAATGATAAAACATGTTGATTGAGCAATTGTAATGAAAAGAACTAAATCGTTTTAAAGGTGCACCATGACTTGTCTTTGGTTCACTTATCTTCAGCTGAAAGGAGTGAAGATTCTGGTGTTTTCACGGTATTTATTTATTTTTAGTTTTTTTGTGAGTTTATATTGGTTTATTTAACTGTCAGAAGGGCATAGAATATAAAAACATAATATTACTTTGAAAAATGGAGGTAATTAAATAAATGTATAACACTTACAATTTAGTTAACAATGTAATCAAATGGAAATTCAATAATTCCTTTATTTTTTTTGCAAGTTTACAGTTTAAATTTAAACTTATAAATAATTGTGATACTCCTTAAAAAATAATGTTTTAATTATTTTACATTATATTATTATTATTACTACTACTACTTGAAATACACTACTGAGCAACTGTAATATTTGTCATAATTTCTTCGGTCAAAAAACTTAAACGGAACTTTTATTTTGACGGGTTGTCGTGAAGACCTGTGTATATGATGATAGTTTATCAAATGAAGTGGTGAGATTATGAAGTTATGTTTACATGACACCGTTTTCAACTTAAAACGTAAGACTTTTATGTGTTTTGGCCGTTCATTTACAGCTGCGTTTTGGGGCCTGAAAACGCAAACTTTTCAAAAAATAAGATTCAATGTGCAAGTTTTTGGAAACGATCCCGTGTTCGTCTCCGTGTAAACAAAACAAAAAATGCGACTGATGTCATGCATGTTACGTGTCTATAGTGACGTAGTGTTTCTAGACATCGCCACCTACTGGCCGGGAAGCAGAATACAGCGTTTTTAATCGTCTTCATTCGTAAATGCAGCTCAACTTTTGATTTATTCATCCAGAAATTATGTGACGTTCCGCTTTATACAGTAGGCCCCATTTCTGACTGCATTCTGTGGTTCATTAATGACCATTATGATTTTGAATTAGCTTTTTCTGTGTCTTTATCCGATGTGAATATAAACTATTTTACTGCCATTTATTTAGGTGTAAAAGTCACATGGTGCACCTTTAACTTGTTGTTGAAGCATGTGTATGTTGCACTGTTATGGACTGAGCACAGACGTTTGTTATAGGTGTAATTTAAGAGCATATTAGCTATAACTGCACAAAGCTTGTGCAGCCCTCGGTTAAAATCGCACAACTTTGTTGTCAATCAGTAATAATGTTTGAATTGATCCTTGACCAGCTTGTTTTCCATCTTTTCGAGTTCCTGTGTAAGTGCACGTATGCGTCTCTGTGACACATTTAAAAGAAGAACTAATTTCATGAGATTCAGCCGTTTGCAAAACTACACTAAAATCTGTTGTCAAATGGTCTGATATTTATAAAAATATGAATATAAGAGAGTCGTTGTCTTCTTCTTTTTTCATCCATCAGGTTTTTCTCATCAAGAGTTTTCTTCTAAAGATAAAATTTTTCTCAGTTTGTGTATTTTTACTCAAATTCTGGTTCTGATTTTATGAGTTGAGTGAGTGTGAGTGTGTGTGTGTGAGTGAGAGTGGTCTGATATTTATAAAAACATGAATATAAGAGAGTCCTGTCTGCTTCTTCATCTGCAGTGAAAGGTCTCGCTCTCAGTGATTCACTGGTTCTGATTCTCCGTCGGTTCAGAGAATCGATCGTTCATCGCCGCCGTCTCTCGAGATCGATGTCCCATCATTCCTGCACTCGAGAGGTCAGAGGTCACGATCGCTCAGAACACACTCACTCACAGCAGCGTCTGAGAGTCTCGAGCTCAGTGTGTTTCCATCCATCTGTGTTTCTGTGGGTTATCGCATACAGATAATGCCGCATGAAAACACCAGATGAACATCATTTCTGAAAATGCACATAAAAAACTGATAATGTTTATCTGATAAGAAGTCATGCACATAAACCACCGCATACACACTCTTAAAGGGAGACACGGCAGGCACAACATAGTTTTTTTAGGGGGTTTTTTCACTGCCCCGTGGGCATTTGATGTCAATTTAACATCAATATTACATCAAACAAAATGTCAAATGATGTCACGAAACAGGTCAAAAATGAAAGTCATATTGACGTCAAAGTGTCGATGTCAAGATTTTGACCTCTGCTGATGTCATTTTGATGTCAAGCTTTGTGTTGGCATTTGATGTCAATTCTAGACCCAGCAAACGCAGTACGTCAACGTGACGTCAGTCAGAGGTCATATTTAGGTTGAAAATGAAAGTCAGGTTGACGTCTAAACCCAACGTTTGCTTTAGTTGGACTCTTGAGCCTTGACTTTTTAGTATACGATTTTCTCTGGCTGCTATAATTGTGTGTTTATAAAGCACATGTGTGTCCCTGGATCACGTCACCAGTCTCGAGTCGCACGGGTTTATGTGAGGCAATAGATTTTCTTTTATGCCAAAAATCATTAGAATATTAAGTAAAGATCATGTACCATGAAGATATTTTGTGAATTTCCCACCTTAAACATATCAAAAAATTGTTTTTGTGAGTGAATGCAGCACAATCGCCAACAGAAATGAACAACTTTAAAGGAGATTTTCTCAATGTTTAGATGTTTTTGCATCCTCAGATTCCAGATTTTAAAATAGTTGTATATCGGCCAAATATCGTCCAATCCTAACAAACCACACATCAATGGACAGCTTATACATTCAGCTTTCAGATGATGTATAAATCTCAATTTATAAAAATGAACCCATAAGACTGGTTTTGTGGTCCAGGGTCACATTTGTTGTGTTAAAAAAGCCTAGAGAAAGTGAGCTCAGGGGCCTGTTTCAGAAAGGAGGTTCAACCAACTCTGAGTTAAAACTTGAACTCTGAGTTGACTTACCCTGAGATGGGAAACTCTGAGTTTTGGGTTACAGAACAGCTGAAATTAGTTAGTTCAATCAACTCTGAGTTGACCTACTCTGAGTTAAGCGCGTGCACCACAACTATAAAAAGCCATTATCAATGGAGCGCAGATATTATGAGTCACCATGGCAACAGCGCCAGACAAAAAGAGGAATTACTGTTATACAGTGTTGGGTGTAATTAATTACCAAGTAATCTAAATACTGCAATTTAATTAAAGGGATTACTCTTAATTCTTCTGTAATTTAAAGTAAAATCTGATGTAATTGCATTAGACTATAGAACAATTCTGTATATTTAACATACATTTTTAAAAGGTATATTTTTACTGTAACCTTCTCCCTCTACACACTTTGGTCAATTCAAGAATAATTCATGCAGTTGTATATTGTTTATTTGAAAGCATTAAAAGTGCAGTTTCTTGTCTGTCCTTGTATTGTTGAAATGGTTGAGGTTGATATGGGATTTAGTAATTAGTAATAAGTAGACATTAATCTAATTACACTGTTGAAGATGTCATTTGTAGTTAGTAATACAAGTAACTTACCCAACTGTTATAATATCAGAGGTGAAAGAACAGTATGTTATTCAACCTAATTTTAATTTTCATGTAGGTGCAATCCTGCAGGCATTAAAAGAACATGCAGCAGCTGAAAATTAAATATAAAAACATAATTCAATCAAGTAAGGCTTGAGCATATCATGGGTGAAGGCTACCTGACTTTACATTTGACATAAATAACTAAAGCATCCAGTGTCTAGCAGTGCAGCAGCATTTACAGCTGAGGGAATTCCTGGTGGGACTTCAGAGCCAGTCACTCCCGAAGGTCCAAGGGCCTTCATAAAATGTAAGAGGTGTGTTATTTTTTATTTCCATTTATTTTACTTTGGTTTGGGTTTTTGTTGGTCCCAACAGATTCTGATGGTAATATCTGTCTTTTGGAGCCTCCTGTCCCAACAGAACCCCAGGCAGTTGTAAGTAACCTACTCAATACACCATTATGACAAATAGTGTTATAAGTGTAGGCTATACTCGACCAAATGCTCATCTTCACAGGACGATGGGGATAAAGAGTTTCTGCTGCCACAGAGAGGCCTACAGTGTCTACACATCAAACAATCTACACATTCAGATTTTTTCACATATTTATGTGGAGTAGCCTATAGAATCAAAGATTAAATCTAAGTATAAATGGGTATTCTTATCTCTCCCCCCGCCCCCAGAGTGTGGAAGAACAGCAGGAGGACGGTCCATCAACTTCTGCTGCACAGATGAACAGTTCAGTGATTTCCAGTAAATGCCACAGTTTAATTCTGTATAATTTGTTTAGAACTGCATTATGTAACTCTAATCTACTACTGTATTTTCAGTTGCCAGTTAAGGAGTTATATAGACTTCATCTTATTAAAAAATTTTTTTGAAAAAAACTGCAGTAAAAATAGCAATATTTTATTTATTAATAAAAATGTACTGAAAGAATGAATGAGGTGTTTAAACACTACTTCCTCTTTAAAAAAGGGGAGGAGACCGAAAGAAACTCTGGGTTTACTGAAGAAAACCTGCTCCCGACCAGGTTAGGTTCACAGAGTAAGTTACCATGGTAACTGACTCTGAGTATAAGTTACCTCTCTTTCAGAAACAGGCTTGACTTACTCTGCTTTCTCAGGTTCAACATACCTCCCATTCTGAAACAGAAAACCCAGAGTTTCCCTCATTTCAGGGTTAACATACTCAGAGTTTTCACTTAACCTCCTTTCTGAAACAGGCCCCTGGTGATGTTGGCTGGTTATTGATGATGACGTCATCATCATGTAATTGCCTGAATCCCTGATCTTATACAGAGTCTAATGTTTTGATTATATTGGACTTGTGTTTTTAATGTTGTTAAACATTAATGTTTTACAGCACGAGAGCAATGTTGCTCATCAAATAATATAAAGGATTAATAATATAGGATATGCTGTAGAATCAAATGACTTCTATTATGAAAATGCACATAAAAAACTGATAATGTTTATCTGATAAGAAGTCATGCACATAAACCACCGCATACACACTCTTAAAGGGAGACACGGCAGGCAAAACATCGCTTTTTAGGGGTTTTTTTCACTGCCCCATGGGCATTTGATGTCAATTTAACATCAATATTACATCAAACAAAATGTCAAATGATGTCAAAATGACGTCACGAAACAGGTCAAAAATGAAAGTCATATTGACGTCAAAGTGTCGATGTCAAGATTTTGACCTCTGCTGATGTCATTTTGATGTCAAGCTTTGTGTTGGCATTTGATGTCAATTCTAGACCCAGCAAACGCAGTACGTCAACGTGACGTCAGTCAGAGGTCATATTTAGGTTGAAAATGAAAGTCAGGTTGGCGTCTAAACCCAACGTTTGCTTTAGTTGGACTCTTGACCCTTGACTTTTTAGTATACAATTTTCTCTGGCTGCTGTAATTGTGTGTTTATAAAGCACATTTGTGTCCCTGGATCACGTCACCAGTCTCGAGTCGCACGGGTTTATCTGTGGCAATAGCACAGATACAGTATGTGGGTCAAAATTATCCATTTTTCTTTTATGCCAAAAATCATTAGAATATTAAGTAAAGATCATGTTCCATGAAGATATTTTGTACATTTCCCACCTTAAACATATCAAAAAATATATTTTTGTGAGTGAATGCAGCACAATCGCCAACAGAAATGAACAACTTTAAAGGAGATTTTCTCAATGTTTAGATGTTTATGCATCCTCAGATTCCAGATTTTAAAATAGTTGTATATCGGCCAAATATCGTCCAATCCTAACAAACCACACATCAATGGACAGCTTATACATTCAGCTTTCAGATGATGTATAAATCTCAATTTATAAAAATGAACCCATACGACTGGTTTTGTGGTCCAGGGTCACATTTGTTGTGTTAAAAAAGCCTAGAGAAAGTGAGCTCAGGTGATGTTGGCTGGTTATTGATGATGAAGTCATCATCGTGTAATTGCCTGAATCCCTGATCTTATACAGAGTCTAATGTTTTGATTATATTGGACTTGTGTTTTTAATGTTGTTTTATAATAGAAGCCATTTAATTTTACAGCACGAGAGCAATGTTGCTTATCAAATAATATAAAGGATTTTAAAAACATTTAGTGCAACTTTTTCCTCTACATTATTACTTAGCCATCAAGAATCAGTGTATGACAATCAATGAAATGCTTCATGCTGCAGTGCATGCTGGGTACCACCAATCAAAACTCACCCTTATCTCCCAGCATGCATTGCGGCATTAATAAATTATGCAGCTGGATTTTTTTGTAGCTTGTTTAATGCTCAGAGTTGATCTGATTATCTGGATATTATTGTTGAGATTCATATGCTGTTTCTTGATGTCTGTGTGTGTCTAAGTAACGCCATAGATGAAAGGTGTTTTGTGCACTAAATAGTTTTTAAAAACCAAGTATATTATTTGATAAACAACACTGCCAGATATGCTGTAGAATCAAATGACTTCTATTATGAATAAAACAATATTAAAACCACAAGTCCTATATAATCAAAGCATTAGACACTGAATAAGATCAGAGATTCAGGCATTTACATGATAATATCGTCGTCATCATCAATAACCAGCCAATGTCACCTGAGATCACTTTCTCATGGCTTTTTTCATCTACAACAAATGTGCTTTATAAACACAATTATAGCAGCCAGAGAAAATGTTATATTAAAGAGTCAAGAGCACAACTAAAGCAAACGCGAACCACCATCATGGTGACTTTAAAATACAAAATATGATTTCATTAAAATGGAAATGAAATAAAGTAAATCTGGTTAGTTTTAAGTGAGGCTGGTAATAAGTGTACGGCCATGCATTTCACCTTTTTGTTTGGTTTATTCCAACTAAAATTCAACGACTGCCAAACGCTGGAGCTTGACGTCAAACAAACACTGGATTTAGACGTCAACCCGACTTTCATTTTCCATTTCCCGACTTTCCCGACGTTGTAGTCCATATCCTGATCCTGCTGGACGTCTATTTGACGTCAGGATGTCATGATGTTGATGTTATTTTGATATCATTCAATATCAAGCTTCAATATCAGATTAAATTGACCTTTTATAGTATATGCAATTACAGTGTCTGCTGTCATTTTAAACATGACCTAGGCCTACAACTTTCAAGATCATTCAGGCTAGGTCTTTTAGATGTTGAAAATGAGTCGCATTGATTTACAATGAGTAATAAATATACTTTTTCAGACATTGTTTTGACATAAATTTCACATCAATTTGACGTCTTATTTCCTGACATCAAATCAACATCGATTTAATGTCAATGATATTGACCTGAGATGTAGGGACCAGAAAAAAACATGTCAGATTGATACCTTTGTTGGGCCTCTTTACAACCACAAGGAAATAATTACAAAATATAATGAAATATGCATATTCATGCATGTCATACATGGTGGTCAAAATCTTGACTATCTCATTGGCTGATGTCAATTTTAAAGGCCGTTTTCTCAAAATGGGTTTTTCCCATATTCTAAAAACTTGTAATACAAAAGATGTTTGTCAGTAATCAACCGGGGAAGTTTCATGCTGATATTTATTAGTTCATCTTTTCTTCCCCTTAAACTCAATAAACTCATGTGACTTTGCCTCAGCGGAGGCTGTGATTGGTCCGCTGTCAAGTTATCCAATCACATCGCAGCATCTCTAATGATGGTTTGGTGTTTCTGAAACGTATCTGAAATGTTTCACTAATGTTTATGCGATATATTTTCATTTTACGCAGTTCTTTTCACAACATTAAATGGAAACACAGCTAATGACATCACCTTGTGATGATTACCATATTCATGAGCCATGGCATTTACATGTGGTTCTCCAAAGAATACTTCTTTAGTATTTTCCAGCGTGTGAGTTCGTGATTAGTGTAAATGCACAAATCCACCGGTGTTTTCTCTTGTTCTCTGGGGTTTGTGACGGAGTTTTCCTTCAACTTCTGTTCCTGGATCATTCGAATTTCCTGCAAAATATTCCCTCCCACAAAACAGAAGTCCCATTCAGATCAAAACAAAACTATGTCATAAAATGTAAAATATGTCATTTTATTATGTACATACACTATGATTCAAAAGTTTGGGGTTTGGTGAGATTTTTTAAAGTGTTTTTGAAAGAGTCTCTTCTGCTCACCACGCCTGCATTCATCTGATAAAAACAGTGAAATATTATTCTAATGTAAATCAGCTGTTGTCTATGTGAATATACAGTAAAGTGTAATTTATTCCTGTGATCAAAGCTGAATGTTCAGCATCATTACTCCAGAGTCTTCAGTGTCACATGATCCTTCAGAAATCAGCATAAATTATGATAATAACATTTTTGCATATACACACAGTGTGCAACACGATTATGAATGCTCACAATATTGTGAGTTTTCTCATTTCAGAGGCAGTGAGTGTGAGTGTGTGTGTGTGTGTGTGTGTGTGTGTGTGTGTGTGTGTGTGTGTGTGTGTGTGTGTGTGTGTGTGTGTGTGTGATGGATGTGAAGCGTAATGGACGGACATTACAGACAAACATCATCCGCTGTAATTATGAACACGATGAGTAAATCACATCATCAGAACGTGAGTGTGAATTCGGGGTTTTTGTGACGTGTGTGTGTGTGTGTGTGTTTGTGTGTGTGTGTGTGTGTGTGTGTGTGTGTGTGTGTGTGTGTGTGTGTGTGTGTGTGTGTGTGTGTGTGTGTGTGTGTGTGTGTGTGTGTGTGTGTGTGTGTGTGTGTGTGTGTCTGGGATCATGTTCTGTTTGTGGGGAAATGTATGAAGAGATGTTCCTCGTCTATAATCCTCGAGATCACGAGAGTCACATCGCCTTTAGTCCGTGTTTTGAACGATTGTGTTTAATATTTCCTCTGGTTTTGATTGACAGCTGAGTGCACTCTTGATGAGAAACCTGATGGAGGAAACAAAACTTTGTTTGTACAGCATAAGATCATATCTAATCATATGTAATGTCATGCTCTACAAACAAGGTTTTGTTTCCTCCATCAGGTTTCTCATCAAGAGTTTTCTTCTCAAGAATTCATCTCAGTTCGTGCCTTTTTCTCAACAAATTCTAGTTCTGATTTTGTGTGTGAGAGGGTGTTTGTGTGTGTGTGAGAGAGAGTACATGTATGTGTTACGTTTGCTCAGAGCCGGACAGTAACTGAGTACATTTACTTGAGCACCTTGGAGAAACTCAACAGCAGTGCAAAATATGAAAAGACAATGCAGAAAAGTAGAGCGCATGTGGCGGAAGACAAAACTTGTAGTCCATTATAACATCTACAAAGACAGCCTTCATGCTTTCAATATGGAACTAGGCAAAGCTAGACAGACTTTCTTCTCAAATATTATAAACAGCAATTTAAACAACACACGCACTCTTTTTGCTACTGTAGAGAGACTGACAAACCCCCCAAGCCAGATTCCCAGTGAAATGCTCTCAGACAGCAAGTGCAGTGAGTTTGCTTCTTTCTTCTCTGAGAAAATCAATAATATCAGAAAGGTGATCAGCACATCCTTGAGTTGCGCTGGGGTCAGACAGATCAAACCACCTGAGAAAGTAGTTACTATGTCTGATTTCAAAGAAATTGATGGCAAAATTTTGGAAGAAACCGTACAGCACCTTAAAACATCAACCTGCGCTCTTGACACACTTCCCACATCGTTTTTCAAAAGTGTGTTAAACAGTTTAGAAGCAGATCTTCTAGAAGTGGTAAATGCCTCACTTCTATCTGGGAGTTTTCCAAACTCCCTAAAAACTGCAGTTGTCAAGCCCCTCCTGAAAAAGAGCAATCTGGATAAGACCATATTAAGCAACTATAGACCGATCTCAAATCTTCCCTTCATAGGCAAGGTCATTGAAAAAGTTGTCTTCAATCAGCTGAACAAATTCTTAAGCTCGAATGGATACTTTGACAATTTTCAATCTGGTTTCCGACCGCACCACAGCACAGAGACAGCGCTCATAAAGATAATAAACGATATTCGCTTAAATACTGACTCAGGCAAATTATCAGTGCTGGTACTACTCGACCTCAGTGCTGCATTTGACACTGTCGATCACAACATACTTCTGGACAGGCTGGAAAACTGGGTGGGGCTTTCTGGGATAGTCCTAAAATGGTTCAGGTCATACTTAGATGGGAGAGGTTATTATGTGAGTATAGGAGACCATAAGTCTGAGTGGACATCCATGACATGCGGAGTCCCTCAAGGCTCAATTCTTGCACCACTCCTGTTCAACCTGTATATGCTCCCAATGAGCCAAATAATGAGAAAGAACCAAATTGCTTACCACAGCTATGCAGACGACACACAGCTCTACCACAGCTATGCAGACGACACACAGATCTACTTAGCCCTATCGCCTAACGATTATAGCCCCATTGACTCCCTGTGCCAATGCATTGATGAAGTCAACAGTTGGATGTGTCAAAACTTTCTTCAGTTAAACAAAGACAAAACTGAAGTCATTGCGTTTGGAAACAAAGATGAAGTTCTCAAGGTGAACGCATACCTTCACTCTAGGGGTCAAACAACTAAACATCAAGTCAGGAATCTTGGTGTGACACTAGAGTCAGACCTTAGTTTCAGTAGTCATGTCAAAGCAATAACTAAATCAGCATACTATCATCTGAAAAATATAGCAAGAATAAGATGCTTTGTTTCCAGACAAGACTTAGAGAAACTTGTTCATGCTTTCATCACCAGCAGGGTGGATTATTGTAATGGACTCCTCACTGGCCTTCCCAAAAAGACCATAAGACAGTTGCAGCTCATACAGAACGCTGCCGCCAGGATTCTGAGCAGAACCAGAAAATATGAACACATCACACCAGTCCTCAGGTCTTTACACTGGCTCCCAGTTAGATTTAGGATTGATTTTAAAGTATTATTACTGGTATATAAATCATTCAATGGCCTAGGACCTCAATATATGGCAGATATGCTCACTGAATATAAACCCAACAGATCACTCAGATCATTATGATCATATCAGCTAGAAATACCAAGGGTTCACTCTAAGCATGGAGAGTCCGCTTTTAGCTATTATGCTGGAACCAGCTTCCAGAGGAGATCAGATGTGCTCCTACAGTATCACTTTCAAATCCAGACTCAAAACACATCTGTTTAGCTATGCATTTACTGAATGAGCACTGTGCCAATGTTCGTCCGACTGTTTGTACTGTATTTTATTTTGTATTCTTCTAAACTGTTTTAACTATTCTTATTTCTTTTTATTATTTTAATTTCTTCTATGTAAAGCACTTTGAATTGCCATTGTGTATGAAATGTGCTATATAAATAAACTTGCCTTGCCTTGCCTTGCCTTGAGTACAGTACTTAAGTACAATTTTGAGGGATCTGTACTTTACTCGAGTATCATTTTTGGGGAGTACTCATGACTTTACTCAAGTACATTTGAGAGGCAAATATTGTACTCTTTACTCCACTACATTTCTATCCATAACCGTGAGTACCCGTTACTTCTTCTAAAAAAAAATTCTCGGAAACCCTCAATTTGTTGGTTCCCTCTCAAACGTGATTGGATTGTGCAGGCGCCACTGATTGGGACAGCCTATCAGCAATCACCTTCAGCTTTCCGCCAAAGTCAACTCCATTGTCAGATTTAGATAAGAGACGAAACCATGGACGAAACAATGGATGAAGACGCAGCAGGTCCATCCCGGGAATGTGCCAACCCGTGGCCCCACCTCGCCAGACTATTTCAATTTTCTGAACAAGTTAATGATAGTTTTCGCTTCAAGTGTTTGCTGTGTTTACCAATGTAAGCACTGTGGCAGTAGTAATGCAATATTTAAAAAATTTACTCTTGTACTCTTGATACTCAAGTACTTTTAAAAACAAGTACTTTAGTACTTTTACTTAAGTAGACATCTGACTGTAGTACTTTTACTTGTACTTGAGTAAAATTTAGCAAGGGGTATCTGTACTTTTACTCAAGTAATGAAGCCGTGTACTCTGTCCACCTCTGCGTTTGCTACAACATCTGTGTGTCAGTGCTCCTGTCTCTCATGATTCGTTCTCTTTAATGATGATTAATGAACTCGTGTTTCCTTTCACGATCCACTTACTCATCTGTCAATCAATGTCTGTGGGGGCGGAGTCTCAGCAGCCCTGATCAAAGCTCATTGGATCAGAGACGTGAGTGGCAGATAAAGGGGAGGACCAAACACACACACACACACACACACACACACACACACACACACACAAAGTTCACATTATATTTACATTAGGCAGGCACTTACATTGCATTTCAAGGCACACATTTACATTCTTATCAGTTCTTGTTTTCCCTTGGCGTTGCAAGCGCCGGCGCTCTACTGTTTGAGCTACAGCTGTCATGCAAGCTTTCCCTGCAACTGTGCACTGCAACAAAATTATAATAAAACAGAACAAGTTCAAACAAGTTTTTCCACTGCTTATTTAATTAGTAGAATAGATAAGGAAGGAAGGACAGATAAATAAATGAATAATCTCATTGTGTGTAGATGTTTTATGAAGTGCTTTTGACAGGGTTTTTCCTCCAGAATCAGATCCTGGATCTAGAAATGTGTGATTAACTCATAAAACACTGATATTGTAAAGAGCAAATCAGTGAGGAGAGAAAAAGACACAGAAAATAAACCCTTCACACACTGTTATTATTAATATTTCAAATGCTGAAATGCATGACTACCCATCAACATATGATTATGGTCACATCATGATATCATATCACCAGTTTTACTTCCTGTTTTGATGTGGACACACTCACTGTCACACACACACTCACTCGCTGTCACACACACGCATACACACTCTCTCTCTCTCTCTCTCTCTCTCTCTCTCTCT
>NC_140213.1:49416381-49428881 GCF_951802725.1 Rutilus rutilus
ATCATACACGCCTCATACATCATCATACACGCCTCATACAGCATCATACATCATCATACACGCCTCATACATCATCATACATGTGGCTCAGGATTCAGATGTTGGGTGTTGGATGTTACAAACACTGTCAGTTCTCAGATTCACTGTAAGTCAGTCATTGGTAGTTTGCTGCTTTTTAAACATTGATCTGATTCTGACTCAGCCAATCACGTGAGTTTGGGGCGGGGCTATCTGTCTGGCTGACCAATGGCAGTGTGAACCTGTCGAAGTTGAAGACCTGTTACTTCTGTTTATTGTTGAATTGAATTTGTTTCATAATTGATGAACTTTGCAGCCTGGTTTACTGCATTTACAGGGTTTGCCGCAGGTATAGAACATTTGTAATATTCATGACCTGTTATGAGTTTGAGACTTTCGTGACGGTTTCAGAGTAACATTGTTCTCTCTGTACGAGAGTCAAAACTCTTTCACAACCCTGCGATTGTTCACTGACAAAATGCTGAAATATTGTGGTTTGTGTCTCATTGCTGGTCCAAAAGTTTGCAGAGGAACTGCCAGACCAGCGGCTGGACAGACAGACTGTAGGTGTTATTTCTGAGGTTATTCAGAAGTGGAAAAGAACCCAAGACAGAAACAGAACCTCCATGTGTTTGGTGTTACGACCCTGTCTGGAGACCGCAGTGTTTTTCACCGTAGTAATTCACACCAGAGATGAGTGATTCCTCAGATCATGTGTGGTTTTTGAAACAACACAAACATTTTTTAAATCAGGTCAAAAGTTTGAAGAAATTACGATTTTTGTATATTTTTGGAAAGAGTCTCTTCGGCTCACCTGCATTTATTTGATCAAAATTACAGTAAAAAACTGTAAAATTTTTGAAATATTATTGTAATGTAGATCAGCTGTTTTCCATGTGAATATACAGTAAAGTGTAATTTATTCCTGTGATCAAAGCTGAATTTTCAGCATCATTACTCCAGTCTTCAGTGTCACATGATCCTTCAGAAATCACTCTAATATGATGATCTGATGCTCAAGAAACATTTATGGTGATATTGGCCGGTTCTTGCTTCTCGCCTCGATTGTTTCTCGTGAGCTTCAGTGAGATTAATGGAGACAACTGGAGGTTTTCTCCGCTCAGAAGTTTCTCCTGAGAGAGAGAGAGACTGTTTCTCATCGACACCATGTTTAAACACAGGCGTGAGGAAAGAGCCAAAGCTTTGTGTGTGTGTGTGTGTGTGTGTGTGTGTGTGTGTGTGTGTGTGTGTGTGTGCTCCTGGCAGGAGATCCGATGGTAAATCCTCCTTGTGATCACAGCTGCCGTGTTGCAGTGCTTTGTGGGAAACTTCTGGTGTTCAGGCTCTAGAGGTGCGAGTGAAGAACAAGCAGAGACACACTCTCACCGTGATCATTTACTGCTTCTGTCTGTGCTGAACACACACACACACACACACACACACACACACACACACACACACACACACACACACACACACACACACACACACACACACACACACACACACACAGACTGTCTGAAGTAGAAATAGCAACTGTGCGTTATGTCTGACGGAGACGCTCTCAGTTCTTATGATGAACTGCATGCTGATAATATGGTAAATATTGATACTGAATTTAATTCCTCATGCAGTGATCAATTCTGATCGAGCCGTGTGTGTTATTCTGTGCAAATGGAGACCAGATATGAGTGTGTGTGTGTGTGTGTGTGTGTGTGTGTGTGTGTGAAAGAGAGAGTGTGTGTGTGTGTTTGTGTGTGTATGTGTGAGTGTGAGAGAGAGAGAGAGAGAGAGAGAGAGTGAGTGAGTGTGTGTGTGTGTGTGTGTGTGTGTGTGTGTGTGTGTGTGTGTGTGTGTGTGTGTGTGTGCAGAAGTGAGCTAAATCTGACACAACGTCCTCAAAAGTAAAATGATTTTATTTATAAATATTAAGTGAATAATATTAGTTATTAGTTTTTTCCTTTAGGGTTTTGGTTATTCTGTAGTCATTATAATCAGCTATTTAAACAACAATAGAAGTCTATGATGTCACTCAGTTAAGCCCCTTTCACACACAGATTCCGGAAAATACATGGATAATGTGTCGTTTGATTTTGGTTCATTCACGCTGCCAGTGATTTTCCGGAATCTGTGAGTGCGTTCACACACACAGACTGTAAAAACATATGGGCGTAGTGTCCGTGACGTCACCCGCAGGTTTCTGAAGACCGTTTCTGAAGCCTAAAGTGGGCGTGGCCGACCGTCGCCATCTTGGCTCCCGAATTTATTTATTTTTACAGTCAGACAATGAGCTGAGGTGACGTGATGGCTAACAGACAGCAGACAAACGGCTAATGAAGACTAATGACCACAGCAGCGGGAATCCACCTGTCACTCAAAAGTGGACACACCCTTAATTATGCAGAATTGTAAGGCTTAATATAATTTAAAGGGATGAGTTATAAAAAAATTCACCCCCCTCACAGTCGTCATGAAGGGCAACATTAGCTGTATAGACCAAAGCCACTTTTTGCTCCAGGCTGTAAACGTGTGTTTTTCTGCTGTAAAGTTGGGCATTTCAACATGGGGGAGATGCAGATTTGACTCACTTCTGCAGCCAGCCTCAAGCGGCCAGTGGATGAATTGCCGTTTAATTCACTTCCGTGTTGGTTTCAAGAGAGAGACAGGGAGGTTGCCGCTTGGTTCACACACATAGAGAGATGTGTGTTGAGAGAGGTCAGATTCCTAAAGGAGCTGCAGAGGTCAGGAGGTCAAGGGTCACAGGAATAGATCTGACATGTTCACCACACACCTCGTCATGTGCTTTTTGTCGTTTGTTTTGTCCTGAAGCGGTAAATGATTCTGATGAGGATGTTGTGATTCTTGTGCTGTATGTGAATATCAACTGTAGAAATAAAGCCGTGTACAGACAGATGAAGTGTGGAAAAAACAGAAATAATGACAGGAGAGAGAGAGTACATGATGGATAGAGTTATGAAGAGAGGAAAGACCGTCTCTTGGGTCTGACTGCAGGATGAGTGTTGAGAAAATAAACACACACACACACACACACACACACACACACACACACACACATACACACACACACAATCAGTGTCAGAGTGCCTTCTTTTGAATTGTATTTTAATGGACTGTGATGATTTTCAGTCCTCTAAGTCTCTTTACCATTTGCTTGATACCCATGAAACATAGTGAGGCCAGATGTTTTTATCAAAGAAAAACTTTAGTACATTTTGTATGATTGCAAGTATGTATGCAAGAATGCAACTATGTATGCAATAATGCAAGTATGAATGCAAGTATGTATGCAAGTATGAATGCATGTATGCAACTATGTATGTAAGAATGCAAGTATGTACAGTATGCAAGTATGTATGAAAAAATGCATGAATGCAAGTATGAATGCAAGTATGAATGCAAGTATGAATGCAAGTATGTATGCATGTATGTATAAATGCAAGTATGAATGCAAGAATGTATGCAAGTATGAATGTAAGTATGTATGCATGTATGCAAGTAAGTATAAATGCAAGTATGTATGCATGTATGCAAGTAAGTATAAATGCAAGTATGAATGCAAGTATAAATGTGAGTATGCATGGAAGTATGAATGCGAATATGCATGGAAGTATGAATGCGAATATGCATGGAAGTATAAATGCGAGTATGCATGCAAGTATAAATGCGAGTATGCATGCGAGTATGAATGCGAGTATAAATGCGAGTATGCATGGAAGTATGCATGCGAGTATGAATGCGAGTATAAATGCGAGTATGCATGGAAGTATGAATGCGAGTATGCATGCGAGTATGAATGCGAGTATAAATGCGAGTATGCATGCGAGTATGCTGTTGATGTTCTGTGTTTTCTGAGCGTGAGCAGTAAGCGCAGCTCTTGTGTGTGTTCTGCAGGAGGAAGTGCTGTGAAGGCTTCAGGTTTGTGATGGGTCAGTGTGTGCCAGAAAGTAGGTGAAATCTTCAGCTAATCTATTTGATTGTAAAACAATCAGTCATTATGCATGTCTGAAATATGGATTTAAAAAAAAATGATGAAACACATATTACCAGACTAGCCACCCATAAATGATCATTCATTCATTGTTTGTTTGTTATTTTAATAGTTTATTTCTTTACATTTTTTATTTTTTATATATTTACATTTATTTATTTTATCATGTTTATTTGTATTTATTTATTAGATTATTTGTATTGGTTTGTTTAGTTACATTTATTTTTATTTTTGTATATTTACATTTATTAATTTTATTTCTTAAATTTTTTACATTGTTTATTTTATCTGTCTAGTTATTTATTTTATTTGTATTTATTTATTTATTTTTATACTTTTTAACATTAATTTCCTATTGAATTAGGAACATTCTGCTATATCTGAGAACAAGATCATGAATATTTTGCTCTGTTTTCTTTAGAGACATTTAATACGTGTAAATGACTCGTGTGTGTGTGTGTGTGTGTGTGCTGGATGTGAGTGTCCACCGTCTAACATACAGAGGAGCTCAAACTCAAACTGTGATTTCATGGGGTCACAATAATTCTAGTTAAAGCCTGATGAAGTGTGTGTGTGCTGATGGTGTGTGTGTGCAGGTCTGGATGTGTGTGCTGATGGTGTGTGTGCTGACGGTGTGTGTGTGTGCAGGTCTGGATGTGTGTGCTGATGGTGTGTGTGCTGATGGTGTGTGTTGACGTGTGTGTGTGTGTGCAGGTCTGGATGTGTGTGCTGATGGTGTGTGTTGACGTGTGTGTGTGTGTGCGTTTGATTTATATTACATTGTGGGAACCAAATGTCCCCACAAGGATAGTAAAACCTGAGATCACCTCCATTGTGGGGACCAGCCAGCCAGCGGTCCCCATGAGGGGAATGGGTTAATAAACATACTAAATTATATTTTTTTGAAAATGTAAAAATGCAGAAAGTTTTCTGTGATGGGTAGGTTTAGGGGTAGGGTTAGTGTGTGTGTGTGTGTGTGTGTGTGTGTGATGGGCAGGTTTAGGGGTAGGGTTAGTGTGTGTGTGATGGGCAGGTTTAGGGGTAGGGTTAGTGTGTGTGTGTGATGGGCAGGTTTAGGGGTAGGGTTAGTGTGTGTGTGTGTGTGATGGGCAGGTTTAGGGGTAGGGTTAGTGTGTGTGTGATGGGCAGGTTTAGGGGTAGGGTTAGTGTGTGTGTGTGATGGGTAGGGTTAGTGTGTGTGTGTGTGATGGGCAGGTTTAGGGGTAGGGTTAGTGTGTGTGTGTGTGATGGGCAGGTTTAGGGGTAGGGTTAGTGTGTTTGTGTGTGATGGGCAGGTTTAGGGGTAGGGTTAGTGTGTGTGTGTGTGTGTGTGTGTGTGATGGGCAGGTTTAGGGGTAGGGTTAGTGTGTGTGTGTGATGGGCAGGTTTAGGGGTAGGGTCAGTGTGTGTGTGTGTGATGGGCAGGTTTAGGGGTAGGGTTAGTGTGTGTGTGTGATGGGTAGGGTTAGTGTAAGGGGACAGAATATACAGTTTGTACTGTATAAAAACCATTAAGTCTATGGAGAGTCCCCACAAAGATAGTGAACCAGACATGTGTGTGTGTGTGTGTGTGTGTGTGCAGGTCTGGATGTGTGTGCTGATGGTGTGTGTTGATGTGTGTGTGTGTGTGTGTGTGTGTGTGTGTGTGTGTGTGTGTGCAGGTCTGGATGTGTGTGCCGGCTCTCCCTGTGAGCAACAGTGCACTGATGACTTCGGTCGAGTGTTGTGCACGTGTTACCATGGTTACCGCTTCCACCGAGAGAGACATCGCCAACACCTGCATCCATACTGTATCGGTCAGTAGCCACATGTTACAGCATGCTGTGTTCAAACACACACACTCATCCATCTCTCTCTCTCTCTCTCTCTCTCTCGCTCGCTCGCTGTGGTCCAGATGTGGATGAGTGTGAGGAGTCAAACAGCAGTGTGTGTGAACACGTGTGTGAAAACACTCCTGGAAGCTTCCGTTGCAGCTGTAATGCTGGATACACACTGACAGCAGACCAGCGCTCCTGTGACCGTAAGTGTGTGTGTGTGAGTGAGTGAGCGAGTGAGCGAGTGAGTGAGCGAGTGAGCGAGTGAGTGAGTGAGTGTGAGTGTGAGTGTGTGAGTGTGAGTGTGAGTGTGAGTGTGAGTGTGAGTGTGAGTGTGTGTGAGTGTGTGTGTGTGTGAGTGTGTGTGTGTGAGTGTGAGTGTGAGTGTGTGAGTGAGTGTGTGAGTGAGTGTGTGAGTGAGTGAGTGTGTGAGTGAGTGAGTGAGTGTGTGAGTGAGTGTGTGAGTGAGTGAGTGAGTGAGTGAGTGAGTGTGTGTGTGTGTGTGTGTGTGAGAGTGTGTGAGTGAGTGTGTGAGTGAGTGTGTGTGTGTGTGAGTGAGTGAGTGAGTGAGTGAGTGAGTGAGTGAGTGTGTGTGTGTGTGTGTGTGTGTGTGTGAGTGAGTGAGTGAGTGAGTGTGTGTGTGTGTGTGTGTGTGTGTGTGTGTGAGTGAGTGAGTGAGTGAGTGAGTGAGTGAGTGAGTGAGTGAGTGAGTGAGTGAGTGAGTGAGTGAGTGAGTGAGTGAGTGAGTGTGTGTCTCAAATAAATGCAACCTTGGTGAGCAAGTTTTTTTCTTTTATTTCTCCTGATATTAATATGTGCAGTCAGCATGTGTGGAAAGTGTGTGTGAATGTGTGTGTCTCTCTGTGTGTGTGTCAGTGAACTCCTCCGTAAAGTCTGAGACTCAGATGAGCTCTGGATCATGTTCTCTCAGCTGTCGAGACTTCATGAGCATGAGGAGCAGTTTACAGGAGATCACACTCCTGCTGGGACACACACCTGCACAGGTAACACACACACACAAACACATACACACACAAACACACACACACACACACACACACACACACACACACACACACACACCTGCACAGGTAACACACACACACACACACACACACACACACACACACCTGCACAGGTAGCACACACACACACACACACACACACACACACACACACACACACACACACACACACACACACACACACACACACACACACACCTGCACAGGTAACACACACACACACACACACACACACACACCTGCACAGGTAACACACACACACACACACACACACACACACACCTGCACAGGTAACACACACACACACACACACACACACACACACACACACCTGCACAGGTAACACACACACACACACACACACACACACACACACACACACCTGCACAGGTAACACGCACACACACACACACACACACACCTGCACAGGTCATACACACACACACACACACACACACACACCTGCACAGGAAACACACACACACACACACACACACACCTGCACAGGTAACACACAACTCAACTCGTGAAACACGTCTCCTCTGCATAGGGCTCGTCTCCCAGTCCTGAACACAACAGCCACAAACCGGCTCAGGAGAGAACTGGGAAATATCCTGATATTCACACCGTCACTGGACCAGCAGGACCTCCGGGACCCCCTGGCCTGCCAGGTACGCACGCACGCACGCACGCACGCACGCACACTCTCATACACACACACACACACCCACACACACACACTCTCACACACACATCCAAACACACACTCTCACCCACACACCCAAACACACACTCTCACACACACACCCAAACACACACTCTCACACACACTCTCACCCACACACCCAAACACACACTCTCACCCACACACCCAAACACACACTCTCACACACACTCTCACCCACACATCCAAACACACACTCTCACCCACACACCCAAACACACACTCTCACCCACACACCCAAACACACACTCTCACACACGCACGCACCCACACACGCACACACCCACACACGCACACACACACTCTCACACACACACCCAAACACACACTCTCACACACACTCTCACCCACACACCCAAACACACACTCTCACCCACACACCCAAACACACACTCTCACACACACTCTCACCCACACATCCAAACACACACTCTCACCCACACACCCAAACACACACTCTCACCCACACACCCAAACACACACTCTCACACACGCACGCACCCACACACGCACGCACCCACACACGCACACACACACTCTCACACAAACTGATTCACTGGATTGAATCAAACTTCGCTGGAGTTGCTAATAGTTGCTAATTCAGAGGCACTGAAAATAACTACATTTAAATTTGGAAAATCATTTTAAATTTTTTTTTCAATTTCTACACTTTGTATCAGCAACAAAAAATATGTAATCATTGAGGAAACACTGCAATAAGATTACTAACTAACAACTCATTCAGTTCATTAGCAAATGTTAACAGATGCAACTTTTAATTTTTAAAATGTATTAGTAAGTGTAGAACTGAACAATAGCTAAGATTAATAAATGCTTCTACATGAATTACTCAAAACACTGACTCCGGGTATTCTGAAGTGTGTGAGCTCACACTGCTCCTGTTTCAGGTGATCGGGGGGAGGAGGGGGTCCGAGGGCCGCCGGGACCCCAGGGGCCCAGAGGAGACATGGGTCCGGTGGGGCCCGCAGGACATGTGGAGCACGTGCAGACGGGCCGGCGGGGGCCGACGGTGAATCTGGCTCTCTCAGATCTCAGATCAGTTTCACTACAAACACCAAATGCTTCTAAACCCTCATCCTTCCCTCACACTTTTAACACTTCTTTCCCTCGCCGGTCAAAATCACTTTATTTTTGTCCAGAAAGCTTATTTTATTTAATTTTGATCATTTTTTATGGGATTTTTTTATTTATTTACCTTTAAATGACTAGATTTGATCAATAAATAATAAATTAATAGTAATTTAAGCACATTCCTAACAAAATAACTAAAAATTTCATGCATAACCCTTTTAATTCAGCTCTAAATATCTTACATTGTGTGTCTTTGTCGACCTCTTGTGGAAAAATAATAATAAAACATGATATTTCATGACTCTAGATGTCCTTATATCTCTATATGGAGCAAATGAGCTGTTCCTCTGGGTCCTAAAGCCAGTTATTTAGTATGCGTTCAAATACACATGTAGACATTATAAAAAAAAATTTTTTGGTAAAGTTTTAGCATTTTTAATTAGAGTTTTGAGCATTTTTAGGTTTTTCTATGTGAACTGAAGCATTCCTCGCATCCATTCATTCCTAAGGGGGGCAGATTGACCCGAGAGAGGAGGATTTGTTATTTATTTAATTTTTTTTATATATTTTTTTTAATATTCGTGGTTCAAGTGCAACAAAAGTCGTAGAGTCTTGGACTCCTCTGATGAACACTCAATTTTTCAGATTTTTAAAAAATGAGTTTGGGGTCAGATTGACCCGAGAGGGAAGTATTTGTTACTTTTTTAAATTTCACCCACAAAACTCCTCGAATCTATTCAATATTTTTTTTGTATTTGTGGTTCAAGTGCGACAAAAGTCCCCAGAAAATCTTTTTTTTAAATATTTTTGATTTATTGAGTGTTCATCAGAGGGGGCTTGGACTTATCCTATTTGATACAGTCCTCAATATTCTCACTATACGAGTATTAAAAGCCTGATGCATGCATTGTGTTGTCTAAAGATTCAATATACAAACACATTTCTGACTGTTACTTCATATGTCAGGCTTTACAGGGTTAAAGTTCATGCCCTCTTTATTTGCTTTTTGTGAGAGTTTCTGAATCTTCTCCTGTGTTTGTATAGGGATCTCCAGGAGCGCCTGGGAAAGACGGACAGAAGGCACGTGTCTCGCTTTATGTGAACAAATGAACACCATATGATGGCATTTTAACGATAATTATGATTTTATTACATCAAATAAGTGCTGTGCTTTAGATGAATCGTGATGTATGAATGTTTCTCTGCAGGGTGACAGAGGCTCTCCTGGACCGAGAGGATCTCCGGTACGTTCTTCACACGACACTGGAATATCATTTATTATGTTAAATATATATTCAAATATTATATTGTTGATTGTTCTCAGTCAGGGTTTGTTCTAAACCGAAATATTGAACTTATGTAATCAGCTGAGCCTGAAGCCCTGAACTAAACTCATCTAACATTTGTGGTCCTTCTGTGTTTTTTTCTTTGTTTGTTTTTTGGTCTTTTGTTGTGAACTTTATACTTTTTAAGATTTACATTTGAAAAGATTAAATATAATTTGTTTATATATGATTTTATGATATATTATTATTATTATCATTATTATTATTTTAAAAAGAATAGCCATTATATTATAGATGATAAGAATAAGTTTATTATTAATTTATTAGATTAGTCAGCATTGATGACGTGAGCATTATTTTAGTAAAGTTCTATTAATAGTTTGAATAAGTTTTTATTTTTATATTTTTTGTTTTTATTTTACTTTTTGTGAGTTTTAGTAATTTATATATGTTGTTTTATATTACTATAATACATTTTTATTACATTTATAAATTGTATTTTATTTCAGTTTTATGAAACAATTTTTTTTATGTTTATTTTAGTGTATCGTTAAACTAAATGTACATGTTTGTTTAATGTTATTTTATTTCAGTTTAGTTTTTATTCATAGTTTGAATTGGTTTTTATTTTTATATTTTCTGTTTTCATTTTAATTTTTGTTAAAGTTTTTGTAGTTTTGTATTTTTTTACATATAAAAAATATGTAAAAATATTTTTATATATAAATATTATATATAAATAAATAAATAAATAATTTATACATTTTTAAAAAATGTATAAATAAATAATTTATAAATATAAATAAATAAATAAATAAATATAAGTATATAAATATATATGTATTTATTTATTTTAATTTATTTTATTTTAATTTATTTTAGCACAAAAATGTTTCCTTGGAAGCTAACTAAAACATTTTTTTTTTTTTTTTCAAGTAGCCAAAATGTTTATTTTTATGATATTAATGTTAGTTGTAGTTAACTGTAATAACCCTGCACAGTGACTTTCATTCACACAGAAGTAAAGAATCAGACCTGATACTTCAACACTAATAATTCTGCTGCTGCTGTTGGACAAAAACTATGAAATATTATTAATAAAATAAGGACACTGACTCTCTCTGTGCTCTTCAGGGGCCTCCAGGGTCCTTCGACTTCCTGTTATTGATGATGGCAGATATCCGTCATGACATCATCGAGCTGCAGGAGCGTGTGTTTGGGAAGAGGCGTGGCCTATTGGTGGACACGCCCATTATTACCAGCGGAGAGGCGGAGCTTGAGGACTGGGCGTCAGGACAGGGAGAGCTGAACCCGAACACGTGAGCGAATCAGACATCAACACGAAACCAGCTGAACATGAACAGGTGGAGGACGTACAGTTTCACATCATCAGACGCTTCAAATGAAGCATGCATTACGATTTTTAAAACATGCATAATGAATGCTTTACCTAAAAGACTATAAGATGATGCTTGAAAGGAACTGAAATTCTGTTGAAATGGGAGTAGAGATGTGAATAACACTCCTCTTCTTACAGTGCACAGTATGCATACTCATCTCTGTACTACAGTCTACACTCGCTCACTGTGTGAGATTGTGTACATGCTCAACTTCACACAAATGAACTCAAAGATTTTTAACATCTCTCTTGACTTATTTTTTTATTAGACTTGCAAAAGTTCAGGCAATTTTACTAAAAACTTGCTTAAAAAATTAAATATTGTTGCATACTGCTTTTTATACTATTGCATACTACATACTGTGCAGTGTGCCGTAACACTATTACTCAATTTTGGAACACAGTCGGAGCTGATATCGTTGAAATACATGGGTGGAAATCTAATAGGTGTGAGAGAAAGTTTTTTTTCTTCTCTATTGTGTCGTATATCTGAGTGAAACGCTTCAGGAACAAGAACAAATGTGGGCGGGGCTTGATTGTGTCTGTGGGGAATTGATTGGATGGTTGTGGTTTGCTATTGGCTGATCTCTTGTGAGTGACAGGTTGCCCCGCCCACATCATCAGAGATGCTGCAAGAGGAACTTATTCTGATTCAAGACTATTAACACAATAATGATGTGCACTGATTAATTATTTAGAATAAAGACAAAAAAAATATAGGAATTGTCAATGTTGATTTCATGGTGACTTTAAATGTGAGATCCAGGTTATGTTTGAGTTCAGCAGTTCAGAGTCACTATTTAAACATCTAATAGTTTAGTTCCTGTCTCTATGAAGCCCCTCCTTCTGAAAAGCACACTGTGCTCTGATTGGTCGAGTGCTTCGAGTGTGTTTGGGAAATGTCCCGCCCCTTTCCATAACCGCCAGTTTCAACACACTACTAACTAACTCAACCAGGCCCCGCCCCTTTATTCTGCGTATTAATTATTATAATGAGGAATATTGTGACGTGTTTGTTCCCGGAAGAAACTCAAGACTACAATGGAGGCGTTTCAGGAGTTCAGGAACACTGACACTGATATAGAGAAGAACTGGAGCTTCTTCATGATTAAACTGCAACATTACACACTGAA
>NC_140213.1:49433881-49446381 GCF_951802725.1 Rutilus rutilus
CAGGCCCATGAAGTGCACTCGTTAGGCAGCGTCCCACAGGCCCATGAAGTGCACTTGTTAGGCAGTGTCCCACAGGCCCATGAAGTGCACTCGTTAGGCAGTGTCCCACAGGCCCATGAAGTGCACTTGTTAGGCAGTGTCCCACAGGCCCTGTGCACTGGACTTTTCCCAAATCCTGTTTACATTTTTCTAGACTCTGTTGAATGGTTGCACTAAATTTTAGGAATCAAAAAGCACTTCTAATTAATTAAAATCATGAAACTTGTACAATTTAACAAAGCTTATTAAGTTTAACACAAATGACATCTTTAGGGCCCAATGAAATTTTTCTGAGCTCCTTTTTATGATTAAATTAAATTGTAGTAATTACAAAAACACATCTAATTAATTATGTTATTTAATTAAAAAAAAATCTGGATTTCTTTTTTCCATTTAAATTTTTCTGGACCCAGTTTTAATGGTTTAAAAAAATAGTAAACAAAGACCAAAAGCATAAATTACATTTAGGGCCCTATGAAATATGTTTTATTTTTTCCCAAATTCTGTTTTATTTTCCACCATTTTGATTGTTTGGACTGTTTTAATTGTTAAATTAATGGTTACCTTTTTTTCCATACATTTTTTTTATGGATTTGTTTTTTTCCCGTATTTGAACTTCTCTGGACCTTGTTTTAATAGTTAAATTAAATTTCAGTAACAAAAAAAACAAAAGCAAAAAATTTTTTTTTGGGGCCCTATGAAATATGTTTTATTTTTTTCTCCCAAATTTTTTTTTTTCTATTTAAATTTTTCAAAAAAATTCTTTTTTTCCCCTTTGTTGTTTTGGGCTATTTTAATGGTTAAATACAATTTTAGTAATCAAAGAGCAAAAGCAAGAATAACATTTTTAGGTAAATATGAAATATGTTTTATTTCTTCTCAAGTTCCATTTAATTCCATTTTTTTATTCTATTTTAATGGTTTAATTTAATTTTAATAATCAAAGTATGTCTAATCCATTGAATTCATATATATTTTTGGTCCCAGGGGTAAATAAACAAGGCTTTATGATTTCTGTACTGCAGTGAATAGAGTTATGTATGTGTGTGTGTGTGTGTGTGCAGGTGCTGGTCATCGGTGGTGGTGTGGCGGGTCTCGCTGCGGCTGGAGCTGCTAAATCAATGGGCGCCATCGTCAGAGGATTCGACACCAGGTGTGTGTCTTCACTGTAGCGGCGGTCGAAATGAAGCTGTCCTGATGTGTGTGTGTGTGTGTGTCTCCCGTTAGACCGGCAGCTCTGGAGCAGTTCAAGTCGTTCGGCGCGGAGCCGCTGGAAGTGAACATCGCTGAGTCGGGCGAAGGGGTCGGAGGTTACGCTAAAGAGATGTCCAAAGAGTTCCTGGAGGCCGAGATGAGTCTGTTCGCCAAACAGTGCAAAGAAGTCGACATCGTCATCACCACTGCTCTGATACCCGGTGAACACACACACACTCAAAGACACACACACACTCATTCAAACACTCACACACACACACAGACTCAAAAACACACGCACACACACACACACACACTAGGGGTTTCACAACTACTGATTTTTGCTAGTCGACTAGTTTTGCATAACAGTCGACGACTAAATTAACGATGAATTAAATTATTTATTCATTAAACTGACGCATTAACGCATTGAGCATTGAAGACACAGAGGAAGGAGTTCTGGTGAATCATTGGAAATGTATTTTTGAAATTCAGAAATAACATAATAAATAAATTCATCAGTTATTCTTTTCATCAACATGTGTTAATACAAAAACAGCAGCATTCATTTAAAACATTCTTGTAATTAAAACATTCTTGTTATGAACCGCGCCACACCACGCGCATCAGCGAACGCTGCAGATAAACATTGCCACATGGCTAGCCTCAGACAACATTGTCAACATCACAACTCTGAGTTCTGCATATAGTTTTAACTACATTTTTCATTGCATCTTTAAGCAAATATCATTTAAGCATGCATAGGCCAATATTTTACCTAACGTAACCTCGGTTCTCTCTAGAAGAGGGAACGAGTATTGTGTAACCTGCCGTGCTCGCGCCCGCGCCCCGAGCTGGTCTCGCTTCAGTCCATGAAAACCAGCGTCACTGCCACAAACGGTTGCTGTTGGCAGTGGGTGTTTCATCCTAAGATGATTGTCCATTGCAGACGTATTGCTATTGTATTTTAGCACTGCTTTACATAACTTACAGGTAACGGTGGATGTGTCTACATTTTCTGTGAAGTATTTCCACACATAGGATGACCTTGACCGTTTTGGACGCATAGGTACCTCAACGCCTGACGCCATTTTGTTTCCGATTAGTCGATTAGGGCCGACAGCGCCGACTAGTGGTTGTGACAGTCGACTAGTTGATGAAACCCCTAACACACACACACACACACACACTCTCTCACACTCTCACACACGTACTCACACATACACACATGCAGTCACATGCACACACTCACTCACACACTCATTCAAACACTCAAACACACACACACAGACTCAAAAACACACACACTCTCACACTCACACACACATACAAACACGCACTCACACACACACATACTCGCACACACTCACTCACTCACTTTCTCTCACACTTACACACACACACACACACACACACACACACACTCAGATGTTCACTCACACACTCACTCACTCTCTCTCACTAACACACACTCTCGCAAGTGTTTGTCATGTGGCTTGTCCCGTGTCATTTGAACGCAGCAGCAGTGTATTATAGAGGTGTGTGTGTGTGTGTGTGTGTGTGTGTGATCAGGTAAAACGGCTCCAGTGCTGATCAAGCGTGAGATGGTGGAGAGCATGAAGGACGGGTCGGTGGTGGTGGATCTGGCGGCGGAGGCCGGAGGAAACATCGAGACCATTAAACCTGGACAGCTTTACGTCCATAGGGTATCTTTTACACACACACACACACACACACACACACACACACTCAAACACACACACACATTCAGCTTTACGTCCATCAGGTATCAGAGCGTCTGTTCTTCAGCCTGTGTCTCCGGGAGCGAGTCTGACGTGTGTGTGTGTGCTGGTGTGTGTGTGCTGTTGTGCTGGTGTGTGTGTGCTGGTGTGTGTGTAGGGCGTGACGCACATCGGCTTCACGGATCTGCCCAGTCAGATGCCCACTCAGGCCAGCTCGCTTTACTCCAACAACATCATCAAACTCCTGAAGGCCATCAGCCCCGATAAAGAGTTCTTCCACTTCGAGCCGAAGGAGGAGTTCGATTACGGCACGCTGGATCATGTGATCAGAGGGACTATGGTGATGAAGGTGAATCAGAACACACATAAACTCACACACACACACACACACACACACACACACACACACACACAGGATCATGTGATCAGAGGGACTATGGTGATGAAGGTGAATCAGAACACACATAAACTCACACACACACACACACACACACACACTGGATCATGTGATCAGAGGGACTATGATGATGAAGGTGAATCAGAACACACATAAACTCACACACACACACACACGCTGGATCATGTGATCAGAGGGACTATGGTGATGAAGGTGAATCAGAACACATAAACTCACACACACACACACACGCTGGATCATGTGATCAGAGGGACTATGGTGATGAAGGTGAATCAGAACACACATAAACTCACACACACACACACACACACGCTGGATCATGTGATCAGAGGGACTATGGTGATGAAGGTGAATCAGAACACACATAAACTCTCACACACACACACACACACACGCTGGATCATGTGATCAGAGGGACTATGATGATGAAGGTGAATCAGAACACACATAAACTCACACACACACACACACACACGCTGGATCATGTGATCAGAGGGACTATGGTGATGAAGGTGAATCAGAACACACATAAACTCACACACACACACACACACACGCTGGATCATGTGATCAGAGGGACTATGGTGATGAAGGTGAATCAGAACACACATAAACTCACACACACACACACACACACACACACACACACACACACACAGGATCATGTGATCAGAGGGACTATGGTGATGAAGGTGAATCAGAACACACATAAACTCACACACACACACACACACACACACACTGGATCATGTGATCAGAGGGACTATGATGATGAAGGTGAATCAGAACACACATAAACTCACACACACACACACACGCTGGATCATGTGATCAGAGGGACTATGGTGATGAAGGTGAATCAGAACACATAAACTCACACACACACACACACGCTGGATCATGTGATCAGAGGGACTATGGTGATGAAGGTGAATCAGAACACACATAAACTCACACACACACACACACACACGCTGGATCATGTGATCAGAGGGACTATGGTGATGAAGGTGAATCAGAACACACATAAACTCTCACACACACACACACACACACGCTGGATCATGTGATCAGAGGGACTATGATGATGAAGGTGAATCAGAACACACATAAACTCACACACACACACACACACACGCTGGATCATGTGATCAGAGGGACTATGGTGATGAAGGTGAATCAGAACACACATAAACTCACACACACACACACACACACGCTGGATCATGTGATCAGAGGGACTATGGTGATGAAGGTGAATCAGAACACACATAAACTCACACACACACACACACACACGCTGGATCATGTGATCAGAGGGACTATGGTGATGAAGGTGAATCAGAACACACATAAACTCACACACACACACACACACACGCTGGATCATGTGATCAGAGGGACTATGGTGATGAAGGTGAATCAGAACACACATAAACTCACACACACACACACACACACGCTGGATCATGTGATCAGAGGGACTATGGTGATGAAGGTGAATCAGAACACACATAAACTCTCACACACACACACACACACACGCTGGATCATGTGATCAGAGGGACTATGGTGATGAAGGTGAATCAGAACACATAAACTCACACACACACACACACACTGGATCATGTGATCAGAGGGACTATGGTGATGAAGGTGAATCAGAACACACATAAACTCTCACACACACACACACACACACGCTGGATCATGTGATCAGAGGGACTATGGTGATGAAGGTGAATCAGAACACACATAAACTCTCACACACACACACACACACACGCTGGATCATGTGATCAGAGGGACTATGGTGATGAAGGTGAATCAGAACACACATAAACTCACACACACACACACACACACACACACACACACACACACACACGCTGGATCATGTGATCAGAGGGACTATGGTGATGAAGGTGAATCAGAACACACATAAACTCTCACACACACACACACGCTGGATCATGTGATCAGAGGGACTATGGTGATGAAGGTGAATCAGAACACACACACACACACGCTGGATCATGTGATCAGAGGGACTATGGTGATGAAGGTGAATCAGAACACACACACACACACACACACACACACACACACACACAAACTCACTCCTGTGACGTGCATGAACACATGCTGACATTAGAAATCACACAAAACCTTTTCATACATTTTCTCATATTTTGTTTTCTGTTTCCAGGAAGGTCAGAATCTTTTTCCCGCACCGCTTCCCAAAACCAGCCCTCCTCCGCCTCCCGTTAAACACAAGAGCGTGGCCGAGCTCGAGGCCGAGAAACGGGCCGTGGTTTCACCCTTCAAACGCACCATGACATCAGCGGGCGTCTACACAGCAGGTCAGGAATCACACCAACGAATGAGTGAATGAGTTAAGGAATGAATATATAACCGAATTGATGATACAATGAATCAACAAACGAATAAAATGAAGGAATGAATGAATATATAACCGAATTAATGATACAATGAATCAACAAACGAATAAACTAACGAATGAATGAATGAATATATAACACAATGAATGAACGATTGAACGGTTGAACGAATGAATGAATGAATATATAACCGAATTAATGATACAATGAATGAACAAACAAATTAATAAATAAATAAATAAATGAATGAAAATATATTCGAATGAATGATACAATGAATGAACAAACGAATAAGCGACCGAATGAATGAATGAATATATAACCCAATGAATGAATGAATGAACGAATTAATCAATAAATGAATGAACGAACGAACGAACGAACGAACAAACAAATTAATAAATGAATGAACAAACGAACTAATTAATTAATAACCGAATGAATGAACAAACGTATGAACAAATATACGAACGAACAAATACATGAATGAATGAATGAACAAATGAATGAATAAACAAACAACTAAATGAATGAACAAATAAAAAAATGTATGAATGAAAGAATGAATCAAGTCAAGTCAACTTTATTTATATAGTGCAACGGTCCCGGTACTGAGCCTTGTGGGACACCATACTGAAGTTGTAATTGATGAGACATCTCTTCATTTACTGCCACAAACTGATAAACCATGCTAATGCAATTCCACTAATGCTAACATCATTTTCAGAAAAACAAACAAATTAATGAATGAACGAACAAATGATCAAATGAATAAAATACTAAACAAACAAACAAATTAATGAACCAACAAATGAACGAATGAATGAACAATTGGATGAATAAATGAATGAAATACCAAACAAACGAACAAATGAACGAACCAACAAATGAATGAATGAATGAAATACCAAACAAACGAACAAATGAACGAACCAACAAATGAATGAATGAATGAAATACCAAACAAACAAACAAATGAATGAACCAACAAATGAACGAATGAATGAACAATTGGATGAATAAACTAATGAATGAATGACTAAATAAACTAACAAATGAATGAACCAACGAATGAATGAATGAATGAATAAATGACTTAATAAACAAACAAATTAATGAACAAACAAATGAATGAATGAATGAACTAATGGATGAATGAATGAATTGACTAAATTAACAAATGAACCAACAAATGAAAGAATGAATGAACGAATGAATGAATGAATAAATGAACGAACAAATGAGTGAACAAATAAATGAATGAATGACTAAATTATCTAACAAATGAATGAACCAACAAATTAATGAATGAATCAAAGAATGAATGACTAAATTAATAAACTTATCAATGAACAAATAAATGAATGAATGAATGAATCACTAAAATAACGAATAAATGATACAAATAAATGAACAGATGAATTAATTAATAAGGAAGGCATGAACAAACGAACAAATGAACAAATCAGGAGAGTTTTGAAGGACTTGTTTTGCGAGATACACCCAGAAAATCACCCTGTGATTTTTTTTTTTTATCACAAGAACAAGTAAAGAATATTTATAGAGTTATGATGTTTATACAAAATTGTTTAGTCTTTTTTTCCTCTAAGTTGAGCTTTATTAAGTGTTTGTATTTAACATTTGTGTGAAACTGATATGATGATAATAAATACGACAACGAACGAACAAACAAATTAATGAATTAATTTGTTCATTAATGAATGATTCAGTGAACACTCTCTCTCTCTCTCTCTCTCTCTCTCTGTGTGTGTGTATGGCTGTCAAGGTCTCTCGACCGTGTTGGCTTTGGGAATCGCGTCCCCCAATGCTGCCTTCACTCAGATGGTGACGACCTTTGGCCTTGCAGGAATTGTGGGATATCACACTGTGTGGGGCGTTACTCCCGCTCTGCACTCGCCACTCATGTCAGTGACCAACGCCATCTCAGGTGAGTGTGTGTGTGTGTACTGATGTGTGTGTGTGTGTGTGTGTGTGTGTGTGCAGGTCTGACAGCAGTGTGTGTGTGTGTGTGTGTGTGTGTGTGTGTGTGTGTGTGTGCAGGTCTGACAGCAGTGTGTGTTTGTGTGTGTGTACTTATGTATGTGTGTGTGTGTGTGTGTGCGCAGGTCTGACAGCAGTGGGGGTGTGTGTGTGTGTGTGGGTGTGTGTGTGTGTGTGTGTGTGTGTGCGTGCGCGCGCGCAGGTCTGACAGCAGTGGGTGTTTGTGTGTGTACTGATGTGTGTGTGTGTGTGTGTGTGTGTGCAGGTCTGACAGCAGTGGGTGTGTGTATGTGTGTGTGTGTGTGTGTGTGTGTGTGTGTGTGTGTGGGTGTGTGGGTGTGTGTTTGTGTGCAGGTCTGACAGCAGTGTGTGTGTGTGTGTGTGTGCGTGTACTGATGTGTGTGTGTGTGTGTGTACTGATGTGTGTGTGTGTGTGTGTGTGTGTGTGTGTGTGCAGGTCTGACAGCAGTGTGTGTGTGTGTGTGTGTGTGTGTGTGTGTGTGTGTGTGTACTGATGTGTGTGTGTGCAGGTCTGACAGCAGTGGGTGGGCTGGTTCTGATGGGTGTGTGTGTACTGATGTGTGTGTGTGTGTGCAGGTCTGACAGCAGTGGTTGGGCTGGTTCTGATGGGTGTGTGTGTACTGATGTGTGTGTGTGTGTGTGTGTGTGTGTGTGTGTGTGTGTGCAGGTCTGACAGCAGTGGGTGGGCTGGTTCTGATGGGTGGAGGTTTGACTCCCTCGTCTCTGCCTGAGTCTCTGGCTCTCCTCGCTGCATTTGTGTCCTCCATCAACATCGCAGGTCAGAGCAACACAACACTATAACACACACACACACACACACACACACACACACACACCTCGCTGCGTTTGTGTCCTCCATCAACATCGCAGGTCAGAGCAACACAACACAACACTATAACACACACACACACACACACACACACACACACCCACCTCGCTGCGTTTGTGTCCTCCATCGACATCGCAGGTCAGAGCAACACAACACTATAACACACACACTCACACACACGCACACTCTATAACACACACACACACACACACCTCGCTGCGTTTGTGTCCTCCATCAACATCACAGGTCAGAGGAACACAACACTATCACACACACACTCACACACACACTCACACACACTCTATAACACACACACACACACACACACCTCGATGCGTTTGTGTCCTCCATCAACATTGCAGGTCAGAGCAACACAACACTCTATCACACACACACACACACACACACACACACACTCACACACACACACCTCGATGCGTTTGTGTCCTCCATCAACATCACAGGTCAGAGGAACACAACACTATCACACACACACTCACACACACACTCACACACACTCTATAACACACACACACACACACACACACCTCGATGCGTTTGTGTCCTCCATCAACATTGCAGGTCAGAGCAACACAACACTCTATCACACACACACACACACACACACACACTCACACACACACACCTCGATGCGTTTGTGTCCTCCATCAACATCGCAGGTCAGAGCAACACAACACTCTAGAACACACACACACACACCCACACCCACACACACACCTCGCTGCGTTTGTGTCCTCCATCAACATCGCAGGTCAGAGCAACAACACTCTATAACACACACACACACTCACTCTCACACGACGTGTATTGTAAAAAGTGCTATACAAATAAATGTGAATTGAATTGAATGTGATCTTCATCATGTGATCTTCATCATGTGATCCTCAGGTGGTTTCCTGATCACCCAGAGGATGCTGGACATGTTTAAGAGGTCGACGGATCCTCCGGAGCACAACTATCTGTACTCGCTGCCCGGACTGGTGTTTGTGGGCGGATACGGGGCGTCCGTGGCCGGCGGGTACAGCATCGAGCAGGTGTGTGAGAGACTCTATTCCAATTCCAATTCTAATTTATTCATAAAGCACATAATAATACAACAATGTTTACCAAAGTGCAACACATACAATAAAATATAAAAATAAAACAAACACAAATAACTATAAATAAAGAATATACAAAATCTCTTTTTCACAGACTCTTAGGAGTCTTAAAGGGATAGTTCACCCAAAAATGAAAATTAGCCCATGATTTACTCTCCCTCAAGTCATCCTAGGTGTATATGACATTCTTCTTTCAGACGAACACAATCAGAGTTATTGGCTAAATTAACTAGCTTCCAGCAGGTCGACTTACGCCACAAGAATAACACTGGACGATGCATGACGTCAGATGTAGGAGTAGCGTAAGCTTTGACGCCTCTGGCCGTTCAAACAAACAGGGCTGGGCAACAAACTCAAGCTCCTCCCACATTCTGGATAAAAAAGGCTTAAATTTAGAGTTTCTATAATCTGTGTGTGTGTGTGTGTGTGTGTGTGTGTGTAGATGATGTACCTGGGCTCGGGTCTGTGCTGTGTCGGAGCTCTCGCTGGTCTCTCCACGCAGCGCACCAGTCGTTTGGGGAACGCGCTGGGAATGATCGGGGTGGCAGGAGGAGTGGCAGCAACTCTCGGCGCTCTGAAACCCTCACCCGAGCTCCTGGGCCAGATGTCCATCGCCATGGCAACAGGTGGAACTCTGGGTAAGATCTGCTCATTCCTGCCTCAGCACTGGAATTAATTGTTGATTCCCAGACTAACCAGACACGATGCAATAAGATTCCAGCAACAAGCAATGTGTCTGTTACACCAGACGAGACGAGACAAAATCACTCCAAAATCACAGCCAATCAGAAGAGCGTGTGGGTGGAGTCTCTCTGCACTCGCAACCAAATCATTACAAAATCCCAGCCAATCAGAAGAGCGTGTGGGCGGAGTCTCCCTGCACTCGCAATCAAATCATTCTATAATCACAGCCAATCAGAAGAGCGTGTGGGTGGAGCCTCTCTGCACTCGCAACCAAATCATTCAAAAATCACAGCCAATCAGAAGAGCGTGTGGGCGGAGTCTCCCTGCACTCACAACCAAATCATTCAAAAATCACAGCCAATCAGAAGAGCGTGTGGGTGGAGTCTCTCTGCACTCACAACCAAATCATTCAAAAATCACAGCCAATCAGAAGAGCGTGTGGGCGGAGTCTCCCTGCACTCACAACCAAATCATTCAAAAATCACAGCCAATCAGAAGAGCGTGTGGGCGGAGTCTCTCTGCACTCGCAACCAAATCATTCTAAAATCACAGCCAATCAGAAGAGCGTGTGGGCGGAGTCTCCCTGCACTCACAACCAAATCATTCAAAAATCACAGCCAATCAGAAGAGCGTGTGGGTGGAGTCTCTCTGCACTCACAACCAAATCATTCAAAAATCACAGCCAATCAGAAGAGCGTGTGGGTGGAGTCTCCCTGCACTCGCAACCAAATCATTCTAAAATCACAGCCAATCAGAAGAGCGTGTGGGCGGAGTCTCTCTGCACTCACAACCAAATCATTCTAAAATCACAGCCAATCAGAAGAGCGTGTGGGCGGAGTCTCCCTGCACTCGCAACCAAATCTATCAAAAATAACAGCCAATCAGATTAACGTATGGGTGGAGTCTCTCTGCACTCGCAATCAAATCATTCCAAAATAACAGCCAATCAGAAGAGCGTGTGGGCGGAGTCTGCCTGCACTCGCAACCAAATCTATCAAAAATAACAGCCAATCAGATGAACGTATGGGCGGAGTTTCTCTGTACTCGCAACCAAATGAATTAGCACACAATCAAATTATTAAATTTCACCATTTTAACATTATTAAAAATACACACTGAGTGACTGAAACAATCTTTGTCATAAAATGCACTAGTTTGTTCACAGTTTGAATGTTCCTGTGTGTGTGTGTGTTTTATTTCATCATCAGGTCTGACCATCGCCAAGCGCATCGAGATGTCAGATCTGCCTCAGCTGGTCGCTGCGTTCCACAGTCTGGTGGGTCTGGCAGCGGTTCTGACGTGTGTGTCCGAGTTCATGATCGAGCAGCCGCACCTGGACGTGCACCCGGCGGCCGGCGTGCTGAAGATCGTGGCGTATCTCGGCACGTACATCGGCGGAGTGACCTTCAGCGGCTCCCTGGTGGCCTACGGGAAACTACAGGGTGGGTTCACAAAACTAAAGCCATTTCAGTCATTCTCTCCTACAAAACGAGAAGATGCTGTGTGTCTCTGTTTAAAGGGATAGTTCACCCAAAAATGAAAATTACCCCATGACTTACTCTCCCTCAAGTCATCCAAAGCTTTATAAAGCTTTGAAGTCCATAAGTCTATCCATCATAAAAGTGCATCTGTCCATGATTAAAGTGCTCCACAGGCTCTGAGGGGTTAATAAAGGTCTTCTGAAGCGAAGCCATGTGTTTGTGTAAGAAAAATATTCATATTTAAAACTTTATCAACTGTAATCTCTAACTTGCGCTAACTGTCGTACGCACGTTTACGAGAGACTGGCGTTCCAAACCTCCGTTAAAAGTCAGAACATCACTGTCTCAGTGTTTGTGTCTGAATCGCTGTGATTGTGTGTGTGTGTGTGTGTGTGCAGGTCTGTTGGACTCGTCTCCTCTGATGCTGCCGGGTCGGCACATGTTGAACGCGGGTCTGATGGCGGCGTCGGTGGCCGGGATGATTCCCTTCATGCTGAGCGACAGCTTTAACACCGGCATGGGCTGCTTACTGGGCGTCTCAGGCCTCTCCACTGTCATGGTACACACA
>NC_140213.1:49451381-49481381 GCF_951802725.1 Rutilus rutilus
ACACACACTAACCCTACCCCTAAACCTACCCATCACACACACACACTAACCCTACCCCTAAACCTGTCCATCACAGAAAACTTTCTGCATTTTTACATTTTCAAAAAAATATAATTTAGTATGTTTATTTACCCATTCCCCTCATGAGGACCGCTGGCTGGCTGGCTGGCTGGTCCCCACAATGGAGGTGATCTCAGGTTTTACTATCTTTGTGGGGACATTTGGTTCCCACAATGTAATATAAATCAAACGCACTCTCTCTCTCTCTCTCTCTCTCTCTCTCTCTCTCACACACACACACACACACACACTCGCACACACTCACACAAACACCAGACAAATCATTAAACTTTACAACTTGAATGTTTTTTAAAGCGCTTTAAACGTTAAGGGAACATTCCATTTCGGGAACATTGTTGGAATGTTAGTTTTGTGCGTTCTGAAACAAGAAGCAACATTTAAAAAATTATAGAAGAAGATCCAACTGAACGTTTCAGGCAAAACATCCCATTCTGTGCTAACGGTTTGAGAACGCGACCTCGCACTCTCACACATCTCTCCCTCGCCCGTCAAAATCACCCCAAGCCCTTAAATTATTCTTATTTTTTTTGTCCAGAAAGATAATTTCATTTCATTTTGATAATTTTTTTCTATTTTTTAATGCAGTTTTTGGGGAGATTTTTTTGAATTTTTTTTTACTTTTATTTACATTTTTAGATTTGATCAATAAATAATAAATAAATAGTAATTTAAGCACATTCCTCATATTCTTTCAACTTAAATTCAAAATAACTCACAATTTCATGCATAACCCTTTTAATTCAGCTCTAAATATCTTACATCAGTGTCTTTGACCTCTTGTGGAGAATAAATAACATAAGATGATATTTCATGACTCTAGATGGCCTTATAGCTCTATATGAGCTGTTCCTCTGGGTCCTAAAGTCAGTTCCCTTCAGTGTGCATTCAGATACACATGTAGACATTATAAATAATAAGTTTTAGCATTTTTTTCAATTAAATTCAAAAACTTTATTGTCTATCCTCACAGGGGTAGAAAATTGTCTTTAGACAAAGGCTCGACAAACAATACAACAACACCACCACATAACATAAATTTTTAAAACCAACTACATCAAAACCGACACAATTCTTATCAAGAACATAAGATTCATCTCAAGATCCCATTTAAAATACCAGTAACAGTTGGAATAAAAGTCGTCTTATATCTGGCCTTTTTTCCAAAGGTACTTTAGACCGTCTGCCAGAAGGAACATTAATAAAAAAAAAACATTTTAGTTTGAGTTTTGAGCATTTTTAGGTTTTTCTATGTGAACTGAAGCATTTCTCGCATCCATTCATTCCTAAGGGGGTCAGATTGACCCGAGAGAACTTTTTTTTATTTTATTTTTTTATTTTTTTTATTCGTGGTTCAAGTGCAACAAAAGTCGTAGAGTCTTGGACCCCTCTGATGAACACTCAATTTTTCAAATTGTTTAAAAAATGAGTTTCGGGTGAAATTGTATTATTTGTTAAAAAGTATTTGTTACTTTTTTAAATTTAAACCACAAAACTCCTTGAATCTATAAAAAAAAAAAAAAAGTGTGTGTGTGTGTATTCGTGGTTCAAGTGCAACAAAAGTCCTAGAGTCTTAAACACTCACATAAAATAAAAAAATGACCAAAAGAGTTTCGGGTCAAAATGACCCGAGGGAAGACCGGATAACTGTCAACAAATGTTTTATTAATGTTACTGGAAGAACTTTAGTTCATAACCTTGAGAGAACCCTGTCAGAACGTTAGCTAAAGTTCTAAGTCTCGACTCAAAAACGAGAAAGTGTGAGAAACATGTGGAGAAGAGCCTGAACACGGGTCACACACACACACACACACACACACACACACATGTGTGCGTGTCTCGAGTCCACACGCGATCTCCTGTGGAGAGACATCTGGAGTTCAGGAAACTCTGCAATCTGACTGCAATCAAACGGATTTCCCTGAAAGTCCTCACACACACACACACACACACACACACACACACACACACGGCTGATGACACGATTCTCCACACTCCTGCAGTTATTAGCAGGAAACATGAAGCAAATGTGGATCTTGAAACATCAAGTGAAGGGGTTTAGGGGATTCCTCCGTGACAGAAGATTAATAACTGACATGAAGTTGTGTGTGTGTGTGTGTGTGTGTGTGTGTGTGTGTGTGTGTATGTGTGTGTGTGTGTGTTTTTCTTTTTTTTCTCGTGGTTTTCTTTATTAACAAAAAAGAAGAGTATGTTACAAATAGTACAGTACAGTGTACACGAAAATACAACAGATGTGCCAGTTGCACACTAGGGGGGTTCATGTAGATCTACTTCAAGACATTGAAAGATTTATACATTTTCAAAGTTTGAACTGCTTTTTGCTTCATAGAAAGTCGAATTGAGTCAATATGAAGCTCAATTTCTCTCTTAAATGACGTAAAACAGGGTTTTTACAGGAAAATGTACATCTGTGAACATTTGGTGCCATTAAAAGAATACAGTCTCTATAGTTCTCCAAAAGACAATAAATGTTTCCAAAACAACACAAATTCTTTGTGATAAAATTTCAACCATTTTTCCAAAATGGTCTTAAAAACGGGCAGAGCCGAATAAATGAACCTCAGCTGTCACAAAAAGTGCAATTAAATGTCACTTTTAAATTTCACAAAGTAATGTTTAACTGGGTAAATTCTATGTAAAAGTTTGAATGATACCCCCATTAACTTTGTTTGTAATTAAATATTTATTACATATAAGCCAAACCTTTTTCCACACAATATTGTCTGTCACTTGATTCCAATATGAGTAAATATAACTATGAAAAGTATAACTCATGTATTCAAACAAGTATTCATTACTTCAATGAGCTCATTGTTTCTGCATTAAATTATTACATTGTTTAAATTAGTACATTTTTAGCTAACTGTGATTTTGTATATGCACATTTCTGAAATACATAACTTAGACAGTTTCCTCTGATAACAGATCACTGTAAATTATAATTCATGCATTTTCTGTAAAGCTGCTTTGAAACGATGTGTATTGTGAAAAGCGCTTCAAATGTTAATTAAATTGAATTAAATATAAGGCAGAGACACATTGTTGAATATGAATTCTTTTCTGATGTCTAAACAGTGTGTGTGTGTGTGTGTGTTCTCTCGGACAGGCTGGGGTTTGTGCGCGGCCAAGGCTCAGTATCCCATCGCTGACATGGTGAAGATGTTGAAGGAACAGGGCAAAAGTGTGAGGTCAGACGCTCAACTCTCGCGAACTCTTAAATCAGCGAGAACATCAAAATAACCCCAGAATAATCGCATGCTGAACTCTCACACATCCAATGTTTTCAATGTCTTGAATACTTGGCAGGTCAGCAGCGTAATTCTGTTAAAAAGGAGACAAAACACATCTGTGTCTAATAAAAAAGCGCTGGTAAAAACGCAGGCGTTCTGTAAATAAAGAGGGAAAGTGTAAAACATTCTCCGAGTATTTACATCGCAGACGGTGGAGAAACCAGAATTAATAGCTTGAGGAGTAAACGGTTACGCTTTATTCTCAGGTGCCCTAGTTATACAGAACTATAAGTTCTGAGTAATATTAATTAACAACATGCACGTACTTTATAATTATAGTTAGTCATGTAATTATGCATTATGCAAAAACAACAACAATCTTTCTTAGTATTTTTGTCTTGGTTTCCAGTACAAATAAACATTCTTAAAGCAAAATGACTTGAGATATCTCAATTGCAAAATTTATCAGTTTTTTGCTTAAAACTAGAACAAATATCTGCAGATGGACTATAAATAAATAATTGTTTTCCTTCTGAATTAAGATTATATTTCTGACCTCATTGGCAGATATTAGTTCTTGTTTTAAGCACAAACTCACTTCATTTTCAGTTTTAAGAAAGCTTAATATCTTCAGTCATTCTGCTTCTCCAGTAAATGCATCTTGATTTAAGAATGTTTGGATATTTGTGCTGGAAAACAAAACGAAAATACTGAGGAAAAACATCATTTTTGCTGTGTTTTTTACTATAGTAAGTGTAACTGAATGAACTCCCACTTGCTCTGCTGTTGAAAAGTTTCATGTTGAATTGTTCTGATTATAAAGCTCATATTCTGCAGTAGTTGAGTATCGTGTGTGTGTGTGTGTGTGTCAGGTTTGGGATTCACCCGGTGGCCGGACGAATGCCCGGACAGCTCAATGTGCTCTTGGCCGAGGCCGGCGTCCCGTACGACGTGGTTCTAGAGATGGACGAGATCAACAATGATTTCCCAGGTCAGATTTATTTATTTAAAGGGCTCCTATAATGCCCTTTTCTCAAGATGTAAAATAAGTCTCGGATGTCCTCAGAGTGTGTGTGTGAAGTTTTAGCTCAAAATACCCCACAGATATTTTTATATAGCATGTTAAAAATGTCACTTTTTGAGGGTGAGCAAAAACGCACTGTTTTTGTGTCTGTCCCTTTAAATGCAAATGAGCTGCTGCTCCCGGCGCAGGGGGCGGAGCTTCAAGAGCTTGCACTCACACAAACTGCGTCCCAATTCGCCTACTTATACTACGCCCTAAAAGTATCTTTTTGTGAAGAAAAAGTACATACTTTTGAGTGTGTAGCAAAAGAGCTTTGGGACACACTACCTCGTCATCTTAACGGACAGATCTGTCACCGTAAACTGCCCTGTCAATCATCTTGTCACAGTTAAAAAATCCTCCATTCAATCTAATTTAATTTCCTACCGTTTCAGAGAGAAATGTAGTCGCACGTTGATCTGCAGTCGTGGGTCTTTCATGCGGAGACTCCTCATGTGTTTGCAGTTTGAATATAATGATGCATTTAAAAGTTAATGGCTAAACGTATCTTTACAAAAGTTCACAATGCTGCTGCAGATGCAATATAACGTAGACAACATTGAATAAATACATTTTCGTCAGGTTAGACACTGATAATGAATCACTCAAACCCCTTTATCTAAACCTCTCTACATAACCGCCGGACTCGCGCGTCCTCCATGTCTGTAGTTTTTTAACACTTTTCACTCGTGTTTGTAGTTCTAACCGAATCCTCGTCCAACGCGCGATGGGTTGTGGGCAATATTAGCCGTTAGCGTGCGCATCGATCTGCACTTCGGATTCTGACCGGAAGTAGTAGATCATCCGGGTATCTTTGGAACACTCATTTCAACATACTACAATTTGGGATGTACTAATTCTATTTTCGAACACTATTTAGGACGGATAGTATGCTAATTGGGACGCACCGACAGACTTGCACTGAAAATTTCAACAACTTTTAGCCTTTTATGTTCAAACCGGAGTCAGAAAGATGGAGAGACTCAAGAAGAAGTGACAACATGTAGAAGCAACAGGACGTTTCTGAATAGTTAATTGATGAATTTATGTTGCTGATGTGTGGTTAACGATCTTCTAGTCATTGATTAGCATATTCTGTCATGATAATCTATAAATCGCGTTCCCGGGGGCGGAGTTTATGTAAATTTTTAGAGTTAGTGACATCACTAACCCTAAAATTTACATAAACTCCGCCCACGGAGGAATGTGGTGTAGTCTCTACCAGCCGTTTGTTGTAGTCCTTAAACTATTTCTTTAAAAGTAAATATCTCCCTTTGCTTTGAACTTTGAGCGTCGTAACTTTGCAGATGTAGTTTATGCTCAAACAGCAACATTACACACTCACTAAAGTTAGAAAAGTCAAATCATAATCAACCACCCCTTTAATGTTTTATTTGTATAGGGACAGATACAACTGTGACAACAGCCATCCAGTGCGTGGATCATAGTGCTTGTGGCTAAAGCTAATTTGCAACACTTGTCCCTAGAATTTAATAGCAGATTTAATAGCGTGTTGATCAGAAGAGCCGATTTGCAGTCTGATTCTGTGTTGCGAAGTGCATCACGTTCAGTTTTCCTCATCTAGTTTATTTACAGCAATCAAATGTGTCAATTAAGGGCTTAAATACTTACAAATTGTATTTAAAGAACTGATCTGACTGTTATATCAACTCTGAACTTCATCTTAGTATTTATCTACATTAGTGTTGGGTTATATTTTGTGAAAGAGTCTCTTCTGCTCACCAAGACTGCATCTATTTGATCAAAAATACAGTAAAAATTGTGAAATATTATTACAATGTAAATCAGCTGTTTTCTATATGAATATATTGAAAAATGTAATTTATTCCTGTGATCAAAGCTGAATGTTCAGCATCATTACTCCAGTCTTCAGTGTCACATGATCCTTCACAAATCACTCTAATATGATGATTTGATGCTCAAGAAACATTTATGATTATTATCAGTGTTAAACAGTTGTTCTGCTTCAGACTTCGGTGTAAACCATTATACATTTTATTTTTCAGGATTCTTAGATGAATAAAAAGTTAAAAACAACAGCATTTATTTCAAATAGAATCTTTTGTAACATTATAAATGTCACTTGATCAATTTCATGCGTCCCTGCTGAATAAAAGTATTCATTTCTTCTTCTTTTTTTTTAATAGTAGTAATAATGTTATGTTAAATAGCCAAAGAAAATTTGTATGCCCATTGATTTCCATTGAATATGAAGCAGTGAGCGAGTTATCAGCCGTTTGACTGCTGTCAGTGGGTACGCATGCGGTGTGCGTCCGGTACGACGGATGAGCCGATGATCAACAGACGGCAGCGGTCAGGACACAGTCTGGAGTCTGGTCTTTGTAATAACTCATTTTTATTATGTAATTGTGCCTAGACATGCAACCTCGAGTTGGAGTCGGAGGGCAGCACGTGTTTTTATTTAGCCGGTGCAGATAAGAACGTAGAGCGAGGGAGAAACCTGATCGCATCGCATGAGAACGACCGTCTTATTCTTTCTGTGTGTGTGTGTGTGTGTGTGCAGAAACCGACCTGACGCTCGTGATCGGAGCCAATGACACCGTCAACTCCGCAGCGCAAGAAGATCCGAACTCTATAATCGCTGGGATGCCGGTGCTGGAAGTGTGGAAGTCAAAGCAGGTGATTATTGATTATTGATTATGCACAGCCGTGTGAATAACGTCTATGTTTGAAAACACAAAATGTCCACACGTGTTTTCCAACAGTTTCTCATCTACACTGGCTACGTTTACATGCAACCAAATAATCCGTTAGTAATCGGATTGACGACTCTATCGGCCTGAAAGCTTAATGTAAAACACATTAATCGATCCGATTGAGATCGGATTGAAAGGGCTGGTTAATTCCTTTTCTAATCCGATCGAGAGAACATGTAAACACTGGATCGGATTGAAACCGAAAATAGCGTGACGACGTAGAAATAGTGTAATGATGTAGAAATAGCGTAATGATGTAGAAATAGCGTAATGATGTAGAAATAGCGTACTGATGTAGAAATAGCGTAATGATGTAGAAATAGCGCAATGACGTTGAAATAGCGTAATGACGTAGAAATAGCGTAATGATGTAGAAATAGCATAATGATGTAGAAATAGCGCAATGACGTTGAAATAGCGCAATGACGTTGAAATAGCGTAATGACGTAGAAATAGCGTAAAGACGTAGAAATAGCGTAATGATGTAGAAATAGCGTAATGATGTAGAAATAGCGCAATGACGTTGAAATAGCGTAATGACGTAGAAATAGCGCAATGACGTAGAAATAGCGTAATGACGTAGAAATAGCGCAATGACGTTGAAATAGCGTAATGACGTAGAAATAGCGCAATGACGTAGAAATAGCGTAATGATGTAGAAATAGCGTAATGATGTAGAAATAGCGTACTGATGTAGAAATAGCGTAATGATGTAGAAATAGCGCAATGACGTTGAAATAGCGTAATGACGTAGAAATAGCGTAATGATGTAGAAATAGCATAATGATGTAGAAATAGCGCAATGACGTTGAAATAGCGCAATGACGTTGAAATAGCGTAATGACGTAGAAATAGCGTAAAGACGTAGAAATAGCGTAATGATGTAGAAATAGCGCAATGACGTTGAAATAGCGTAATGACGTAGAAATAGCGCAATGACGTAGAAATAGCGTAATGATGTAGAAATAGCGCAATGACGTTGAAATAGCGTAATGACTTAGAAATAGCGTAATGACGTAGAAATAGCGTAATGATGTAGAAATAGCGCAATGACGTTGAAATAGCGTAATGACGTAGAAATAGCGCAATGACGTAGAAATAGCGTAATGACGTAGAAATAGCGCAATGACGTTGAAATAGCGTAATGACGTAGAAATAGCGCAATGACGTAGAAATAGCGTAATGATGTAGAAACAGCGTAATGACGTAGAAATAGCGTAATGACGTAGAAATAGCGCAATGACGTAGAAATAGCGTAATGACGTAGAAATAGCGCAATGACGTTGAAATAGCGTAATGACGTAGAAATAGCGTAATGACGTAGAAATAGCGCAATGACGTTGAAATAGCGTAATGACGTAGAAATAGCGCAATGACGTAGAAATAGCGTAATGATGTAGAAACAGCGTAATGACGTTGAAATAGCGTAATGACGTAGAAATAGCGCAATGACGTAGAAATAGCGTAATGACATAGAAATAGCGCAATGACGTTGAAATAGCATAATGACGTAGAAATAGCGTAATGATGTAGAAATAGCGCAATGACGTTGAAATAGCGTAATGACGTAGAAATAGCGCAATGACGTAGAAATAGCGTAATGACGTTGAAATAGCGTAATGATGTAGAAACAGCGTAATGACGTAGAATAGCGTAATGAAAATAGCGTAATGACGTAGAAATAGATTATTTACATCGCAGACGGTGGAGAAACCAGAGTTTATAGCTTGAAGAATAAACGGCTACGCTTTATTCTCAGGTGCCCTTGTTATACTAACAAGTTCTGAGTAATATTAATTAACAACATGCACTTACTATATAATTATAGTTAGTCATGTAATTATGCATTATGCAAAAAAAACAATCTTTCTTAGTATTTTTGTCTTGTTTTCCAGTACAAATAAAGCAAAATGACTTATATCAATTGCCAAATTTATCAGTTTTTTTGCTTAAACAAATATCTGCAGATGGACTATCAATAAATAATTGAAATCTGTAAATCTGTGTGAATGAGGATCGTTTTGACAATGGGTCGTCTGTATGCGGAAAACTCAAAGAAAAAACGTCTCCGTTTTAAGCGTATCGTTGTCGTGTAAACGTACCCTTAGTGTGGACATGGCCTAAGCGTGTGTGTGTGTGTGTGTGTGTGTGTGTGTGTGTGTGCAGGTGATCGTGATGAAGCGCACTTTGGGTGTGGGATACGCTGCGGTCGATAACCCCATTTTCTACAAGCCCAACACTTCCATGCTCCTGGGAGACGCCAAGAAGACCTGCGACAGTTTACAGGCCAAAATAAGAGACGCCTTTTACTAACAAGAGTGCAAGAAATCATTTATTGTCAAATACACATTGAAGTGCCTTTAGAAATCCAATCAGTGAATGTTTCAGCCATTCTGGGAATATGCATGCGGACTTTGACTTGTAAATAAAAAATATTTAAATCTCACTGAGACAAAATGCATCCATTGCGTTCAAATAATAGTTATTGTTTGTTTGTTTGTGTCACACTTTCCCAGCAGCCTGTTTGGCTTTATTGATGAGTTTATGCAGGAATGAGAAGAAGAACAGCAGGTTGTCGTATTCTCCCGTGTACTCGGAGAAGTAGTGGATGTGCAGGTCCTTCAGAAAGTAGTAAACGGCCTCTATTGTGGCCAGGTATGTGTCCGGACTGCCTTTCTGACGCCGCCAAAAACAGGTTCTTCTGCTCTTCAGCTCCACGTGTGGTAAAGCTGCGGGGAAATAACATCCATAACGTCACGTCTGAGACACACACACACACGCTAAAGGGATTTTCACACTGCGCCGTTCTTAAACCCCTCTTTTAACCTCGGGTGAAGGAACGTTTGTGATTTAGAAGTACACAATAAAAGTACAAAGGATTGTACTGTTCTTTAAAGTCCCCTTGTAGTCAATAATTTTATCCCTTAAAACTCATCTAATCACCAAAATTACACATTTAAAAGTTTTTTCCTTGAAAAAATATTCTTCATGCCTTATAATATCTTGACTGTAACTCGACACCCTCGCCTCATTTAGTATGCGCGGTTATATGAATATGAAAATGAGCCCCGCCTCCACTCACTCACTCAGCTCAGAGATCCACTGGTTGGCGATCACACGTTGATCTGATTGGTTACAAGGTAGTTTGTGACGTCAGAAACACCAGCGATTTCAAAGCGTGTTTTTAATGTGGCGTTTTAATAAGAATTTACCCGTGGTTTATCTTAAAGCATATTGAAAACACCACATTAATAACCATTATTAAAAACACAGTTTGAAATCGCTGGTGTTTCTGACGTCACAAACTACCTTGTAACCAATCAGATCAACGTGTGATCGTCAACCAGTGGATCTCTGAGCTGAGTGGAGGCGGGGCTCATTTGCATATTCATAGCACCGCGCATACTAAATGAGGCAAGGGTGTCGACTCGAGTTTCATTCAAGATATTTTAAGGCATGAAGACATTTTTTCCCAAGGATTTTTTTTTCTATACATTTAATTTTGGTGAGTTTTAAGGGATAAAAAAATTATTGACTTTAAAGTGTGAAAAGCGCTAAAGATGAGAGGGAATCTGCTGGCACCTTGAAGACGTTCATCTGTGATGATTCTGGTGGTTTGGTTCCAGGTGCTGTCGATGAAAACCACTCTCTGGATCGGGCAGGTGTGAGTTTCAGAAGCCGCCGCCTTCAATCTCTTCGATCTCTGCGCTCCACCGGCAGAAAAATACTCCCATAATTCCTCCACCGTCATCGCGTCCGGTCCGGGAAACACCAGCACGATCTGTGGGAAGAACAGGGATCTGTAAAACCCGAGACGGACTCACGCGGCGGGTCGGAGGGGTTTCGCTTAGTGCTGGGCGGATCAAATAGATTTTCTAAAAGGCTTTGACATCGCTGCATAAACATGAGCACTGCACGTTTCAAAGTTAGGGTTAGGGTACCGTGAAACCGGTATAATTTAGAAAAATACCGTGATATAAATCTTTGGTCGTGCCGCCCAGCACTAGTTTTGCTCACGTTTTCTGCGCTCTGGTCCAGCTCTGGGATGCAGGGATATGTGTAGATGGTGACGTCTTGCGGCGCGAGGATTCTGGCCTGAATTGCCGTGCTCTTGCCGTCCGTTTCATTCGGGTGTTTGATGATGTCGATCTTCACCGGCAGCTGAAAACACCAGACAGATGTTTCATGAGCTTTAAAGGGGACATATCATGACTTTTCCCATGTTGGGAACTGTGGACACTTGTGGAGAAGTTCAACATGATGATGAGATGATCAGTGTAACTCCACAACAACTACACAAATGTCTCCACTAACATTCAGAAACTCTTCCTGAGTCTTTCCGTAAGGCTGCACTCGCTACTGGTTATTCTGGGATTCTGGATGAGTGAGATTGGCCTGTTCTGTTATTGCTGGAGTATCTGAAGCTGGTGTAAAGACTCCGCCCTCTTCTGAACGGAGGCGGAGCTAAAGCTCATTTGCATTTAAAGGGACACAAACAAAAACGTGCCGTTTTTTGCTCACACCCAAAAAGGGGCAAATTTGACAAGCTATAATAAATGATAAGGTATTTTGAGCTGAAATTTCACAGACACACTCTGGGGACGCCATAGATTTATATTACATCTTGTGAAAAGGGGCATAATATGTCAATTTAACAAACACAACATGTGATTCATTGTATATTTTGTTTTCCGTGGACCGTGGACCGTGAAAGGAGATGTTGATTCATATGAGGATCTGACTCTCAAATAATTTTCTATTCCTAAAACTATGGAAGGAATGAGTGTTTGGCGGCCACGAGTTTCCTGTGGGTTTTGGATTTATTGAGTAACTTTTATGTCGAAGGCCAACTGTCTTCCAGTAATGTTCACCACAAACCTTATTTTACTCATAATTCCAAAATGTCTCGGTCTATAAATTAATTAAGTTATTCTGATTCAAGATTATAAAAAAAAAAAAACAGTGATGTGCAAATAATGATAAATAATGTACAATAAACACTGCAATATTCCATAAAAAATAAGAACGGTCAATTCTGATTTCATGGTGACTTTAAATTCTGGAAAATTCTGGTAAATTTGACTACTTAAATATCAGATTCTTATTGTTTCTTGTCATTTTAGCATCAGTCATACAGGTTTGGAGCGACATGATGGTGAGCAAATGATGACAGAATTGACACTTTTGGTTTAATTGTTGCTTTAAATGTGCACAGTTACAATTTGATTATTTAAAGTCATGCTAACTTAGATGTGTGATGATGATGCGAGCGCGTGCTGTGTAATGTGATGGTTTACGGACCTTGACGCTCGGAACGTCCCGCGGCTCCAGCCCGACCAACGCGCAGCAGCTGTAGCAGTAAAACATGCGCGACGCGCCGCAACGCGAGCACTTCATCCGGCCCGCGCGCTGCGCGTCATCCAGCGGGGCGTGCGACGCGAGCATCAGGCCGCTCAGAGAGCTCCTGTCCCCGGCAGCGCAGTCCTGATCCGACATGATCGCATCCACACACTCCACACACACTGTAAAACATATGACAACAATCCCACGTGTTCACTGCGCACCGGAAACACTCACACGTCTCCAGGAAGCCGGAAGAGAAAGCGGGCGGTTGCCTAGCAACAGACTGTTGTTTGTTTGAGACATAAAGGTTTGAGATCATGGAGAAACAGACGAAGAAGAATATTTGCTCACTGGATGATTTTATTCAAGCTCAAGGACTGGTGGGTTCAAATGATCATTTAGCAGAATAAAGCAGCGGATTGGTATGTATGTGTGTGTGTGTGTGTGTGTGTGTGTGTGTGTGTGTGTGTGTGTGTGTGTCAGACTCATTACTGGATAACTGTCTCTCGAATTCGCGCCAAAACTTCTGTGGTGAGTCTAAACCAGTGGTGTAGTCTAGTTTTTTGTAGTGAGTATACTCTAATATAACACCCCCAGGGTTGTAGACATTTGAGTTTCTGTGTGTTTTAATAAACTATTATTATTATTATTATTATTATTATTATTATTAGGCCTGAAGTATACTCTGTGCAATAGTAATATATTTCTGTTATAATTTCTTCAAGTTATACAGAACTTTTATTTTGACAGGTTGTCGTAAAGACATAACAGTTTCTGTGTGTATATGAAACGAATGAATGACGATAGTTTTATCAAATGAAATGGTGAAATTCTCATCAAGTAACTCTCATAGCAGCTCTGCGATGAAATGCACATGTGTAGCTTACATCATGTCTCAATACAGTGAAACGCTGAAAACACCACGAGCGTGAGTCACGCGTGCTTCTGTGTGTGTGTGTGTGTGTGTGTGTGTAGGTTAGTGGAGCATACACTGAGCGCTCATTCCCAGAGACGCGTAGAACAATTGCAGTCTCTTTTAGCTTTAATATTCATAGACACTAGTCCATATCGAGATTTGATTCATTGTACAGCAGCTACTTTTGTTTTATTCATTCAAAAATAGCCTAATTCCGTGACGGTCTGCTTTATATAGCAAGTTCCATTTGTGACTGGATTCCGCGATTCGATCCGTCGCTTCGCAAACACAGACGGGGTGAATTTATGAATGAAAGTGTGAAAGTTCTGACACAAAACGAAGTTGATACGTATCCTCACGCTTTTTTTAAGTGGGTATACGCAAATCCTTGGCCTTTTCTAGTGGGTATACGGCGTATACCTGCGTATCACGTAGACTACACCACTGGTAAACCAAGTCCTCAGATGATCAAAATGAATATATATATATATATATAGCGCTACAGGGTTTTTTAAAATCTAATTTAAGGCATTTAAAAACCTCTGACAAATAAATTGAATATAATTTTGGCAGCAGGTAAAATAAGTCTAAACAAGTCCTCAGATGTTTAAAATGATTATATATATATATATCATAAAAACAGAGTTTAGATTGTTTTAAAGTGCAAGGTTGGACTTTTATATTACACACAAGTTTACTTAAAGGGATAGTTCACTTTGAAATTAATTTTTGATATGTTTTAGCTTACCTCAAGGGCATCCAAGATGTAGGTGTCTTTGTTTCCGCAGTAGTTTCAATTTTGATATTTTTAGGTCAAACCGTTCTTGTCTGTCAGTCATATAATGCAGGTCTATGGTCACTGTCTCAAAACACAAGCACAGAGTCCAAATTAAAACAATTCCCCATCGTCCAAATTAAACAATTCCCCATCGTAAGTACACATTGATGGCCTAAGACACGAAACGAGCGGTTTGTGTGAGAAAACGAACAGTATTTATATCGTTGTTATCTCTTGAACACAGCACACGTCCAAATGATCTGATGGCGCGGGCGGGTATAGATATATAAATAGATGTCGCCTTGGCTACTGCAGTTCATTGGAACGAAACCGTATACCAATTTTGCCATAGTCGGCCGAACTTCCCGTTCGCCATTTTGATTTTCTTTAAAAAAAACTACTTTTTCAAGCTCCTCCTAGACCGTTTGTGTTCATAAAATATAGCATTTTATGACAAAATTGGAAAAATACAGGAAAATTGGGTATCGTTCGACTCAGCATGCTGCACTGGATCTAATGGTCCTAACGGTTCAGAAGTTCTAAGCAAAAATGTAAATTTTTCATATCTCCTGACCACTAGGTGGCACTGTGTCGAAACTGTGCAGGTAGCCTCAGGTCATGGTTGTCAAAACACACACCAAGTTTGCTCTGAATAAGTTAAAGTGTTGTGGAGATATAGCCTCACGTTCATTTTGGCGTGCGATTCGTTCGTGCGTTATTCGAGAACGGTTTGACGAATCAACTTAAATTCCATAACTTTTTTTCTGAAGATGATCTGGTCCAATTTTCGTGAAAATCTAAATTGTGGAAAACTTTCTTCAAAATTTGTGCCAAAGCATGATTGCTTTAATACACCATTTGTTTCAGGTTGATTGGCCAGTGACGTGTGAGGAGAATCTGGACGAGTCTTCATCACATCTCTACCGTCACTCTGGAGAAATATATGAAGAGCTCAAAGCCAGGGTCCCTTTTCCGTCTGAATCCCTGCAAAAAGACCTGCAGAGGCTTTGGATTAAACTGACTTTCCAGAACTCAGTCTTTTCCCGAGAATCTGGAGCTCCGGCCATCTGTGTGGAAACATCTGTTTAAACTTCACGCAGACTGACTCTGCACCGATCATTTGGCAGAGACTAAACGAACCGTTAGCATTTAACACGTTTAGCTTGTCAACATGTGTTTGTGGTGAGGATGATTGAGGCCGTTTGGCTGGTCTCAGCAGATTCAGATGAAGACAACAACAACACACTGATGTGAGAGGAATGATACAAGATCCTCTTGACTCCATTACAGATACAGAGATAAATCCCATCAACCTCGATTAAAAAAGACGCTTCAAAAAGTTTTGTTTTTTGCAGCGATGCCATAGATGAACTATTTTTGGTAGTAACTAATAACGAAACTCATCTTTTATCTCCAAAATTACATATTTAAATGTTTTTTTTCCTTCATGTCTTAAAATATCTTGAATGTAACTCGACACCCTCGCCTCATTTAGTATGCGCGGTTCTATGAATATGCAAATGAGCCCCGCCTCCACTCACTCACTCAGCTCAGAGATCCACTGGTTGACGATCACACGTTGATCTGATTGGTTACAAGGTAGTTTGTGACGTCAGAAACACCAGCGATTTCAAAGCGTGTGTTTGAGACTGTCTTTGGTTCACTGCAGTTTTAAGGAGGAAATACTCAGCAATGGTGTCGACTTATGAACTTACACATGCTTTGTCTTAAAGCACATTAAAAACACCACATAGACACATAAACAACATTAAAAGCTGGATTTTCATCACAGGGGGACTTTAAAGAGAATGGTTAAAATGTCATAAAACGGAGATCTACCAGCACTTCACTTCATCAGACTGATTATTAATAACACACAGAATTTTTTTTTTTTTGTGGCCTCTCTGAACGTCTGATATTAATGTTTCTCTGTCCATCTGTGGATCCGTTACAGAGGTTTTGATCGTTGTCTCAGGCGCAGACAAAGGAAAGCAGAGAAGAACGGCATGGATGATTCTTCTGTTCGCTCAGGTATGATGAAGCTGAACTTTTCTGATGTTAGCATCAGATTTTATTACTATTCTTAAATGATTAATGACAGTTGTTAAAGTCCCCCTTTAGTCAATAATTTGATCACCAAAATTACATATTTCAACGTTTTTTCTTCATGCCTTAAAATATCTTGAATGTAACTCGACACCCTTGCCTCATTTAGTATACATTTTTCTATGAATATGCAAATGAGCCCCGCCTCCACTCACTCATATGTCTATGTGGTGTTTTTAATGTGCTTTAAGACAAAGCATGTGTAAGTTCATAAGTCGACACCATTGCTGAGTATTTCCTCCTTAAAACTGCAGTGAACCAAAGACAGTCTCAAAAACACGCTTTGAAATCGCTGGTGTTTCTGACGTCACAAACTACTACGTGTGATCGTCAACCAGTGGATCTCTGAGCTGAGTGAGTGAGTGGAGGCGGGGCTTATTTGCATATTCATAGAACCGCGCATACTAAATGAGGCAAGGGTGTCGAGTTACATTCAAGATATTATAAGACATGAAGATTTTTTTTCCACAGGAAAAAACTTTTAAATATGTAATTTTGGAGATGAGTTTTAAGGGATAAAATTGACTTCAGGGAGACTTTAAAAGCATTTTCTAGTGATGACCTCAGATACTAGTCATTGATAATGATTTAAACACGCAAACCTGTGCAGAAAGGGCGGTCGGCGCCCTCTGGAGGAGAAACCGCTCTGATCCTTGTGCGAAAAATATGAAATCCCATTTACTTTTCCATTTTAATTTCGCTGGTTTTAATGGATTTATTAAATCATTAACGGGTAAATTAAATGTTAATACACGTCTAACGTATGTATAACCAAATGAAGTGGAATATTTTCTTCATCTGCATTATTATCTGAAACAGTAATTATCTGACAGCTCAATGCAATGATCCTAAAAATAGGCTTCATTTTTGTTTTGGCAGAACATAATGTGTTTTTTCTTTCGATGTTGAATTGTGAGCCGGTCACGGTCTCGAGGGATTCGCCCATGTGTGTTCAATCTCTGTGTTGTTTTAGACTTTATCTGGTCTTAGCTCAGATTCAAGGCTTTGATAAAACTCAATCGACGTGTCCACAGTTTACACTGCCAGAATCGCTCAGTCTTTTGATTTTATTTGGACTCGAACATGCTGAACTCATGTTGTGTGCTGAAGGCTTTCGACCAACAAACTAACAAACAAACGCCAGATGAATTCGAGACACGTTTATCAAAGAGATACAGGACAAATGATTAGGACATTTTCATGGAATGACAAGTAATTCTGAGATTCGTTCACAGACACTGATGAAACACACTGATTGTAAAGGTCCAGATGGATCCCGAGCAAACCTTTTGTTTGATAAATCAATGATGTCGTTTTTAGGCCCGTGACAGTCTGTTTACATTCAGAACATGTTACAAATTATACGCTTAAACCAACTTTGCGTGACTTGGCAGAAGTGTTCACCTTACTTTAACTGTGTTTAGGTCAGAGGAGGGTGTGTTGTGTGGGTGTGTGAGTGTGTGTGAGTGAGTGTTTGTGTGTGTCTCTCGTTCACCTCCTGGGAGTCATGTTTCGCTCAAGCTTCTCTGACTCCATCGATCAAGATAAAATACATCCACAAGAACAACAAGTACACAAACTTTGAGGACTGAGCAACACTACTTAGCAAAACTATATGACAATTAAGTGTTGATTAGAGTGTAATATATCGTACCGTGTGAGTGAGAGTGTATCGTGATACGAAAGATGAAAACGCTGAGTAACGATTATTTTGCTAGATGTAACAGGAAGGAATGGAAGCTCATCTCAGCCACATAAAGAAAAAAATCATGCTTTTGTAAATAATAATTAGAACCTTAAAAATTGAAAGAGATTTAAAAATGTTTACAAAAAGTCGAAATTATGACAAGAGTCAAAATTGTCAAAATAATTATGACAGTCATAAATATAACAAAGTCGAAATTATGACATAAAAAATTTGAAATGGTATTACTAAGTCATAAATATGAGATTAAGCAGTTGAAATTATGAGATAACATCAGAAAAACATCGGAATTGAGTTTCTGTCATAATTTTGACATTTTATCTAAAAAATGTGTCTGTTTTATGTCATAATTTCAAATTAGTATGTCATAATTATTGTTTTTTTATGTAAAAACACTGAATTTTACTGTTAAATAAACAAAAAAGTCCCCGTCGATCACGGCGGTTTCTTTGACGTCATCATTATGATGATCAGTGTTCAGTAACTTGATTTCTTACGATTATTTTTCTCCCAGCCGGTGTGACGGGAAATCAGATAAACGCAGTGAAGCTGATCATCTGAGCGGATGAAGGCGAACGTCTCAGATCACGCCACGCCATAGAAAGGTACATACATACTTTATTGAGATTGATCTATAATCATATAAAACCTCAGATTTCACTTAGTATTCTAGCAGCAAAAAATAAACTCCTGCGATCTCTGTGCAAGTTTTTTCAGCACAGCGATCCGGAATACAGTCGATTATTTCAGAGCCACCGACACACATATATAAATATCATAAATAACACACAATGACACATGGACACAATCACATTAAAACACGGAGGGATTGTGTGGAAATTTTACGCTCAGACTCGCTTGTCAAAGCCATTTCAGCTTAATGTGTTTGACTAATGAAAGTGTGTCTGTATGAAGGCTGATCAATAATGAAAAGGAAAGTCGTTTATGAATGAGTAATGGAATATTGTGAACACAAACATGTGATTTCTTAGATTGAGTCAATCGGGTGAACGTTTTTTAGAATGCAAATATTGCCAAAAATGACATAAAGGAACTGATTTTCTCACTGAAATTATGAATACAAGAATGGAATGTTTCTAAATGAAAAGCAAAACTCCTCCGGATGAATGTTGATCGTTCGTATAAATGCATTGCAGTGTTTATTCGATGTTTTCACTCTTAATGTCTCTAATGGTCGTGAAAGTGCGGTGAACAGAAACATAGACCCTCTGAAAAATATAAAAATAGTTTTATCTCAAAACACAGATGAGTATTTATAGCTGTTGTTTACATGAGTCCAAAACATTTTCATATATAAACCCAGTGCTGGTGGCGTTTCACCAACGTCTTCTCGGCAGAGAAAGAAAGAAAGAAAGCATGAACGTTTTATTGCACTGTAAACCCGATTAAGTTGGCAAAACATAATGTTTTTAAGTTAACTAATTTAACGTTTAAGTAAGCAGAACTTGCAGATTTTTATTTTGTACTCATACATTTTGATTGCTCTTAACTTGAAATATTTGAGTACGTTAATTCTTACACAACTTAAATTTATCACATAAGCTCAACTTATATTTTTAGTCGTGGAAACTTGGCTCGCTTTAACCAGCTAATTCAATAAATACTACATTGCTTAATGGTAACACAGTGCTATGATAGCAGAGCACTTGCTGAATGAGTACAGCAATATAAAAGTTTAACATTCACCGTCCTCAAACGAAGCTCATTCTCCACTCGTCACCATGATGGCAACCCCCCAAAAAACCTTACATAACAGAAAGTCTTCTAAACTAGCATAATAAAACATTAACATTACCACTTAACATTAATCATCGCAAAAAAGCATTATATAACACTTACTTTTAGCATTTACTCTCCCTTTTGAATGTCATGGTAAAGCATGCTGAGAAATCCCAGCCCAGTTTCAGTTAAATTTAAGTTTATCTAGGATCAAGTTCATAAAATGTAACTTAAAATGTGTCAGTTTTGTGAACTCAAAAGAAAAAGAAAGTTCTAAATACTCATTAATTTAAAGTTTGTATAATTTGAGTTGGCTCTACTCAAACCAATTGATTATTTTGAGCGTTAGGGTTTACAGTGGATAAAACATACTTCACGCTGACAGTAATCTCGCATGCATCTTCACGCCAGCTTCTTCTCGTCTTCCCTGCACTTTCGAGGGATGAAGTGAGAAGTGATGCTCTCCCTCCTCGTCTTCTTTCCTTTCAGCGGCCGGCCGTTTTTCGACATAGCGATGAACATCTCTTTTCCATCTTTAGTCTTTCTGACAGAAGCGTACGCGGTGTAGTAGTTCTCTAAAAACACTTCTTTGAAGTTGCAGCTGTCGTTGTAGTCTTTCTGTTCGGGAAAGGAGAGAACAGGTACGACACGACCTTAATTCGCTGTAAAAGTTGCTGTATTTACTCTTAAAAGCATGAGAATGCATTAGCTGGAATCAGATTAAAAGATGTGTTTGCAGGACGGATGGGTTTTACTTTGCCCTGTAACATTCCGGTTCGGTTCATGGAAATATAATACTGGCTCTTCAGGCCTTTTATGGCCAACACGCCTCCCTCAGAAACCGTCCTGATCTCCAGAACACCTGAAACACAGACAGCGGATCAACCTGAGCGTTTGAAGACCGGCTTCGGGTTCTTCGGGGCCAAATCTGCCTTGGAAAGACGTTGTTTAACTCTTTGCTGCTCCTCGTTTAGGGGAGTACATATAATTTTGTACATAAAATGTACATATAATTTTTTTTTTTTTTTTCGGGTACAATCTACAAATCAGACACACAGCAATGATGGGGTTAATGGAAAAATAATTAGAAAAATTAGAGAGAAATTTTTTTTATGGACTAAATAATTTAGGGGTCACACAGTTCTGGTCAAAACACCTCAAAGTTTCTCCCAGTATAATCTATTTGGTAACACTTTACTTAAAGCCCTAATGTATAATACATTAGAAAGGTATTTATAATGTACTTTATAATACATCATAAATAATTATAACCAAAGTTAAAATGCATAATAATAGTTGCAGATTCTGAAATTGGTTGTTTGTCATGTTTTAATGCATTATACTTTGTAAAGGTGTGTTCAATTAATAGATTAGTTAGATATAGTTCATACAATGCATTATAAGGTGCATTGCAAGGCATAATTACTGCATTAAAAATACTTTTATAATACAGAAGGACTTTAAGGAAAGTGTTACCGTATATTTTTGTTGAATAATATTTTATTTATTTTGCATTTTGAGGGAATGTTAGGGTACTAAGTAATATCCATGCAATAATTATGATCTATCCACCCCCCCCACACCCCCCCCACAATAATTATGATCTATCCATCCCCCCCCCACACACACACAATTATCACAATACAATACAATTATTTAGTCCATAGAAGTTTTATTTTTCGTAATTATTTTTCAATTAACATTGCTGTTTGTTTGGGAGGGGGGAGGGGGGTAGATCATAATTATTGGATAGATATTACTTAGTACCCTAACATTCCCTCAAAATGCAAAATATTAAATAAAATATATTATTCAACAAAAATATATCATACTGTGGGGAAAAAAGACATTTGAGGTGTTTGGCTTCTCTTGAGCGGGAGTGCGAGTGTGTGTCCCCTAGAGGAAGAGCAGCAAAGGGTTAAACAACTCATTTTCAAGGCTAATTTGGCCTCAAAGTGTAATTATTAATATATATTTCTATGGTTATTTTTACGACTATTTTTAAGGAACATTTAACCTTTTCGAATCATGTCCAGAATTTTTCTTTTTGAGTGTTCACATAGCAGATGTCATCAAGTGTGAAATACCATTCAGATGAAGTGCACAAATAAAACTTTTTTTTTTTTTTTGCTCTAAAGTGACTGAAAAGCACCAGAGTGATTAATAAATGACCTAAATAACATTTAATTCTTTGAGTTAGTCTGTAGTAATTAGACTACATTAGACTGATGGTTTAAATGTGATGTGTGTCATTTTTTTGGATTTAAAACGCCACCTAATATGACAGTGGAAGTTTGATTCCCACACAAAGAATGAACTTTATTTGTTTGATTTTTCTGTTTAATGACACACTTTAATTTCTTTCTTTACGGTCGTAACTGGAATATCAGGATCAAGATGATTCAGTGAGTTAAACGCTCCAGTTGCGCTCCACATCAGATATTTCACAGCTGAAGGGCCTGTTTGTTACGCTCGTGTTTAAATCAGAAACGGACACTACTCTTGTCGTCGTAAGCTCTGTGTGTGTGTGTGTGTGTGTGTGTGTGTGTGTGTGTGAGTTGTGTAAGGACAAGTTGTGTGGTTTACATGTGAGAGCTGTAATGGTATAATAAGCTGCTGTCACGACACAACTCTGACAACCTCAAAACGCGTCAGCTTTTCTCTCCCTCTGTTTCTCTCCTTCCCTCACTCATGTCTTGCAGTGTGTGTGCAAGCAGTGTGTGTGCAAGCAGTGTGTGTGTTGCTGTGCGTGCAGTTGTCGGCCACATCTGGCTGTATCAATTTTTCTTCTTTTCATCGCCAGCTGACGTAATCGCTCTCCCTCTGAAGCAAAGATGCATGGTGTCACGCCAACTTTCTTCTCATACACAAACAAAATAACTAATAACCAAACATGCTTGAAGCTGATGTTATGAATGTATAGCATCAGGTTCAAGCCAGTTTGGTGTAAACAGAATCATTCATTTTAATATCGATGGTCATAACATAAGCCGAGTCCTGGTTCTGACTTCACAATTATTTTACAGTGTCCTTGTTACATATGTTACATGTACTTACCATAGTAATACAGTAAATTATGCATAATACCTTAACCCTTTAAGTTCATGTAGTTACTTAATATTACTCAGTACTTAAATATATAATTACACTGTAACAATGACACCTTAAAATAAAGCGTAACTCTTTTTTTTTGACGCTCCCTTGAAATCTTTGTCAGTGACCCGTTGTGTTCTGACACACTGACTCTCCACGTCTGTAACGAAGGGAAACGAGCTATAAATACGCGCACCTGTTTCTCTTTACGCCTGTCACTCGCTCGTCACTCTGCCACGCGACCGGAGAATAATCCACTGCAATCTGAGCCGAGCGCTTCCTTCAGATTCACTGCGCAACGCTTTACACTGATATAACGTGAGGATAGACGTAAACCTATTATTGTATAATCTAATAATGTTTCATAAACACTGTTAGATTATAAAACACTCAACAAATCGATAGTTAATTTACATTCAGTTGAAACTGTCATGCAACTTTGATATTTTTTTATATTTATATTTGAATCTGTATAATGCACATGCTCTGTTTAGCATATAATGTGCTATTGTTTGTGAATGAATTGAATTAAAGTTCGCTACATTTAATGTCTCAATCTCGCTCTATCGCTGCTTTTAATGTCTCAATCTCGCTCTATCGTTACTTTTAATGAATTAGTGTCGCTCTATTGTTACTTTTAATGTCTCAATGTCGCTCTATTGCTACTTTTAATGTCTCAATCTTGCTCTATCGCTACTTTTAATGAATTAGTGTCGCTCTATCGCTACTTTTAATGAATTAGTGTCGCTCTATTGTTACTTTTAATGTCTCAATGTCGCTCTATTGCTACTTTTAATGTCTCAATCTTGCTCTATCGCTACTTTTAATGAATTAGTGTCGCTCTATCGTTACTTTTAATGTCTCAATCTCGCTCTATTGTTACTTTTAATGTCTCAATCTTGCTCTATCGCTACTTTTAATGAATTAGTGTCGCTCTATTGTTACTTTTAATGTCTCAATCTTGCTCTATCGCTACTTTTAATGAATTAGTGTCGCTCTATTGTTACTTTTAATGTCTCAATCTTGCTCTATCGCTACTTTTAATGAATTAGTGTCGCTCTATTGTTACTTTTAATGTCTCAATCTCGCTCTATCGCTACTTTTAATGTCTCAATGTCGCTCTATTGCTACTTTTAATGTCTCAATCTTGCTCTATCGCTACTTTTAATGAATTAGTGTCGCTCTATCGTTACTTTTAATGTCTCAATCTTGCTCTATCGCTACTTTTAATGAATTAGTGTCGCTCTATCGTTACTTTTAATGAATTAGTGTCGCTCTATTGTTACTTTTAATGTCTCAATCTTGCTCTATCGTTACTTTTAATGAATTAGTGTCGCTCTATTGTTACTTTTAATGTCTCAATCTTGCTCTATCGCTACTTTTAATGAATTAGTGTCGCTCTATCGTTACTTTTAATGAATTAGTGTCGCTCTATTGTTACTTTTAATGTCTCAATCTCGCTCTATCGCTACTTTTAATGAATTAGTGTCGCTCTATTGTTACTTTTAATGTCTCAATCTCGCTCTATCGCTACTTTTAATGAATTAGTGTCGCTCTATTGTTACTTTTAATGTCTCAATCTTGCTCTATCGCTACTTTTAATGAATTAGTGTCGCTCTATTGTTACTTTTAATGTCTCAATCTCGCTCTATCGCTACTTTTAATGTCTCAATCTCACTCTATCGCTACTTTTAATGTCTCAATCTCGCTCTATCGCTACTTTTAGTGAATTAGTGTCGCTCTATTGTTACTTTTAATGTCTCAATCTCGCTCTATTGCTACTTTTAATGAATTAGTGTCGCTCTATCGTTACTTTTAATGTCTCAATCTCGCTCTATTACTACTTTTAATGAATTAGTGTCGCTCTATCGTTACTTTTAATGTCTCAATCTCGCTCTATCGCTACTTTTAATGTCTCAATCTCACTCTATCGCTACTTTTAATGTCTCAATCTCGCTCTATTGCTACTTTTAATGAATTAGTGTCGCTCTATCGTTACTTTTAATGTCTCAATCTCGCTCTATTGTTACTTTTAATGAATTAGTGTCGCTCTATCGTTACTTTTAATGTCTCAATCTCGCTCTATTGTTACTTTTAATGAATTAGTGTCGCTCTATCGTTACTTTTATTGTCTCAATCTCGCTCTATCGCTACTTTTAATGTCTCAATCTTGCTCTATCGCTACTTTTAATGAATTAGTGTCGCTCTATTGTTACTTTTAATGTCTCAATCTTGTTCTATCGCTACTTTTAATGTCTCAATCTCGCTCTATCGCTACTTTTAATGTCTCAATCTTGCTCTATCGCTACTTTTAATGTCTCAATCTCGCTCTATTGCTACTTTTAATGTCTCAATCTCGCTCTATTGTTACTTTTAATGAATTAGTGTCGCTCTATCGTTACTTTTAATGTCTCAATCTCGCTCTATCGCTACTTTTAATGAATTAGTGTTGCTCTATCGTTACTTTTAATGTCTCAATCTTGCTCTATCGCTACTTTTAATGAATTAGTGTCGCTCTATCGTTACTTTTAATGTCTCAATCTTGCTATATCGTTACTTTTAATGTCTCAATCTTGCTCTATCGCTACTTTTAATGAATTAGTGTCGCTCTATTGTTACTTTTAATGTCTCAATCTCACTCTATCGCTACTTTTAATGTCTCAATCTCGCTCTATCGCTACTTTTAGTGAATTAGTGTCGCTCTATTGTTACTTTTAATGTCTCAATCTCGCTGTATCGCTACTTTTAATGTCTCAATCTCGCTGTATTGTTACTTTTAATGTCTCAATCACTCTATCGTTACTTTTAATGTCTCAATCTCACTCTATCGTTACTTTTAATGTCTCAATCTTGCTCTATCGCTACTTTTAATGAATTAGTGTCGCTCTATTGTTACTTTTAATGTCTCAATCTCGCTCTATCGCTACTTTTAATGTCTCAATCTTGCTCTATTGTTACTTTTAATGTCTCAATCTCACTCTATCATTACTTTTAATGTCTCAATCTCACTCTATCGTTACTTTTAATGTCTCAATCTCGCTCTATTGCTACTTTTAATGTCTCAATCTCGCTCTATTGTTACTTTTAATGTCTCAATCTCGCTCTATTGCTACTTTTAATGTCTCAATCTCACTATTGCTTATTTTAATGTCTCAATCTTGCTCTAGCTTTACTTTTAATGTCTCAATCTCGCTCTATCTTACTTTTGATGTCTCAATCTCGCTCTATCGCTACTTTTAATGTCTCAATCTCGCTCTATTGCTACTTTTAATGTCTCAATCTCGCTCTATTGTTACTTTTAATGTCTCAATCTCACTCTATCGTTACTTTTAATGTCTCAATCTCGCTCTATTGCTACTTTTAATGTCTCAATCTCACTATTGCTTATTTTAATGTCTCAATCTTGCTCTAGCTTTACTTTTAATGTCTCAATCTCGCTCTATCTTACTTTTGATGTCTCAATCTCGCTCTATCGTTACTTTTAATGTCTCAGTGACTCTCCAGTGATAAATCCTCTGTAAAGCTCCTGACACACACCAGAAACATGAAGACCGAACGTGTGCTTTGAAACGAAGCTACAACCTCAGACACACACGTCAGAAGTGATCGATGAGCTCTTACTGTAGCAGTTGTTGGGATCCTGCGTTCCGTTGATATTCCCGTTCTCGTCGATCATCAGAAACCACTGTGTGCGACTATAGAGGCGTCGTATTCGAACGTCCCCTCCTTCCATGTAGTCGTAGTTTCTGGTGTGCCGTTCATGTTTTGAACAGTCAGTCAGAGACGCCTGCCCAACGACCCTATCGCCATCACACACACACACACACACACACACACGGCTGACGACCAGCACGACGTGCAACCACAGTCCACACGGCAACTCAGGCAGTTTCCATTGCAGCGTCCATTTGCGCATTATACTGCGTTTCTCGAGGAGTTCATGATCCACATACTGAAGGCAAAACTCTGGTTGGCCGTGTGAGATCCGCTAGGACCCTTTCCCAGTAAAATCCTCAGATTTTGGAGTGAACTCTGACCTCCTGAAGCATCAGAATCTCCTCAGAGCTGGAGGAGGCAGAAGTGTGTTAGTTTCTGTTGTTAATGACAGTCAAATGATATAAATCAACAAATGGATGCTTCATCACAGTTCACTCGTCACTCAATAATCATTCACATGTAAACCAGATTCTACATGTTCAGTGTCTTTAAAATTAGTGTCTTAATCTCGCTCGATCGCTACTTTAAATGTCTCAATGTTGCTCACTTGCTACTTTTAATGTTTCAATGTTTCTCTATCGCTACTTTAAATGTCTCAGGATTGGATCATTCCCTACTTGAATCATCTCAATATCTTCCTATCGCTTCTTCAAATGTTTCAGCATTGCTCTATTCCTACTCTGTTTCTACTTTAAATTTCTCAATATTGCTTTGTTGCTAATTTAAATCTCAACATGCATCTATCCTTTCTTTAAATGTCTCAGTATCACTTTATCTGTATTTTAAATGTCTGTCATCACCTTAAATGTCTCGATATCGCTACTTTTAATGTCTCAATGTTGCTTTATCTTTACTTTAAATGTCTCAATGTTTCTCTTTCACTTCTTTAAATGTCTCAATGTTTCTCTTTCACTTCTTTAAATGTCTCAATGTTTCTCTTTCACTTCTTTAAATGTCTCAATGTTTCTCTATCACTTCTTTAAATGTCTCAATGTTTCTCTATCACTTCTTTAAATGTCTCAGTGTTTCTCTATCACTTCTTTAAATGTCTCAATGTTTCTCTATCACTTCTTTAAATGTCTCAGTGTTTCTCTATCACTTCTTTAAATGTCTCAATGTTTCTCTATCACTTCTTTAAATGTCTCAGTATTGCTCTGCTTCTACTTAAAATGACAGTATTTTCGTGGTCATGGTCTCTGTCTCTCTGTCTAGTTTCTGCCAAACTAACTTACGACACAATACATTGGTTTAAAATGTCTCGCAATAATAAATCGACTTACTTGTGCCTCCAGGACACGCGCTTCAGTCCCGACGATTCCAGGGAAACTTCCAATGTGACGCACCGAGAGAGTGAGTTTTGTGCCGTGCATCTTCTTGTGTTGCTGAACGCTGTGCAATCTCTGATAAAAGCCTCATGCTGACCTCACTTCTCTGCAATTACGCCTCAGCCACTCAGCTGTCAGTGGGATGCTGGAGCGAGAGACAGAGAGAACGAGAGAGAGAGAGAGAGAGAGAATCGTATGTTTCTGCTTGCCAGGTCTCCGGTGGACGTGAGAGGGAGCCGTAAAACATGAGCGAGTGTCTCTCTCTCTCTCTCTCTCTCTCTCTCTCTATTTCTCTGAGGTATGTGGGAAGAATCCTGCGAGATCTCGTCGACATTTATGAAGAATATGCCGCGACACACAGGCCTTTCTCAAGATCCTGTAGTTCAATTCAATTCAATTCACATTTATTTGTATAGCGCTTTTCACAATACACATCATTTCAAAGCAGCTTTACAGAGTCCATATTACAATTTAGAGTGATCTGTTATCAGAGGAAACTGTCTAAGTTATGTTTCAGAAATGTACATATACAAAATCACAGTTAGCGAAAAAAGTATTAATTTAAACAATGTAATAATGTAATGCAGGAACAATGAGCTCATTGAAGTAATGAATACTTGCTTGTTAACAAATGATTTTGACATTCTCATATATGTGATCTGAAGGGTCTCGTCTGTCATTTGTTTGGTGTGTTACAGACAAACATCAAAGCACGAGCTGAATTCAAAGGCTGATAGTGAATGCACGAGGGTAATAAATCTAACGAGGCGGGCCACAATTGAGGAGGATAAACAGAGGGCCGTTTACTGCGTGAAGGGCTCGTCTCTGCAGAAGGTCAAGCACTCTTTCACTTTTCCTGTTTGTATTTAGCAGGCAAATTTACAGTTTTACACACCTGGCCTCCGCGGGTCTCGGCACATCAAACGTTCCCAGCGTTTCGAGCCCGAGGGAGACAGAACCTCTGGATGCGCACGCTTGCTCTTTCATTTCACAAACGGTCGCTCGTAAACCGGCTGATCTCAAAGCTCACGGTCATTTGCAAGCCTTGTATTTCCCTTCACCTTAAAGTGAAGTTTTACAGGAGCACGTGATCTAAAGCTGTTTGTGTTTCTGGACAGGAAGACGGTCAGACGTGATTCTGCTACATTTCAACATCAAAATGGTTTATCATATCCATCCATTCCTCCCACTACAGGATTGGACAGAATTTTAAACATTACATTACATTTGAAGGGAGTCATTTCTAATATAACACTTAAATGTCTATAAACAAATATTAATCTAGACAAAATCCGTGCAGAATGGACAATGCATTGCCAGTTGATTTATCAGAGGAAACCTCCTGTACTCGTATAGGTTTAATTTAGTTCAAGGTCCTCCACACACTTTATTACAGCAAGGTTAGGCTGTCCAAAATATATGCAAATGTAGATTTTGTTTTATTTGTTATGTTTATTCATTGTTGATGAACATATAGATATGGGGATCAAACCAAAAGGATCATTGTTGACTCTTTTGTATGTAATGCATCACTTTGTTCTTCCTTCAACAAAAATATTAATAAAAAAAAAAGGGTTTATCATGCAAAACAGATTTCTTATCCTCCTTACAGCCACTGCATGAAACATATTTAGCACAAATCTGGGTCGTATTATTGTTTTTTGAGGATGAGTTCATGTTCCCAGCTAACAAAAATATGTTTGTTTTGCTAAAATTCCCATTATTTGTATGTCCAGTTTTTTAATGTTTCAGAAATGATTTTTCTTTGTTATGCTAATGTTAAGGGAACATTCCATTTTATCCTTTCGCAAACATCATGGAGATGTTACTTTTGAACGTTCTAAATAAATAGTAACACTTAGAGAACGTTACTAAAGCCCAGATAACTTTGAACGAACATTCTATTATCATTACTGGAAGAATGTTTGTTTGTAACATTCCGAGAACATTCCCTGTTTGCTGGGAAGTGACTTTTGAATACTGTAGAGTTTAATCGGATGTCGTCAATTAAATCCACATCTTTATAGGAAGAAACTTTCCTGTCCTAATTATGCATGATTATATGGTCAGTTATCATTGTAATTCCCATTAAGCAAATGCCAAATGAGCATTTAGTGTTGTTTATTCCCTGCTGTTTAATTACACTG
>NC_140213.1:49488881-49523881 GCF_951802725.1 Rutilus rutilus
AGGAGAGATGAGGAGAGAAGAGATGAGGAGAGGAGAGATGAGGAGAGGAGAGATGAGGAGAGGAGAGAAGAGGAGAGGAGAGATGAGGAGAGGAGAGATGAGGGGAGGAGAGGAGAGGAGAGAAGAGGAGAAAAGAGGAGATGAGAGATGAGGGGAGGAGAGAAGAGGAGAGGAGAGATGAGGAGAGAAGAGATGAGGAGAGGAGAGATGAGGAGAGGAGAGATGAGGAGAGGAGAGATGAGGAGAGAGGAGGAGAGGAGAGAAGATGAGAAAAGAGGAGAGGAGGAGAGAGGATTTGGTTTTGTGTTTAAGATTTTGAGAAAGTGAGTGATGATGGTTTCAAGAAATGTGTTTTAGAAATTCAGAACAACTGTAATAGTAGTTACTAGAATGTTGATATTGCATTACTCATTTGTTCCTGTGTAGTTATTTATTTATGAAGGAACAGTTTTATAAAGTGTTACCCCAAAAATGTTCAGAGCTGACATGAATAATGCATTCTTGAAAACATTTGTGCCATAAACTGTAAGTACTGGAACACGGCGACTCCTTGAGCGATTATTACTGAATGGAAATGTGATTACCGGTATCAACACAGCATCTGCAGAAAAGAGATGTCCGGGGAAATCTGCTTTTAAAGTCCCTAAACCATCAAAATGTGAGTGTGTGTTTGTGTGCTTGAGTGTGTGTGTGTTTGTGTGCTTGTGTGTGTGTGTGTGTGTGTGTGTGTGTGTGTGTGTGTGTGCTTGAGTGTGTGTGTGTGTGTGTGTGTGTGTGTGTGTGCGTATGTGTGTGTATGTGTGTGTGCGTATGTTTGTGAGTGTGTGTGCGTGAGTGTGTGTGTACAAATGTGTGTGTATGTGCGAGTGTGTGTGTGTGTGCGCGAAAGTGTGTGTGTGTGTGTGTGTGTGTGTGTGCGCGTATGTATGTGTGTGTGTGTGTGAGTGTGTGTGTGTGTGTGTGTGTGTGTGAGTGTGTGTGTGTGTGTGTGTGCGTATGTGTGTGTGAGTGTGTGTGTGCGTGTGTGTGTGTGTGTGTGTGTGGGTGTGTGTGTGTGTGTGTGTGTGTGTGAGCGTGTGTGCGTATGTGTGTGAATGTGTGTGCGTGAGTGTGTGTGAATGTGTGTGCGTGAGTGTGTGTGTGTGTGTGTGTGTGTGTGTGTGTGTGTGTGTGTGTGTGCGTATGTGTGTGAGTGTGTCTGAGTGTGTGTGTGTGTGTGTGTGTGTGTGTGTGGGTGTGTGTGTGTGTGTGAGCGTGTGTGCGTATGTGCGTGAATGTGTGTGCGTGAGTGTGTGTGAATGTGTGTGCGTGAGTGTGTGTGTGTGTGTGTGTGTGTGTGTGTGTGTGTGTGTGTGTGTGTGCGTATGTGTGTGAGTGTGTCTGAGTGTGTGTGTGCAAGTGTGTGTGTGTGTGTGTGTGCGCACCTCTAATTGCTCCTCACATCTGTTCACAGTTCGCATGCGGAGGTGTAATTTGCATCTGCTCTGAGTGTCTGTGGATCATCATGCTCTCTCTCTCTCTCTCTCTCTCTCTCTCTCTCTCTCTCGGCCACACAGATTGTGCCCCCCCCCCACCTCTGGTAAACACGACTGATTATCCGACAGTAAATCTGGATCTTTGTCCGGGAAACAGAGGATCACAGCTTTACTCAGGAGAATCTGATCATGTTGACCTGCTGTTACTGATACACACGTGTTGAGCTGTGTGTGTGTGTGTTGGTCAGTCAGGACAGACTCACTACAGATTCATTAGAGCTTGGCCGAGAACTCGTTGGCAAAGACTTAAAAATCTATACGTCCTCAATAGTTTTATGCTTTAACTTGCATAATCATATTGTTGCATATCTCATAACTCATATTACATCATCTTTTACACCTGCACACAATCCAAGAATCAAAGAGTGTGTGTGTGTCAGAGGTGAACAACAGTTTACGGTTTCCATGGTCAGATGATCGAGGATGGGCTCTAATTCATGTGATAATATTTACTTTAGACAGTCGGTTCACTGAAAGACAGATATCGATATTATGATCTTATTGTTCCAGGACTGATGTTTTCCTCACAGAAACATGAAGGTGAACATCTGTATCTGGTAAACATGGCGAACACGTCAGACTCGGACTGGTGTTTCTGCAGATGATCCCGGCACTTTCTGATGATTTGAGGGGAGAAAAGCTTGTTATTTTTTACTTTAACTATGTGAAGGACAGATGTTCTCACTAGTAGATCCTCTCAAACGAATAAATAGTGTCACACAAAAGGAGATGTGAAAGTGAACACAAATATATGTTCTAGAAACGTTTTGCTGACGTTCCCGTTAAGTTATGAAATCATTACTTCTAAATGTTCTCAGAAAGTCCAGTTTTTTAAATGTTTAAAAAACACATTTCTTTGCTATTTGAATGTAAAACGGCAACACTTTACAATAAGGTTCATCAGTTGACATTATTAACTACCTTATTAAACATGAACTAAGAATGAACTGCACTTATACAGCATTTATTAATCTTAGTTAATGTTAATTTCAACATTTAGGCTGCTAAAACATGATTAAAATCAAAGGTTGTATTTGTTAACATTAGTTCATGTGAACTAACATGAACAAACAATGAATAGCTGCATTTTTAATAACTAACATTAACTAAGATTAATACAGTAACAAATGATTTGCTCATTGTTGGTTCATGTTAATTAATACATAATGTTAACTAATGAACCTTATTGTAAAGTGTTACCGATAAAACATTGATAGAATGGAATTATTGTCTTTTTATTCATTACTTCTGAATGTTCTCTGAACCATCTGAAAAAAGTAGTAAAGGGTTAATTCACCCCCCAAAAATTAACTATCCCATAATTAGCCATCCTAGCTGTATATGACTCTCTTCTTTCAGCCGAACACAATCAGAGTTAGGCTGTATTAAAAAATATCCTGGCTCTTACAAGCTTTATAATGGGAGTGAATGGAGGATGACATTATGAAGCCCAGAGAAGTGCATCATAAAAGTGATCATACGACTCCAGGGGTTAATAACGGCCTTCTGGAGCCAAGCAATGCGTTTTTGTTTCAGTTTAAGAACAAAAGCAGTCTATGAGAGATCTGGATAAGTGATGGATTTGTCTTGGAAGCGTCAGATTCTCATCACGGCTGCGTTTCCCGATAACGTTCTCTCAGCGCGCTACGAAGACTCTTAAGGTATAACTTAAATAAAGGTATACCATTTCTAGACGTGTTCCCCGAACCATACCTTAGGAAGTTGCTTAAGATGTACCTTCTTACGTGCGACGTTACCTGGTGTTGTGCCGAATTTCGACCCCCGTCAAATGATTACCCCCCCTAGCATTGGTAGGTTTAGGATTAGTTGTGGGGGAGGGGTTAGGATTGGGGGAGGGGTTAGGATTAGGATTGGGCAATCAAGTGCTGACTTCAACGAGGTGGGTAATAATTTGGCAGGAGGTCGAAATTCGGCACAACACCTGTACTGAATTTGTTGATATCGACGGCTCGAGAATCAACTATTCTCTCGAGCAGGGGCTGATTCTCTGCGTTATGTGAGAAAGCAGTGCTCTTTATAAAAGAAACACTTCAGAAATAGTGGAAATTGCATTTATTAGGATTAATGGGATATTATAAAAAATTATCCAAACAATAGCCTAGCCTACATATTTTAAAATTGTATCATATATTGATGCCACAATAACGGCCCATTACAACTGTTTACGTGCTTTCTTCTTTCTCCTTTGTGTTCGCTGAGGCGATTAAATCACAACACCATCTTGGTGTTCGTCAAAAAACAGTAGGTGATTCGGCCGGAGAAAAACACTGACATTCTGGATTCTGAATCACCGACTATCCCTGTAAATGTTTAAAGTACCGTGAGAAACAGTTACCGTCCGAATAGGGCTAAACTGACAGAGCTTTCGCTGGCCTTTGGAAGGCTCCGCCGGCGCCGTCTTTCATTTAGCACAACTTATCCGCTGTATCGCTGCCATAGTTTGAGCAATCATTCACAATCATTCCCTTTAAATAGACTCCTAAGCCTTCACTGCCTCATGGTTTGCCAGCTGGTGTAGGCCTACCTTTGGTTAATATAATTAAACAACAATCAGTGTAATTACAATTTTATTCTGTGCATGAAAACACTTCAATTCGCCTAACTAAACACTGTGTGTATTAACTTCAGAATTATATTCGTATACTGAGATGTAAAGATGTTTTGCAGTGGTGGCCTCCTGTTAACAATGATAAGGTAAAGCTAAGAGTGGTCTAGACCAACCTTCCGAACTTATGACTTACAGAAGGTATACTTAACTACGAACGTATTAAGGTACAGCCTTAAGGTATAACTTAAGAAAGAAAGACGTGGTGTTAAGAAGGTTTCGGGAAACGCAGCCCAGATCTCTCTTCTCAGTTGAATAGTTGGAATAACAAGAGGTCAGTCATAAGACATCAATAATAATGCATGAGAATAAGATGGAAGGTCTGTCCCAGAACTGTGTGTGTGTGTGAGTGTGTGTGTGGCCTCATCGCATGTTGTGGTTGCGTGCGAGACTCCAGCGACGCGCGTGCTCTCGGGGCGTCTGGGGTTTGATGTGTAAAACAACAACCCCGTGGACTTAAATGAGTGTATAAAAGCAGAATCACGCGCAAGCCTTGTAAAAGTGAAAACACAACATGTGTAGTCACGCATGCCGTTACGGTGACCGGAGGGGGTGCGCGCGCGCCCCTCCGTGAGATCTGAAACTCTGCCGCGCTTTTTTAACCCATAAAATTACACGCGCGCAGAGCAGCGGCGAATGCGCGCCAAAAACACTCTTGGCGGGAGATCGCGTGAAAGATTAAACCGTGTGTCAGAAACATGTTTACATTTATGCTCATTAGCGGAGGCATACAATATTTTATTGGCAAGCTGGCATTAAACGGGTGATAAAGTCTTAGTTAGACGTTTTTGACAGTAGGATAAATATGAAACCCCATTACATAAAAAACATGCTTTGGCAAATCACAATTATGACATAAAAAGTCGTAATTATGACATACTAAAATACATAATACTTTCTGTGTCATAATTATGAATTCTTGTTATAGGTTTTGAGTCATAATTTCATCTTTAATGTCATAATTATGACTTTTTATGTCATAATTTCGACTTAGTATGTCATAATTTCTACTTTTAATGTCATAATTATGTTTTTTTTTTTTTTTATGGGGCAGAAATGGGCTTTCTATATTAGTGTACTAGTATAATATGCACACTTATAGCCTACTATACACTAGAAGTAGGCTGTGTAGTTAGCAGCAGTGATGGGAAACAGTATGCCAATAATACTAAATAATGTCTTAATATGTGACAAATATATGATCAGTAAGTTGACAGCAAATGTTTTTACATTGCTTTAACTTCAAAATAAGTTTAGCAATTTTCTACTTTTTTAATAAGTTTTACAAGATTCGACTTTAAGTCAGTTTACTGAAATTTAAGTTGAACTGACTTAAACATCCAAATTGAGTGTACTTAAAAAAGTGTACTTTTTTTTCTTTTCTTTTTTACAGTGCATTGATGCATATTGATTGAGTTTGTGCAAATGTGTTAGAACAGAATTCAAGTCAAGAGAGAACAGTGTCGACCTTTGCACAAGGGCTTGTGGGTAATAGTACTTTATTAGTTTTATTTTTATTATTATTGATAATCTTCCAGACCGCAAATCAGCAAGACACGTTGACTTTATCATACTATTTTTAATGTAGCCTGCATGATTTGGGACACTCTAATTCTGGGCTGTTCCATCTGGCAATGAGAAAGAATTCCTAGTTTGTTTAGTCACAACCTCCCGTGTTTAATTTAATTATGTTTTTTATGTGTCTGTTAATGACACAGCAAGTACTCTAATGAGCACACACAGGTGAGCAACACTTTGATCACTTTCAGATTTTCAGGTCATTATGTTGAGAAAGGCAAGCAAATAAGTTTGAGATTCATGTTTTTGTCATGATAGAATGAAAAACAACAGCGCCACCTTTAGGTGAATGTGAGAGTTGTCTGGTTTTCCATTGATGGGGGACATGAACTAAAGTGAGGATATTAATAATATTAAACTTTATTTATATAGCCCATTTATAGCTGCTATGATCAAAGTGCTTTACAAAGTAATGAAAACAACAAACACATGAGTAAAACAGACATAAAGAGCTTTATATCATATTAAATCAAGTTTAATAGCTCAAATACTCCATTGAACAAAAAATATAATAATAATGCACTAAACGGTTCACACCAATGTTCAAACAAAAACTATAGAAAATGATGTGATTGCAAGCAGTGATTTAAGAAACTATCAGCTTATGACATCTAGAATTTCATGACAAAACTTTGAATAGCTTGAATAATGAAAACAGATTTCAATCACCAGTAAAGACACCATGAGCCAGACGAAGAGTTAATATAAGATTAGTTGGGTCAGTATATTATGGAAGCTTGTTTCCGCCACAGAATAAAACATTTTAAAAGATAATTGCGACTTTTTATCTCACAATTGCGAGTTTACATCTCGCAATTATGACTTTATTTCTCAGAATTGCGAGATATAAAGTCAGAATTGCGAGATATAAAGTCAGAATTGCGAGAGGTAAAGTCAGAATTGTGAGTTATAAAGTCAGAATTGAGAGATATAAAGTCTGAATTGCGTGTTATAATGTCAGAATTGCGTGAAATAAAGTCGCAATTGCGTGAAATAAAGTTGCAATTGCGTGTTATAAGTCAGAATTGCGTCTTATAAAGTCAGAATTGTGAGATATAAAGTCAGAATTGTGTGAAATAAAGTCGCAATTGCGTGAAATAAAGTCGCAATGGTGAGTTATAAAGTCAGAATTGTGAGATATAAAGTCAGAATTGCGAGATATAAAGTCAGAATTGCGAGATATAAAGTCAGAATTGTAAGATATAAAGTCAGAATTGCGAGATATAAAGTCAGAATTGCGAGATATAAAGTCAGAATTGCGAGATATAAAGTCAGAATTGTGAGATATAAAGTCAGAATTGAGAGATATAAAGTCTGAATTGCGTGAAATAAAGTCGCAATTGCGTGAAATAAAGTTGCAATTGCGTGTTATAAGTCAGAATTGCGTCTTATAAAGTCAGAATTGTGAGATATAAAGTCAGAATTGTGTGAAATAAAGTCGCAATTGCGTGAAATAAAGTCGCAATGGTGAGTTATAAAGTCAGAATTGTGAGATATAAAGTCAGAATTGCGAGATATAAAGTCAGAATTGCGAGATATAAAGTCAGAATTGTAAGATATAAAGTCAGAATTGCGAGATATAAAGTCAGAATTGCGAGATATAAAGTCAGAATTGCGAGATATAAAGTCAGAATTGTGAGATATAAAGTCAGAATTGCGAGATATAAAGTCAGAATTGCGAGATATAAAGTCAGAATTGCGAGATATAAAGTCAGAATTGTAAGATATAAAGTCAGAATTGTAAGATATAAAGTCAAAATTGCGAGATATAAAGTCAGAATTGTGAGATATAAAGTCAGAATTGTAAGATATAAAGTCAGAATTGCGAGATATAAAGTCAAAATTGCGAGATATAAAGTCAGAATTGTGAGATATAAAGTCAGAATTGAGAGATATAAAGTCAGAATTGCGTGTTATAATGTCAGAATTGCGTGAAATAAAGTCGCAATTGCGTGAAATAAAGTTGCAATTGCGTGTTATAAGTCAGAATTGTGAGATATAAAGTCAGAATTGCGTCTTATAAAGTCAGAATTGTGAGATATAAAGTCAGAATTGTGTGAAATAAAGTCGCAATTGCGTGAAATAAAGTCGCAATGGTGAGTTATAAAGTCAGAATTGCGAGATATAAAGTCAGAATTGCGAGATATAAAGTCAGAATTGCGTGTTATAAAGTCAGAATTGCGTGAAATTAAGTCGCAATTGCGTGTTATAAAGTCAGAATTGCGTGTTATAAAGTCAGAATTGCGTGAAATAAAGTCGCAATTGCTTGAAATAAAGTCGCAATGGTGAGATATAAAGTCAGAATTGCGAGATATAAAGTCAGAATTGCGTCTTATAAAGTCAGAATTGCGTGTTATAAAGTCAGAATTGCGTGAAATTAAGTCGCAATTGCGTGTTATAAAGTCAGAATTGCGTGTTATAAAGTCAGAATTGCGTGAAATAAAGTCGCAATTGCTTGAAATAAAGTCGCAATGGTGAGATATAAAGTCAGAATTGTGAGATATGAAGTCAGAATTGCGAGATATAAAGTCGATTTAACGCAATTCTGACTTTATATCTCACAATTCTGACTTTATAAGACGCAATTCTGACTTTATATCTCGCAATTCTGACTTTATAAGACGCAATTCTGACTTTATATCTCACAATTCTGACTTTATAACACGCAATTCTGACTTTATATCTCACAATTCTGACTTTATAACACGCAATTCTGACTTTATATCTCACAATTCTGACTTTATATCTCACAATTCTGACTTTATATCACAATTCTGACTTTATAACTCACAATTCTGACTTTATATCTCGCAATTCTGACTTTATAACTCACAATTCTGACTTTATATCTCACAATTCTGACTTTATATCTCACAATTCTGACTTTATAACTCACAATTCTGACTTTATATCTCGCAATTCTGACTTTATATCTCGCAATTCTGACTTTATAACTCACAATTCTGACTTTATATCTCGCAATTCTGACTTTATATCTCGCAATTCTGACTTTATATCTCACAATTCTGACTTTATATCTCACAATTCTGACTTTATAACTCACAATTCTGACTTTATATCTCGCAATTCTGACTTTATCTCACAATTCTGACTTTACCTCTCGCAATTCTGACTTTATAACACGCAATTCTGACTTTATAACACGGAATTGCGACTTTATTTCACGCAATTCTGACTTTATATCTCGCAATTCTGACTTTATATCTCACAATTCTGACTTTATAACTCACAATTCTGACTTTATATCTCGCAATTCTGACTTTATCTCACAATTCTGACTTTACCTCTCGCAATTCTGACTTTATAACACGCAATTCTGACTTTATAACACGGAATTGCGACTTTATTTCACGCAATTCTGACTTTATATCTCGCAATTCTGACTTTATATCTCACAATTCTGACTTTATAACTCACAATTCTGACTTTATATCTCGCAATTCTGACTTTATTTCACGCAATTCTGACTTTATATCTCACAATTCTGACTTTATAACTCACAATTCTGACTTTATATCACGTAATTCTGACTTTATTTCACGCAATTCTGACTTTATATCTCACAATTCTGACTTTATATCTCGCAATTCTGACTTTATATCACGTAATTCTGACTTTATTTCACGCAATTCTGACTTTATAACTCACAATTCTGACTTTATATCTCGCAATTCTAACTTTATTTCACGCAATTCTGACTTTATATCTCACAATTCTGACTTTATAACTCACAATTCTGACTTTATAACTCACAATTCTGACTTTATTTCACGCAATTCTGACTTTATTTCACGCAATTCTGACTTTATAACTCACAATTCTGACTTTATATCTCGCAATTCTAACTTTATTTCACGCAATTCTGACTTTATATCTCACAATTCTGACTTTATAACTCACAATTCTGACTTTATAACTCACAATTCTGACTTTATTTCACGCAATTCTGACTTTATTTCACGCAATTCTGACTTTATATCTCACAATTCTGACTTTATATCTCGCAATTCTGACTTTATATCACGTAATTCTGAGATAAAAAGTCAGAATTGTGAGATTAAAAAGTCGCAATTACCTTTTTTATTTTTCACTCTGTGGCGGAAACAAGCTTCCATAGTATATTCTAGAGTAGTCTATGCAATAAATAAAGGATTTCTGTTTATTCAGTGTATCGGTCACTGCAGTAATCTTGCATATGTGAACATCACACCAAAGTTAGCAGACTGAACAATGTTTATGTAGCCTACATGTCAATTTCTACATACAATAATTCATTTTTTAATATTAAAATACAATTATGGATGGCATGTTGTATTACAGATTGTATTCTAAATTAGGTATCATGAATTAATGAATTTGTACAGTACATCTTGTTTAATTGACAGACATTTGGAAATGATAATGTACAGTATAGTCATGTTGTGTGTAATTCGCACCCTATAAAGGCTTGAAGTGTGTAAGTGCACACTTGTGTGGGTTGCTAGTGTCCGGCCCATCAGATAACAACACAATTGCTGTAGATTATCACTGTAAACATGTGTACAACTCAATGGCTGGTTTATGTTTTCTGTGCCAGTATTTTTAGGGTTGTTTTGAAGAATACTGAGAACAGTATTGTGTTGTGGGACGTATGGGTCGGGATAAAAATAGAGCTTTCTTTTCATGAATTCACAGAAACACAATGACATCATTAATTTTGGGAAAATGCACAAAACAAATCTGAGCTTTACAATACTGGGTGTCGCATAAGTCTCTCTCTCTCTCTCTCTGTGTGTGTGTGTGTGTGTATCATGTTGAAGCTTAAAGTCCCACTTCATTCTCTCCAATGAAAAGCATATTTACACTGTCTGAATCGCTCCCTATCCCCTATGTAGTGCGCTATGTGCCATTCACCATGTAGACAATAGTAAATGTGTGAACAAGTGACTGATTTCAGCGCGTCTATTTATAATGAAGGGGGCGGAGCTTAAGATTGTAGAGAGCATTTGATTGGACAGAAAATCTGATGAGAAGCTGAAGTGCAGAGTGATGTCATCAAAATCACTGATCCATATTTGTGGAAGTGAGTGACTGTAGGTTTTGCACTTATATCTTCAAAATGTGAATTTTGTCATTGTTTTGGAACACACTAGCTTATAGATAACTATATCTTATATATAATTGTATATTATACAATACATCTTAAGCAAAAAATGTTGCTTTGGTGTTGGTGATGATAAAATCACAGGCCTGATTATTGTCTTTGTTTATATAAATCAAATTGCAACAGCAACTCATGTCAATTTGAAATCGTCAACTGATGATAAAACTCACTGAACATCTCGGTTGCTGTTACATTTTATATATATAATATATACTATATATCTAAATACCTGAAAGTGAAACCTAAGTCCTGTGTATTTTACAATGAATATCTTTCTTATGCCCTTAAAATGATGAAAACACAACAACGTTTTGCTACAAAGGAAGAATATGACGTGAAAAATAAACCCTCTCTTCCTTTTTTCCCCCCTCTTTTTTTTTCTTTTCTTCTTCTTTTCTGTAATGCAATTTTGCACCTGATCCTACTGTCATAGTGTAATTATATATTTGTGTTGTCATGTTTTTTTGTACATGACATATTGTTCAATAATTATTATTTTTTTAAATAAGAAATATCTCGGTTGCTGTTATTTCTGCGCATGCGTGTGAGTTGAGTTTCCTGCTCTCGCGCGCCCCCTAACGGCATCTTGACAGAATTACAGAAACGCACATCCTTTATGACCCTCCGCGGCTTCCGTCCCAGATGAGTGTCAGTCAGTCAATCAGTCAGTCAGTCAGTGACGGACATCAGAACCGGAGCACCGGATCATGTCTCCGTTAGCGGCCTCCTGACAGCAGCCCGCGGCTCGGTTCCGGTGTCGGTGTGCGAGATGGACGCTGGAGAGAGAAAGGTAACTCGATTTATCGACACACGAACGCGATTAACACCCGCTGGCCTCACATTAGCTTTAGCATTAGCAGCGCTCGCGGGATTAAAGTCCAAAACTGCATAATGACGGATTATTATTGTGACCAAACACTCACATGTGTGTGAAATATGCGTTTATTTGTGTTCGTGTGTGTGTTAGTTGTGTATATCAGAGCTGACGCGATGCTGAGAGCGAAGGGACGCGTCAAAACAATGACGCCCCTGTTATGATCAATGAAACAAATCTAACGTTAGATCCATAACAGTGATTAATGAAATATCAGTGAACATGGCGATTATTACCAGAGCTCAATACTCGCGTAGCGTTTGTGTGAGTATATATAATCCCCTATTAATAATATAATGTTACAGTACCGTAGTAATACTCTGTCTTTTTAAGTAATTCAGAGAACCGAGTAAAAAAATTGTATGGCACATCAAGACGGGAATGATTACTACGGTATACGTGAAAGTACCATAGTACCAGCACTGTACTGTAGTTACACATCAGGAAGCGTGGTTATTGACCACATACATCTGCTTTATGAGGGTTGAAATGTGAGTGATTGACCCTCTGTGTAGAAACAATAACATACGATATTACATGACTGACTGTACAGTGACTGTGATATTACATGACTGACTGTATGGATTGACTGATATTACATGACTGACTGTATGGATTGACTGTGATATTACATGACTGACTGTATGGATTGACTGATATTACATGACTGACTGTACGGATCGACTGTGATATTACATGACTGACTGTACAGTGACTGTGATATTACATGACTGACTGGACAGATTGACTGTGATATTACATGATTGACTGTACGGATTGACTGTGATATTATATGATTGACTGTACGGATTGACTGTGATATTACATGACTGACTCTACAGTGACTGTGATATTACATGATTGACTGTACAGATTGACTGTGATATTACATGACTGACTGTACAGATCGACTGTGATATTACATTACTGACTGTACGGATCGACTGTGATATTACATGACTGACTGTACAGTGACTGTGATATTACATGACTGACTGTACAGATTGACTGTGATATTACATGACTGACTGTACGGATTGACTGATATTACATGACTGACTGTACGGATTGACTGTGATATTACATGACTGACTGTACGGATTGACTGATATTACATTACTGACTGTACGGATCGACTGTGATATTACATGACTGACTGTACAGTGACTGTGATATTACATGACTGACTGTACAGATCGACTGTGATATTACATGACTGACTGTACGGATTGACTGATATTACATAACTGACTGTACAGATCGACTGATATTACATGACTGACTGTACAGATCGACTGTGATATTACATGACTGACTGTACGGATTGACTGATATTACATGACTGACTGTACGGATTGACTGTGATATTACATGACTGACTCTACAGTGACTGATATTACATGACTGACTGTACAGTGACTGTGATATTACATGACTGACTGTACAGATTGACTGTGATATTACATGACTGACTGTAAAGATCGACTGTGATATTACATGACTGACTGTACGGATCGACTGTGATATTACATGACTGACTGTACAGATCGACTGTGATATTACATGACTGACTGTACAGATTGACTGTGATATTACATGACTGACTGTACAGATCGACTGTGATATTACATGACTGACTGTACGGATCGACTGTGATATTACATGACTGACTGTACAGATCGACTGTGATATTACATGACTGACTGTACAGATCGACTGTGATATTACATGACTGACTGTACAGATTGACTGTGCTGTGATATTACATAACTGTACGGATCGACTGTGATATTACATGACTGACTGTACGGATCGACTGTGGTATTACATGACTAACTGTACAGATCGACTGTGATAGGCCTATTACATGACTGACTGTACAGATCGACTGTGATATTACATGACTGACTGTACGGATCGACTGTGATATTACATGACTGACTGTATGGATTGACTGATATTACATGACTGACTATGGATCGACTGTGATATTACATGACTGACTGTATGGATTGACTGATATTACATGACTGACTGTATGGATTGACTGATATTACATAACTGACTGTATGGATCGACGGTGATATTACATGACTGACTGTATGGATCGACTGTGATATTACATGACTGACTGTATGGATTGACTGATATTACATGACTGACTGTATGGATCGACTGTGATATTACATGACTGACTGTATGGATTGACTGATATTACATGACTGACTGTATGGATCGACTGTGATATTACATGACTGACTGTATGGATTGACTGATATTACATGACTGACTGTACGGATCGACTGTGATATTACATGACTGACTGTATGGATCGACTGTGATATTACATGACTGACTGTACAGATTGACTGATATTACATGACTGACTCTACAGTGACTGTGATATTACATGACTGACTAGTACGGATAGACTGTGATATTATATGACTGACTGTACGGATTGACTGTGATGTTACATGACTGACTGTATGGATCGACTGTGATATTACATGACTGACTGTATGGATCGACTGTGATATCACATGACTGACTGTATGGATCGACTGTGATATTACATGACTGACTGTACAGATTGACTGTGATATTACATGACTGACTGTACAGATTGACTGTGATATTACATGACTGACTGTACAGATTGACTGATATTACATGACTGACTGTACGGATCGACTGTGATATTACATGACTGACTGTATGGATTGACTGATATTACATGACTGACTGTATGGATTGACTGATATTACATGACTGACTCTACAGTGACTGATATTACATGACTGACTGTATGGATTGACTGTGATATTACATGACTGACTGTATGGATTGACTGATATTACATAACTGACTGTATGGATCGACTGTGATATTACATGACTGACTGTACGGATTGATATTACATAACTGACTCTACAGTGACTGATATTACATGACTGACTGTACAGATTGACTGATATTACATGACTGACTCTACAGTAGGGTTGTGCCGATAGACGATAGTATCGTGTATCGACGATAGACAGAGATATCGCCGATGGCAGATGCCTTTGCCGATATCAATACGATAATTGGCTCGTTTTTCCATTAATGTATTAAATCATTATTATTATTATGAAGCTAGTATAGTTATTAAATTAATTAGGAACTACAATTATATTTGCCTTGCCTAAATTCATAACGACATCACCACATAACCACACTTGCGCCATATCACGCGCGTATGAGGACTCCTCAAAGAAAATGTTTTTAAAACAGACAAAACAAAAACTACATCCCACAATGAAATTTCATTGCAAGGTGATCCATTCACAAATTGTCAAGAGTGCTTTAACAGACGCATAATTTTTATACAGAGCCTAGATGAAGACGCGGCATCGTTGTTCGTCAGTATTTTGTTTCCATAGCACATTAACAAAATATTTAATGACACGAATAACACTAAAAACAATACAATTACAAAATATTAATTATAATAATAATATCAATAAAATGATATAGGCCGCCTAGGCCTAATAAAAGTCTTTAGTTCACGAAGCATCTGTGAAACTCTGCCATCTGTGAAAATCACAAGCAACTTCAAACTTGTTTAACAAGAAATATTCTTCTAATTATTTCGCTGTCAATAATGTAAGTCCACAAGAGAAATATTCAGCCAGTAAATTAAGATAGTTGCTGTACCGTTATCCACCGTCGACTCTGAGAGAACGTGCTGTTAATGCAGCGAAAGCTCAGTCCGTTTCTGCTTTCGTTTTCAGGGATTGAGCGCGTTTACATGCACGTTATTAACTCGATTATGCTGAATAAACTGACAATGCATGTGGTCATGTAAACGGATTAACCCGTTTTCCTTTATCAGAGTCAAGTCATAAGTTTAAGTCGGCGTATAACCGATCGACTTTTAGATTTTTGCCTCTGATTTCTCCTGGCATTTAAAACACCTGCGTTATTGAAGTGCGGTGCGCATGTGAAGTGCATCCAGACAGAGAGAGCACTGGTAGGAGGAGATATATCGCAGACTCCGACTCTTTCTTGAATCAAGAAATTAAAACGTGTTCACATCTCGTCAAACAGTCAAAATGCTGCAGATCTGTAACGGCATGAGAGGATAATGTGTGTCCGTAAATTTCCCGCTGACATGTTGAAATACTCCGAGTCAGATACAAGAATGATTAGGATCTTTTTTTTTTTCCTCACTATACCAGGAAATAACCTGATTTAGCCTATTAATAAACACTCCACCTTTGCTAGCAAAATAGAAAAAAGATTCTCATTTAAAACGAAGTAATAAAACAAGCAAATTGATGAGTAAATAAGCAAGTTAATAATCAAATAAGTAAGCCCCGCCCCCTCACGATAATATCGTGTATCGCCGATCTCACAGGCTGACGATAGGACGATATGAAAATGGAGCATATCGCGCAACCCTACTCTACAGTGACTGTGATATTACATGACTGACTAGTACGGATAGACTGTGATATTATATGACTGACTGTACGGATTGACTGTGATGTTACATGACTGACTGTACGGATTGACTGATATTACATAACTGACTGTACGGATTGACTGATATTACATGACTGACTCTACAGTGACTGATATTACATGACTGACTGTACGGATTGACTGATATTACATGACTGACTGTATGGATTGACTGTGATATTACATGACTGACTGTACAGATCGACTGTATTACATGACTGACTGTACAGATTGACTGTGATATTACATGACTGACTGTACAGTGACTGTGATATTACATAACTGACTGTACAGATTGACTGTGATTTTACATGACTGACTGTACGGATCGACTGTGATATTACATGACTGACTGTACGGATCGACTGTGATATTACATGACTGACTGTACAGATCGACTGTGATATTACATGACTGACTGTACAGATTGACTGATATTACATGACTGACTGTACGGATTGACTGATATTACATGACTGACTCTACAGTGACTGATATTACATGACTGACTTTACGGATTGACTGTGATATTACATGACTGACTGTACGGATCGACTGTGATATTACATGACTGACTCTACAGTGACTGATATTACATGACTGACTGTACGGATTGACTGTGATATTACATGACTGACTGTACGGATTGACTGTGATATTACATGACTGACTCTACAGTGACTGATATTACATGACTGACTGTACGGATTGACTGTGATATTACATGACTGACTCTACAGTGACTGATATTGACTGACTGTACGGATTGACTGTGATATTACATGACTGACTGTACGGATCGACTGTGATATTACATGACTGACTGTACAGATCGACTGATATTACATGACTGACTGTACGGATTGACTGTGATATTACATGACTGACTGTACGGATTGACTATTACATGACTGACTGTACGGATCGACTGTGATATTACATGACTGACTCTACAGTGACTGTGATATTACATGACTGACTGTACGGATCGACTGTGATATTACATGACTGACTCTACAGTGACTGTGATATTACATGACTGACTGTACGGATTGACTGTGATATTACATGACTGACTGTATGGATCGACTGTGATATTACATGACTGACTGTACAGATTGACTGTGATATTACATGACTGTACGGATTGACTGATATTACATAACTGACTGTATGGATCGACTGTGATATTACATGACCGTACGAATTGACTGATATTACATGACTGACTGTACAGATCGACTGTGATATTACATGACTGTACGAATTGACTGATATTACATGACTGACTGTACAGATTGATATTACATAACTGACTGTACGGATCGACTGTGATATTACATAACTTACTGTACGGATTGACTGTGATATTACATGACTGATTGAACGGATCGACTGTGATATTACATGACTGACTGTACAGATTGATATTACATAACTGACTGTACGGATCGACTGTGATATTACATAACTTACTGTACGGATTGACTGTGATATTACATGACTGACTGTACAGATCGACTGTGATATTACATGACTGACTGTACAGATTGACTGTGATATTACATGACTGACTGTACAGATTGACTGTGATATTACATGACTGACTGTACAGATTGACTGTGATATTACATGACTGACTGTACGGATTGACTGTGATATTACATGACTGACTCTACAGTGACTGTGATATTACATGACTGACTGTGATATTACATGACTGACTGTACAGATCGACTGTGATATTACATGACTGACTCTACAGATTGACTGTATTACATGACTGACTGTACAGATTGACTGATATTACATGACTGACTGTACAGTGACTGTGATATTACATGACTGATTGAACGGATTGACTGTGATATTACATGATTGACTGTACGGATTGACTGTGATATTACATGACTGACTGTACGGATCGACTGTGATATTACATGACTGATTGAACGGATCGACTGTGATATTACATGACTGACTGTACGGATCGACTGTGATATTACATGACTGACTGTATGGATCGACTGTGATATTACATGACTGATTGAACGGATCGACTGTGATATTACATGACTGACTCTACAGATTGACTGTGATATTACATGACTGACTGTACAGATTGACTGATATTACATGACTGACTGTACAGATTGACTGTGATATTACATGACTGACTGTACAGATCGACTGTGATATTACATGACTGACTGTACAGATTGACTGTGATATTACATGACTGACTGTACAGATTGACTGATATTACATGACTGACTGTACAGATTGACTGTGATATTACATGACTGATTGAACGGATTGACTGTGATATTACATATCTGATTACAGATTGACTGTTATATTGTGACTAATATCACATGACTTATAGTATAGTGACTGTGATATCACAGTGAGTTTATTTGTTTATTTGGTCTGGATTGGTGTGTGTGTGTGTGTGTGTGTGTGTGTGTGTTTTGCTGGTTTCTGCAGACACAGATCGCTTCTGATCCGTCAGGTTCTCTGTTTATTTGGTCTGGATTGTGTGTGTGTGTGTGTGTGTGTGTGTGTGTGTGTTGCTGGTTTCTGCAGACACCGATCGCATCTGATCCGTCAGGTTCTCTGTTTATTTGGTCTGGATTGGAGTGTGTGTGTGTGTGTGTGTTGCTGGTTTCTGCAGACACCGATCGCATCTGATCCGTCAGGTTTTTCTGCATTGATCACATTCCTCGCGCGTCAGTGATGTTCCTGTCGCTCAGATGCGTTTCTGTGCATTTCTCCTCGTGTTCCTGCTCAAGTCTGTCCAATCAGAGCTGTATCACGTGTGTTTGTGTTCTCAGAGCGATGCTGTCGTGACCCACACTTTCTCAAAAAGTCCAGGTCCAAAATTAGAAAAGTTTTTAAGTGATTACCTTAATGTATTTGTAATGCGAAACCACTAGTTTTTTATATTTGTTATTTTACCTGGTAACCTCAGCGGCCGGCTGTGTGGCGCTCAGCACACGTTTACAGAAACATCAGTATCAGTTCAGGATGGTCAGAGCTCTTCCAACCAAAACTGATCTCTAAAGCACAGTTTAGTGCTGGGCAACGATTAATCACATCCTAAATAAAAGATTGTGTTTACATAATATATGTGTGTGTGTGTGTGTACTGTGTATAATTATTTGGTATATATAAAGAAAAATGTGTTATATACAATTACATGCATGCAAATATTTCTTAAATAATATATACATGCATATGTGTATATTTATAGAAAATAATTATACACAGTACACACATATATTTATTTTGGATGCGATTAATCGTTGCCCAGCACTATATACATTCATTGGATTTAGAACTTAAGTGCATGTAGAAGATGTAATGATGAAGATCCACTTTTTGGTCTCAGTCCTTAAAACATCTTTACAAACAGAATGCATGGATGGAGTCACTCAAAGTCAAACCACCTTTATTTCTACAGCTCTTAATACTATTCAGATAGTTTAAAAGCAGTAATAAACAGGAAAATATCAGAATCAATGATGCAAATTTGATCAGATATGATACAGAAGATTAAAAATGGTCAAGCAACTCTCTCTCTCTCTCTCTCTCTCTCTCTCTCTGTCTCTCTCTATCTCTCTTTGTCCTGTCTTTCTTCAGCACAAAAACCCTCTGTTTCCTCCACACAAGTCTTGACACAGAAATGCTGAAAAGACAAAAGCGTCCCTCGTCGCCCTCATTAGTTCAGCCCACGTTGAGACCATCGCTTCACGTTCATGAAACTCCTGCCATTCAAGAGTTCTGCATGTTCTCTGCCAGCTTCATCCACACATTTTACCACGTTTAAAGGGATAGTCCACCCAAAAATGATCATTCTGTCATCATTTACTTGCTCACGTTGTTCCAAACCACTGTGATTTTTCATTCACAGTCCATAGACTGAAAGTAAATGGGGTCCAATGTTGTATGATTCCCAATGTTCTTCAACATGTGATCTTGTCTTTATCTCTGTAGCTTCACTGTGACTCTCACTTTAGTGTGTATTGATAGGGTCCTCTAATCTGCCCAAACCTGCTGCTTGTGTAATTAGCTTAACTTTAATCAGCTCCTCACTTTAATCCCTGATGTGACGCCTACATCCGCTTGTCTTTGTCACATACGCTTTAACAGTCACGTGATATCGAGACAAATCAATTCCAGTGCTTTATGGAATATCATGATGTTAATGTTCATCATTAATGCTTTGTTTTCACGCTGAGCAGTTTAGAGCGGTGGGATAGTTTACATTTGGAGATTCGATTAGCAGCGTGGACTGATGTTGCTGTCGGGGATCTGATTGGACGAGAGAGCAGATGGTGTGTGACATCACAATCGGAAGAGTGTACAGAGCTCCGCCCACCACCTACAGACGAACAATTGCTGCTATATACCATAACACACACTCTATTCACACTGTTACACACACACACAGCATCAGATGTGTCTTTGTTTCTGAACACAATGACTGTGTATGTAATCAGGGAATCAGGATGTTGCCATTATTATTATTATTATTATTATTATTTGTATATCTTTTCCCTTCCATCATTATTATTAGTTTTATTCGGTTTGTATATATTGAATTGCATCTTGGATCAGGGCCGTTCTGACGGGCAAGAGTGAAGATTTGCTTGTTCTTTTGAGAAAGTGACATTATCAATGTTTTTATTACATATAATCGCTAGATTTGTTAATATATAATCAGCCTCATCGATTTCATTAGAAGTTTTAAGCTGTCAGGCTCTCTTACGCTCTTTTCCAGTGAATGCAACATTATGCAGCTATTGTGAAAATGAATGCGCATATTTAAAATTAATGTGCATATTTTTCTATTTTGCAAACAGTTTGACTTAATGTCACAGTTTAAACTAAAGACTTAGAGACTGCCCAGATGGAGCACAATAATATTTTTAATAAATTATGTATTTTTGAAATAAAAGCAAGACGTGTGTATATATATTCAGGGATGCATGATATATCAGCCACCATATCAGGGATCGGCCGATATATGTTCATTTTTAATGTTTTCGTTAAAAAAATGTATTATAGATTTATCAGCCAATTTATCGGTTATCGGCTTTGAAATATATTGAATTATCGGTTATCGGTGTCGGCCAAAATGTTCATATGTGCATCCCTATATATATTCCCGCAGAACAGTCTACCTCTGGCCTGGCAATAACTGTTGCACTTGCTTTTGTTGAGTTTAGCCTGTCTGCTTTCAGACTGCGCCGTTTTAATGTTAGAAGTGTTTATAACCTTGTTGGTGCTCAATGTTGATCATACAGCCATACATTAATAAAAGAAATCATGACCCAGAACCAACCAAATAGTGAGAAACGTACACCATTACACCTCTAGTATCACCCGACCGGATTCACGGTGGTTTTCTACCTCACTTTCCCGTGATTGTGCCGAGACTGTGCCGGGACTGTGCCGAGACTGTGCCGAGATTGTGTGATGATGATGTTGTGATGAGGAAGTGTTCGTACAGCGCGTGCCGTGCCGTGTCTCAGCTGTTTAATCATTGACTCTTCCTGCTTGGTGACACGATTATAGGAATGAGTTTGAGCTTCTCTGCAGGAAGTGCAGTGTTTTCACCTGAGAACGTGTGGAATGTGATGACATCACGGTCACATGACCTCGCTGTTCTCGCTCCAGATTCCTTGAGCTGCCGTTCTGGAATAACTCGGACAGAGGTGTCACTTCTGTCATAACTCACCTGTATGATGTTTTTAATCGTTTGATCTCTCGACTGCGTGCTTCAGACATGTTGAACCGTAAGACGTGTGTGTGTGTGTGTGTGTGTGTGTGTGTGTGTGTGTGTGTGTGTGTGTGTGTGTGTGTGTGCTGACATCTGGCTCATCTGATGTACTAGCACACTATTTCTGCAGTAAAAAGATATTGTATTAGTAGTATGGTAGTATGCTGTGCTCCCACACACACACACACACACACACACACTTCTGTAGGAGGAAACCATGCTCAGCGTGTCATATCAGACTGATTTATTATCCATAATGCAGTAGGGCATTCAAAACGAAATAACATGATCCGTACGACACAAGCCTGTTACAAAACATGACGCTTTTAGAAATCTCAGGCATGATTTCTGGAGTAGTTTAGATTTTTCTGTGTTTACATAATGCACAATGCTTTTACACACACACACACACACACACACACACACACACACACACACACACACACACACACACACACACACACACACACACACACACTCACTCACTCACTCACTCACTCACTCACTCACTCACACACACGTGCACTCACACACTCACTCACTCACTCACTCACTCACTCACTCACTCACTCACACACACGTGCACACACACACTCACACACTCACTCACACAATTTAATAATATGTACATAACTAACATTTCAGAAACAAATGGTAGTGAATGCAGTTTTTCAGCCCTGTAATGCAGCGTTATGTGTCTAAATACACGAGTGTGTGTGTGTGTGTTTCAGGATGTGAAGCTCTCTGCTGAAGTGGAACCGTTTATCCCTCAGAAGAAAGGTGTTGAAGCTTCATTATTACCCATGAGTCTGTGCAGTGAGGGTGGAGCTGAGCCCACACAAATCCCCTCCTACCTGATCACCTGCTACCCCTTCGTACAGGAGAACCAGAGCAACAGGTACACACACACACACACACACACACACACTCTTGTACATCTATCTTTATGAGGACATTCATTGACACAATGCAATCTCTAGCCGCTTACCCTAACCTTACCCATCACAACTGGACCGACCCTTAACCTCATTATAACCTTATCCCTAAAACCAAGTGTTGACCCTCAAACAGGCCTTTAAAGGCTCTCAGAGAGTGAGGACCGGCCAACATGTCCTCACTTTACTCTCTCTGTCCTCACTCCACTGGGCTAACACTCAAACTGGTCCTCACAAAGATAGTAGTACAAGCACACACACACACACACACACACACACACACACACACACACACACACACACACACACACCTACTACCCTTTCGTACAGGAGAACCAGAGCAACAGGTACACACACACACACACACACACACACACATACATACACACTGACTCACTCACATAGACAGACGCACACGCACACTTACACACACACACACACACACACACACACACACACACACACACACACACACACACACATTTTAATTTTAGTTTAATGGATTTTGAGGAGAACATTTTCTTCAGAAATTTGTTAAATGTGACATCCTTCACGAATGTCCTTAGTTGACATAAATGGTCATAAATAAGTAATTTATAAGTTTTGTAACTTAATAACTTAATATAAAAACATTAGAAGTCTATGAAATGACCTCGTGCACGGCTGGATAGATGGTGCGTGCGTGTGTGTGCGTGTGTGTGCGTGTGTGTGTGATCGCCTCTGTTCCCCATGGATCCTCCTGCTTTTCCTTCCTGTTCACTTTGAATTGGAGGAAGTGCACACTTTGTGCTACTGTGTGTGTGTGTGTGTGTCTGCTGAAGTGTCCTTTGTGTCACCAGAAAACCCGTTTTTAAGGATGTTTGGATGTCTTTGGCGACACCCCTGTTTTCGACCATCAGTGCTGCGTTATATTCATGTCACACAACGTCACACACCCAAAAAATGCGATGCCTCTCAATGAGAGATGTTGAAACATAATGTTGTGTAATAGTGTTTTTGTTTTGTGATTAGTGTCTTGCTTTTTGCATATGCTTTATAATGGAAAGCACATTGCTCAACTATCTGTTTGAATTGTGCTTTATAAGTAACCAGCTTGCCTTGCCTTCAGTCGACAGCTGCCCATGTATAGTGGAGGAGATCAGCGCTGGCAGCAGCTCAACCCGAGCCCCGGCGGGCCGTACCTGGCGTACCCCATCCTGTCGTCCCCTCAGCCGCCCGTCACCAGCGATTACGCCACGTACTACCACGCCATCATGCCCACGCCCTGCCCGCCTGTCATGGGCTTCTACCAGCCCTTCCCGGGGCCGTTTGCGGGGCCCGTGCCGGCCGGCGTGTTGAACCCCGTGTCCGACTGCAGCGAGAGACCAACGCCACAGAGAGAGAGAGGCGTCCCACGAACACCTGTACTGCACAAGGTACACACACACACACCAGTAGGTGGCAGCGAGTCACTGTTAATGAGTGAGTCTATCCCTGCATCCCACTGTCCACACTATCCATCCTAAATAGTGTGTGAGATTAGATTAAGTGTGTCCCAAAGCATAGAGAGTATGCCAGAAGTCCCCGGATGCTCTACTATTGGTCTAAGTGTGGATCCGTGCTCACTCTAACGGCTAATATTACCCACAACCCACTGCGCTTTGAAGGAGGAACTACAAACAAGTAAAAAGTGTTAAAAAACTACAAAACATGGCGGATGTGCGTGACCTATGGTGATAAAGGTTTGAGTGACTAATCAGAGTTTAACCTGATAAAGAATATTGATTGAATGTTATCCGTATCATTATATTTCCTCTGCAGTAACAATGTGGACTTTTATAAAGATCCGTTTGGCCATTAACTTTTAAATGCATCATTCTGCATTAATACGAGGAGAGTCTCCGCATGAAAGACACGCGACTGCAGATCAACACTTCTGCGTTTCTCTCCGAGACAGGCGGGAATTAAATTAAATGGAATGTGGAGAATTTTAACTGTGACAAGATGATTGACAGGTCAGTTTACTGTGTCAGGATGATTGACAGGTCAGTTTACTGTGTCAGGATGATTGACAGGTCAGTTTACTGTGTCAGGATGATTGACAGGTCAGTTTACTGTGTCAGGATGATTGACAGGTCAGTTTACTGTGTCAAGTTGATTGACAGGTCAGTTTACTGTGTCAGGATGATTGACAGGTCAGTTTACTGTGTCAAGTTGATTGACAGGTCAGTTTACTGTGTCAGGATGATTGACAGGTCAGTTTACTGTGTCAGGATGAGACACAGAGCAACCGTTAAAGACGCAATTGTATGAGGAGACAGTGTGTCCCAAAGCTTGTCTACTCTTCTGCTACACACTCTTCTGCTACACACTCTTCTGCTACACACTCAAAAGTATCTACTTTTTCTTTACAAAAAGAGTCCACACTTTTAGGGTGTAGTACTAATAGGCGAACTGAGCCATTTGACTAAGTGAGTCATTGAACCATTCATTCAAACGATTCGTTCATTCAGTGAGGAAACACCGCCGTGTGTCGCTCAGACGCGAAAACAGACAATATTGTGTCTAAAAGTCACTTAAGATTAACTTCTTGTTTACTGAACTCTTGTATAAAGTCAACTAATGTAGTCGTGCTAATATCTGGAGAAAAACGGCACTCTTCATGTGATATTGATTAACTATATTAAATGATACAGACATAATTTAAAGACATACAGAGATATTTTTTGCCCCTTATCTTGAATTTTAAGGACATTTATAAATGCATTTTAATAGAGTAAATCACGCATGCCTTCTCTAGTCTCTAGATGTGTGTTTGTAAAGTGAAGGACTGACTCGATAATATCAGACAGCGCATCATTAAAACAACAATCACGATATTATCGTAGACGATATATCGCACGACCGATTGGGATTTTTTGATGGCTGATGCAGAATTCAGCAGGGCGATCCAGTGCCATTGGTCGACCAGTATATGTGACCCTGGACCACAAAACCAGTCACATGATGTCGCACGGGTATATTTGTGGCAATAGCCAACAATACATTGTATGGGTCAAAATTATAAATTTTCTTTTATGCCAAAAAATGATTAGGATATTAAGAATATTCAGTGATTTAAATTAACCCTGATGTGTCGTTTACATCACTCACAGCAGCCGATGGCTCAGCCAATAAGAGCCAAGCGTCCCGTGATGCGGAGCGTGGCGGTGCAGAAGGAGGTGTGTGCGACCGGGCCTGATGGGAGGTCCAAGACGGTGCTGTTGGTGGACGCAGCGCAGCAGACAGGTACTGACCACTGACCTTTGACCTTTGACCGACTGTGCGATATTGACAAAAAATATTGAATAATAAAATATTAAAAATACAGAAGTTGCATCGTTTAGATGCATTTACACAGTCTGTTTAATGCAGCTCATTAATGCATTTAACCTGCAGTTACAAACGCATAAATAATGTTTTGATGTTTTAAACAGAAAACGTTGAATATTGATATTTTGAAATTATTTAAAAAATAAAAAGATACTTTAAATGTGAAATTGAAACCGCCTGTAGGTGGCAGCGAGTCACTGTTAATGAGTGAGTCATTGAGTTCCAACCGATTCATTCAAACGGCTGATTCATTTATTGACTGTGTTAATGAGTGAGTCACTGAATGATTCATTCAAACGTGTGTGTGTGTGTGTGTGTGTGTTCAGATTTCCCCGGCGAGGCGTCCGGCAGCGGGGCGGTCAGGTGTGTGTCGGATCAGGCGAGTCCTCAGCTGTGGAATAATAAAGCTCGGCGCAGGCGCACGTCGCAGCAGGAGTCGTCCAGTGAGCAGGGAGCCAGTGAGGCCGACATCGACAGTGACAGCGGATACTGCAGTCCTAAACACAACCAGGGAGCCAACAACACCTCCACCAATCAACACACACCCGCGGCGGTACGCTACATCCTTCCCTCGGCTCATTTTGACCAGAAACTTCATTTAAAATTTTTAAAATTGAGTGTTCGAGTGTTGAGTGCATCATCAGAGGGGTCCAAGACCTCAGGACTTCTGTCGCACTTAAACCACAAATACACAAAAAAATATTGAATGGATTCGAGGAGTTTTGTGGTTGAAATTTAAAAAAGTAACAAATCCTTCCCTCTCGGGTCAATCTGACCCCCTTAGGAATGAATGAATACGAGGAATGCTTCAGGTCACATAGAAAAACATAAATATGCTAAAAATTCTAATTAAAAATGCTAAAACTTTACCAAAAAAAATTTTCTATAAGCTATAAGCCCATCTAGAGTCATGGAATATCATCTTATATTATTATTTCTCCACAAGAGGTCGACAAAGACACTGATATTTAGAGCTGAATTAAAAGGGTTAAGAGTTATTTTGAATTTAAGTTTTGAGGAATGTGCTTAAATATTATTTATTGATTAAATCTAGTAATTTTAAAGGTGAATAAATAAATAAAATCTCCCAAAAAATTTGCAGTAAAAGATACTATCAAAATGAAATAAAATAATCTTTCTGGTCATTTTGACTTCAGGTCATTTTGACCCGCGGGGGAAATATTTGTTTTAAAATGCGAGTGAATGATGAAGGTTTATTTATATGAGGATTATTACATTTGCTGTTCTCTCATCTGTGTGTGTGTGTGTGTGTGTGTGTGTTTGCAGGCTGTGGACGCTGGCGTCATGACAGGTAAGATCTCTCTTTCACCTGAGCGACTGTCACATGATCTGAGTTCTTCTGTTAGTTCACACAGAGATCGATAACTGTGACCATAAAGTTTATCATCGCAATAATCAAGAAAAGTGCACAGCTATAACGATAACGGCACAGAGAAACAATATCGTTGGAATCACTTTCAGAATGTTTTTTTCCAGCTGATGAATGATAAAAACATTGACAGCCAATCAGAATCTTTCCTGCTTCGAGGAGCTCGAGCATTTCAAGCGATAAACGACACAACTGCAGCGCGCTGTGGCGATATATTGTGCGCTAGTGTGGACGCTAATATAGTTAACACTATTGTTATAGTTATGTTGCACTTATCATTATAATTATTCTTATAGCTATTATTCAAATTTTTGTTATAGTTATTGTTTATCTTTATAGTTATAGTTGGTTATCATTATAATTTTCCTAGTTATTGTCGTACATGTCAAAATAATTGTCATAGTTATTGTTATAAGTATTGTTATAGTTATCATCATCATAGTTTTCACTATAGTTATCGTCATATTTGTTAATTTTAGTTCTAGTTATCGTTCTAGGTGTCTTCGTAGTTACTCTCATACTTATCATTATAGTTATGGTCATCATAATTATAGTTATCATCATAGTTTTCGTTATCATCATAGTTGTCCTCACAGTTAGTGTCAATTACAGTTATCGTTATAATTATATATATTTTTACATGTGTGTTGTTCACATATATCTTTATTTTTTGTTTTGCTATCTGTGTACTGTTAGCTTCTTCTGTCACCAAAACAAATTCTTTGTGTGTGCAAACATACTTGGCAATAAAGCTCTTTCTGATTCTGATTTCATTGTAGTTATTGTTATAGTTATCGTTCTTGGTGTGAATGGGCCTTTAAACGTGTGTGTGTGTGTGTGTTCACAGCGGTCAGCTGGGGGAATGTCTCGTCGCAGGCCGTCCAGAAGCCATGGGCCGACAGGAACACCCCGTTCTTCAGAGGCAGCAGAACACCTGAGAGGAGCTACACACAGGTAGAGCTCGACCGCTCACATGATCTCCTTCAGTTATACAGCGCTTTAACAATATAGATGTTTCACAGCAGCTTTACAGTGATAACAGGAGATTACAGTAACAGAGATTGTTGAGGCTTTACAGCAGCTCTAGAATAAAGTTATTGTCCAGATAAAGTTAGTTTTGATTGATTCACTTCCGTTGTGAAGATCATTAGTTATTATCTTAGGGGCCAGGCACGTTTCACACATAGACATCAAAGGGGGCGTGAGCACCTGCCCTTTTTATTCCTGGAGAGAAAGTGCCCTTTTTTCTGGGGTGCTTTTTTTTTATTTTTGAAAAATAATATATTCCTGTTTGCGCACAGCTTCCCTGTCAAACAAATATATTTATTGAAGAATAGTATATCTAAATATCAGGTCAGGAGTTCTGAAGCGCTCCCTCTCCCTCTCTCTCTCTCAGCACACATCATACACACACACACACACACACACACACACACACACACACACACACCTGCTGGCAGCAGCAGCCACTCCCAGCAGTGTTTTTCTTGGCTTGTGCTGAGGTGAGTGGCGCTTGCAATGAACAAAAGATTAAACGAAATTCGAGGCAATGGTCGAGGCTCGAATTTACTGCTGATTAGCCAAAGACAAATATAGTTAACCTGTGTTTTGCTAGCATGCATGCCTCATGAGCTACTAGACTAGCTAATGTGTAAGGGATAATCGCAATACATTATCCCGCTTATTACATGGCTTCCTACCAAATAAATTATTAATTTGACACAAAATATTGATTTAAAAGGGAGTTTATTGATTCAAATCCGATTGTATTGCTTCCGCTAAAGAAAATAGTATGCTCCGTCTCTACGGTTAGAATCCTGTGAGTCCATAGCAACGCTCTGTTTTTCATGGCAACGGTCTGTTATACTCCGCACAGCGGTCTGTTATCAAGAAAATAACACACCGCATTCTACATTGGAATTCAACCAAGCCATGTAATAAAATAAGTTAGTAATAAAATAAGCATATATCACCTCCAGGTGATATACTAAGCCACAGAATATTTTTAAGAGTGTAGTAGGTTTAAAACAAACTCCATCTAAATGTGGATTTTGAAGGTTTTATTTGATGATACAGTCCTCCCTCAAATGTGAAACTAAGTCCATGTCAGTCACCATCAGTTATTGTGTATGTGTGTGTGTGTGTTTACATGCATAGCAATAATAATATTAATGTATTTGATTAAAACATTAAGGCAATTCAGTATTCTGATGCTTGGTTGTGTGAAGCTAAAACCTAGTGAATACTAAGGAGACCATGGTTTCTGTGTGAACTGATTATTTTGTAGACATCTTTTGAAAATGAAACAATTGCGTGAGTTTGAGGAAGATAAAATTAATTAACTTTTTAAATTCATTTTTTAAAAAGGAAGTCAGAGTTGCGTTAATATTAGGGCTGTCAATCGATTAAATTTTTTAATCAATTAATCGCATGATTGTCATGAGTTAACTCGTGATTAATCGCACATTTTTTTATTTGTTCTAAATGTACCTTAAATGAATACTTTTCAAGTTTGTAATACTCTAATCAACGTGGGCATGGATAAATATGGATGCTTTATGCAAATGTATGTTTATTATTGAAACCATAGTCAACATAGAGCATGAAGACGAGACATGTTTCAAAGGTCATAGATGTTTTTCAAAGAACTTGTTCATGTCTATTAGACGCGTACAAAAAACAAAGAAATACCAGGTTCCCATTACTTCTCTTTCTTTGCACTGAGCAATTAACACAAACATGTTTAGATTTTTGCATGACGGGGCAGCTCTTCTGAAAATGCTAAATGTACATTTATTATTTATTATTAGGCTACATTATAGTTTGTCTCTCTCTGTGCCCATTTTGATGAAGCTAAATTCTCAATAAAACGGTTTTCATTGGTATATTTTACTGTTTCTGTTGTCAAACAACGGAATGAATATGAAATGGTGACTGAAACGCGACCCATTAAGACATAACCAGCTCTCCCTTCCAAGATGTTAATCTGCACAATAATCCTGATAATCGAGCCGTCGTCTGATGAAATCAAATACACATAAGATAAACACAATATCTGTTTTGCGATTTCGGCTATACTTGCATGTAAAATTAGAGAAGCAACATCATATCTGTGTTTAACTGAATTAAAGCGCTGCTCCTCTCTCCAGCGCGAGACGCAGAGAGAGAGCGAGAGAGAGAGAGGCGCGGGCGCGTGCTGGGAGAGCAGTACCGGCGGTACCGGTAGATTCTCAGAAACTAAATAAGGTTTGGGCGCTTTGTTGAAGGGAAAAAACGCTAAATGGGTCTGCAATGTCGCTAAGTTGGCAACACTGTGTATCTCCATTTCTCCAACTAGGTTTTGGGCCACGGGTCAAACAGAAAATACACGCTGCGTTAATCGAGCGTTAAAAAAAATAGTGCCGTTTATATGATTTTGCGTTAACGCGTTATTAACACGCTAACTTTGACAGCCCTAGTTAATATATATACTTTTTTGTTTAAAAAAAAAAAAAATGTAATTATGAGAGGTGCCCTTTATTTCACTTGAGCCCCTGCCCCTCAAAATGTCTGTGCACGTCCCTGTTAGGGGCCGCTAACACACACCGTATTAACTGAAAACTTTTAATGTGTTCTGGACGTTCATTCACACACAACAGTGTTTGGAGCTCGAGAACGCAAACTCTCAAACAGGTTCCAAGGTGCAAGTTTTGAAAAAAAATATATAATAAAAAAAAGCGTTTCTCCCAAACCTGTAAGTTATTCTGCATCATGTGACCCGCATCATGTGACCCGCAGGACTTCCAGATGAGCTTCGGGTGTCGTGCAGCAGGACCGAGGAGATCCACCCCTCCCGAGACACCCAACACACACCTCACACCTGAGCCACTGTACTTTCAGGTACACACACACACACACACTGCTCACACACACTCACACTCTCACACACACTCACACACTCATGCTCACTCACTCACTCACTCACTCACTCACTCACACACACACACACACACACACACACACACACACACACACACACACACACACACACACACACACACACACACACACACATATACTCTCACACACTCACACTCTCTCACACACACACACACACACACACACACACACACATGTCTGGTTCACTATCTTTGTGGGGACTCTCCATAGACTTAATGGTTTTTATACAGTACAAACTGTATATTCTATCTCCTTACACTAACCCTACCCCTAAACCTACCCATCACAGGAAACATTCTGCATTTTTACATTTCCAAATAAACTCATTCTGTATGATTTATAAGCTTGTTTACCCATGGGGACCTCGATTTAGGTCCCCACTGTGACACAAGTCCCCATGAGTCTGTGTGCAATCAGGTTGAAGTCCCCACCGGGATAGAAAAACAGGTACACTATTTATTGTGTTGATTGTCTCTGTTTTTCCTGTTTTTCAGGATGAGGATGAGTTTCCTGATCTGGCCACAGGCGGCGCTGCTCAGCGGAATAAACCGGATCCGGTTCAACCCAAACTTCCCAAGAACCTGGTGAGTGTTTCACCTGGGGGTAAAATCAAGTTTGAAATATCTTTGCAGTGATGTACTGTTGGCGAACATCCCGACCCCGCCCACATTAGATGAATATGCAGATATCTGCTGTGCTATTCCCTCTCAATAACAAAATAAACACAACTAAATGCCAGCGGTGAGAAAACCGTTCAGAAAGCATCTGATCATAGTGATGTTGATGTTTACACTCCAGTCACATCACGTTTATTTATACAGCGCTTTATACAGTAGATTGCTTTAAAGCAGCAGATTTACAGTATTAAACATAAAAACAGTGTCAGCTTCAGTTTCTACTATAAAGCGTCTCTCAGTGTGTTCATGTTTGTCTGACGTCGACTGACTGAACTGAAGAAATGAATCGGAGAAGAGTTACACCTCAAAGGAGGTGGAGCCTAAGAGCCACGCCCACTTATTACATCTTCATCATCACATGGACCAATGCTAGCTTGAAGGCGTATGCCAGACGGAGGAAACTTTCTGAAAATTAGCTTAGACAAGCTGTTTCAAACTCCAGGCGCAAACCTTTGGGTTACACTTTATTTATTTTAAGGTGTCATTGTTACAGTGTAATTATATATTTAAGTACTGAATAATAATAATGTACTTACTATAGGGTTGGTGTAGTATTAGGGTTTGGTTGAGGGTTATTTGCATGTAATTATGCATAATTTACTGTTATTACTATGGTAAGTACATGTGACATATGTAACAAGGACACTGTAAAATAAAGTGTTACCAACTTTTGTTTTGACTAAATTTAGTTTGAAATGATGCCACACCATGAAGTATATCAGGACTTTAAACCTCTCTGTCTGTGTGTGTGTGTGTGTGTGTGTGTGTGTGTGTGTGTGTGCAGCTGGATAACCTTCCGGAGAATTCCCCCATTAGCATTGTGCAGACGCCCATCCCGATCACCAGCTCCGTTCCCAAGAGAGCCAAGAGTCAGAGGAAGAAAGCGCTAGCGGCCGCTCTCGCCACAGCGCAGGAATACTCAGAGATTAGCATGGAGCAGAAGAAACTACAGGTACACACACACTCCATCTGTACAGGGAGAAACTACAGGTACACACACACTCCATCTGAACAGGGAGAAACTACAGGTACACACACACTCACACTCCATCTGAACAGGGAGAAACTACAGGTACACACACACTCACACTCCATTGGTACAGGGAGAAACTACAGGTACACACTCACACTCCATCTGTACAGGGAGAAACTACAGGTACACACACACTCCATCTGTACAGGGAGAAACTACAGGTACACACACACTCCATCTGTACAGGGAGAAACTTCAGGTACACACACACTCCATCTGTACAGGGAGAAACTACAGGTACACACACAGACCATCTGTACTGGGAGAAACTACAGGTACACACACACTCCATCTGTACAGGGAGAAACTTCAGGTACACTCACACTCCATCTGTACAGGGAGAAACTACAGGTACACACACAGACCATCTGTACTGGGAGAAACTACAGGTACACACACACACACACACACACTCACTCCCATCTCTACAAGGATCAACTACAGGTACAGGTACACACACACACTCACACTCCATCTGACAGGGAGAAACTACAGGTACACACACACTCCATCTGTACAGGGAGAAACTACAGGTACACACACACTCCAGGGAGAAACCACAGGTACACACACACTCCATCTGTACAGGGAGAAACTACAGGTACACACACACTCCATCTGTACAGGGAGAAACTACAGGTACACACACACTCCATCTGTACAGGGAGAAACTACAGGTACACACACACTCCATCTGTACAGGAGTGTCCTGAGCATCAGATCATGTGTAAGAACTCTGTGTGTGTGTGTGTGTGTGTGTGTGTGTGTGTGTGTGTGTGTGTGTGTTTAGGAGGCTCTGTCTAAAGCAGCCGGTAAGAAGAGCAGGACGCCGGTTCAGTTGGATCTGGGCGACATGTTAGCGGCGCTAGAGAAACAACAACAGGCTATGAGAGCGCGACAACTCAACAACACCAAACCACTCTCATACACAGGTACAACACTCTAAAACCAAATCTATACACATTATTCTCCAAAACGAAAGTAAAATATTTCCTATAAATGAGCCAGACTTCAGAGTCATTAGAAAAACTGCGGGATTAGCTGAGGTGACGTGACGCTAACAGACAACAGACAAACGACTAGTAGTGACATCAGCGGCAATCCACCTGTCACTCAAGAGGCCACGCCCTTAATTATGCAGAACTTTAGGGCTTAATATAATTTAAACGGATGAGTTATAAAAAAATTCACCCCCTCACAGTCGTCATGAAGGGCAACATCAGCTTTATAGACCAAAACCACTTTTAGCATCAGGCTGTAAACATGTTTTTTTCTGCTGTAAAGTTGGGCATTTTAACACAGGGGTTTATGGGATTGAGTCTCTTCTGCAGCCTCTAGTGGCCAGTGGATGAACTGCAGTTTAACTCACTCAGTGTTGGACTCGAGAGAGACCGGAAGGTTGCCGCTTGATATTATCCAGTGATTCTGAGCTAACACTGGTGTGTGTTGTGTTGTTGTCAGTTGGGACAGTGGGCGCTCTGCACAGTAAAGATGGCGGCAGTCGAGTGACGGGACTCAAGAACACACACACTCCTCCTCACAACATCCTGGACTCCAGCGCGCCACGCATCAAGAGAGGCAAAGAGAGAGAGATTCCCAAAGTC
>NC_140213.1:49531381-49533881 GCF_951802725.1 Rutilus rutilus
TCTGATGTCATCGCAGAACCGGCGGGTGACGAGAAGGACGCGGCGGACACGGTGACGGGTGTTTCACACACACACTGACTCGGGTTCTGACTCACACACACTCTCTGTGAACGATTCATTATCGTCAGGTCCATCCTTCCAACCCTTTAGAGGAACGACGGATGATGCTCTTCATCATTGTGAACATTGACTGATGCTCCACAAATGATCGTAAAGCATCATCATATGACTCATACGAATCAACTCTGTGAGTCTTAAAGGAACAGTTCGTTCTGTCTTCATTTATTCGTCATCGTGTCGTTTCTTCTGCGACGCAAGGTTTGGGGGAATTCTTTCTGAAAGTTAATGAAGGATACAAATGTTCACACACACACACACACTCACACACACACACACACACACTCTGTGAACGATTCATCATCGTCGGCTCGCCCTCAAACCCTTCAGATGAACGACCGATGATGCTCTTCATCATTGTGAACAATGACTGATGCTGTTGAGCTCCAAACATAACCGTAGAGCATCATAACAGTCGTCCATGTGACTCAATCTCAAAACCTCATCTCTTAAAGGAACAGTTCATTCTGTCATCATTTGTTCATCCTCGGGTCGTAACACAAAGGCTGAACAACTTTTCAGACGGTATTTGAGTCATTTCTCAGATCTTCTTTTATGTTCCACTGAAGAAAGAAAGTCATACAGCTTTGAGCCACATGAGGGCGAGAAAATGATGACAGAATGACCATTTTTGGCTGAACGATTCCATTAAATATGAGATTTGAGAGTCTGAATTACTGAATCACTGATTCATATGAACCGCTGTCATGATGATGTCATCAAATAAAGGACATGAGGGCGAGTAAATGATTCAAGGTTTGGGTGAATTCTTTCTTAAAGTTAATGAAAGGTGCAAACGTTCATTCATTCCAACACACACTCTCACACACACACACACACACACGTCTGATCTAAGCGTGCGTTTAGTTTAACCAGGTGGAAAACGAAGCATTAATGAATTCTACAGAAGAGAAACTCAATGCATAACTAATGACGTGAGCAACTGAACGAATCCTGGTGTACATAACATGTTTAAATGTTTCTAATATTCTGTCGTCTTCGGTTCTATTTATCGCACTTGAATGAAAGCAGATGACGGGTGTGTTTTACTTCACGCGTCGTCGGGTTTCTCCTGCACTGATGGGATCGTGTCGGTAAATTACCGTATTCTGGTGCTTCAGATGGACAGAAGCTCCTCTCCGTGTGTGTTTGTGTCTCTAACCACGTCTACTCCGGTCTTTCTCCTCCGTCTTTAGTCACGTTCGGCTCCACATGAAGGATTTCTGCGGTTATAATGATGTACATTAACGCTCTCTTGGTAAATGTCTGGTGTATTGGTGACTAACATGAGGGCGACCGGAGAGTTCGATCCGGCGAGATCGTGTAACCGTGTAAATGTTGTGGATCATCCCGATCTCAGTGCAATAAGCTTCCCGTAGCAGCGCCCGGATCCTCCCTCCCTCCCTCTCCCTCTCCCTCTCTCTCTCTCTCCCTCCCTCTCTCTCTCTGTGTGTTTGGAGTGATTCTCATCGGCGTGTCTTTTGCACTATGTACATAAACGTGAACATGCTTTGGTAACTAATGTGAAACTCTCACGCATCTCTGACGTGTGTTTTCCAGCAGTTCTGATGGTGAATTCACAGTGTCTGTACATGCAGTAACTGTTCTCTGACTGTTCGTTAATACAATTAAACTGTTTTCAGTAAACTATCTACTGTACCATGTGTGTTTTCTTAGAATGAGTGTGAAGTGTGTCATTCTGGAGTGTTTTATCTTCTGTAGTGTGAGATGTTTTCAATGAGAAACAAATGAATTTATCCATCAGGAATTGATGCAGTGTTATAAAGGGGTGTTTCATATCAGAATCAAGTCCTGAGTGAGTGTGAGTGAGTATGAGTGAGTGAGTGAGTGAGCGAGTGTGAGTGAGTATGAGCGAGTGAGTGAGTATGAGCGAGTGAGTGAGTATGAGCGAGTGAGTGAGTATGAGCGAGTGAGTGAGTATGAGCGAGTGAGTGAGTATGAGCGAGTGAGTGAGTATGAGCGAGTGAGTGAGTATGAGCGAGTGAGTGAGTATGAGCGAGTGAGTGAGTATGAGCGAGCGAGTGAGTATGAGCGAGCGAGTGAGTATGAGCGAGCGAGTGAGTATGAGCGAGCGAGTGAGTATGAGCGAGGCGAGTGAGTATGAGCGAGCGAGTGAGTATGAGCGAGCGAGTGAGTATGAGCGAGCGAGTGAGTATGAGCGAGCGAGTGAGTATGAGCGAGTGAGTATGAGCGAGTGAGTATGAGCGAGCGAGTATGAGCGAGCGAGTATGAGCGAGCGAGTATGAGCGAGCGAGTATGAGCGAGCGAGTATGAGCGAGCGAGTATGAGCGAGCGAGTATGAGCGAGCGAGTATGAGCGAGCGAGTATGAGCGAGCGAGTATGAGCGAGCGAGTATGAGCGA
>NC_140213.1:49538881-49553881 GCF_951802725.1 Rutilus rutilus
TAAAGGGTTCCATCAGGCGCTTTATACGTAGAACCTTAAAGGGTTCCATCAGGCGCTTCATATGTAGAACCTTAAAGGGTTCCTTCAGGCACTTTATATAGAATCTTAAAGGGTTCCTTCAGGCATTTCATATGTAGAACCTTAAAGGGTTCCATCAGGCGCTTTATATGTAGAACCTTAAAGGGTTCTGTCAGGTGATTTATATGTAGAACCTTAAAGGGTTCCGTCGGGTGATTTATATATAGAATCTTAAGGGGTTCCTTCAGGCGTTTCATATGTAGAACCTTGAAGGGCTCCGTCAGGTGTTTCATATGTAGAACCTTAAAGGGTTCCTTCAGGTGTTTCATATGTAGAACCTTAAAGGGTTCCGTCGGGTGTTTCATATATAGAACCTAAAGGGTTCCTTCAGGCGTTTCAAATAGAACCTTAAAAGGTTCCATCAGGCGCTTTATATGTAGAACCTTAAAGGGTTCTGTCAGGTGATTTATATGTAGAACCTTAAAGGGTTCCGTCGGGTGATTTATATATAGAATCTTAAGGGGTTCCTTCAGGCGTTTCATATGTAGAACCTTGAAGGGCTCCGTCAGGTGTTTCATATGTAGAACCTTAAAGGGTTCCTTCAGGTGTTTCATATGTAGAACCTTAAAGGGTTCCGTCGGGTGTTTCATATATAGAACCTAAAGGGTTCCTTCAGGCGTTTCAAATAGAACCTTAAAGGGTTCCGTCAGGCGCTTCATATGTAGAACCTTAAAGGGTTCCATCGGGTGTTTCATATAGAATCTTAAAGGGTTCCTTCAGGCATTTCATATATAGAACCTTAAAGGGTTCCTTCAGGCGTTTCATATATAGAACCTTAAAGGGTTCCTTCAGGCTCTTTATTTACAATTTAAAAGGGTTCCTTCAGGCGTTTCATATGTAGAACCTTAAAGGGTTCCATCAGGCATTTCATATGTAACCTTAAAGGGGAAGAAAGTCTGTGATCATCAAATCTCAGAAGGACATTGGATTGAGTTTTGGTTGGTTTAACGACGTCTGTGTCCGACGTCACATCTGAACAGACTCGCACAAACATTACGAGTGTGTCAGTACACATACGAGTGCATGTGTGCATGTTTATATGTGCAGGGGTGTGTGTGTGTGTGTGCTGGTCTGGCCAAAACACAAGAGTTTTCCAAACCGTAAATGGTGAAAAATGTGAAGAGAGGTCATCAGTGTTTTCCTGCGTGTCACAGGAGAGAAATGAACCTCAGTGGGTTGAAACATCCAAACAACAGCAGCGCTGGACGATCGTGAACCCCAAACAACCTGTGATCTTTATCATCTCTCAATTCTCATCTCTGTTTGCAGATTTTTGCCTCTGATGCTGATTATACACTGCCAACGAGTTCACGAGGTCACAACCTTTTTGATAGAACTGATCGCTAAAAGGTTCTTTGGGGAACCAAAAATGGTTCTCCAATCTATGACATCACTGTAATAACCCTGTTTTGGACCCTTTATTTTTAAGTGTTAAAGTCTTCCATTGCACAAAAAGTTCTTTACACCCTTCAAAATAAAGGTTCTTTATTGGCATCAGTGGTTCCATGAAGAACATTTAACATCCATAGAACCTTTTTTTTATTGCACAAAAGGTTCTTTATATTGGAAAAATGTCCTTTAGATCATTAAAATCTGTCACACCAAAAAAAAAAAAAAGGTTCTTTTAAGAACTGGAACTTAAAATGGTTCTTTTATAGTATCACAGCTAAACATTTTTTATATTAAAGTCAGCTGTGACGAGTGCAACTGTGCCATTGACTCTCACGAAGTCTCACGAACAAGCACAATTCACCTGATCAAAGAGGAGTTTTAACGAACAACTGAAAAAGAAATACTCATATATTTAGTCTATCAGTCAGGAAAAGGTTACACATACGTTTCCAAGCCTCTGGATCTGAACAGACCAACGGCGAGAGCCGTAATGTCGAAAACGAAGAACTCTTGGAACGGCGGTGAAACTCCCCAGGAGCGTCAGGCCTGCCAAGGTTTCCCAGAGGCACAGCCTAAAATCATCCAGACCATCACAAAAGATCGTCCAAAGAACTGCAGGCTCCTCGCACCTCAGCGTTTGTGGTGCCACAATCAGAAAGAACACCAAGAAGAACATAAACGTTTGTTTATCATTTGCCAAGAAGCACTTAGTTGATTCCAAGTGTTCAGTGGAGCGATGAGCCGAGCGTGAAGCTGTTTGCTCCAGGAGCTGGAAGAGTTGAATATCAGAAGATGAAGCAAAGCTGGATGATGTGAAACTCTTATGTCTGCATGAGAACGGCAGATAAGAAGCACAAAGACCCGTGCGAAATCCTGGAATCTGACTACCCTTGAATTTCCTGTGGGATTAATAAAGTATCAATCGAATCGAAACCTGTGATTAATGACTCACTATATACTCTTAAAATTAAAGGTTCCAAAAGAGGGTTTTCACAGCGATGCCATAGAAGAACCATTTTCGGTTCCCCAAAGAACCTTTCTATGATCATTTCTTAAAAGGACCATTTTTTTCTCCTTATCACTCTTAAAAATAAAGGTTGGTTCCATGAAGAACCTTTAACATCCAAAATTTGGAACCATTGATGCCAATAAAGAACCTTTATTTTTAAGGGTGTAAAGAACTTTTTGTGCACTGGAAAAGTTTAACACTTAAGAATAAAGGTTCCAAAACAGGGTTTTCACAGTGATGGCACAGACAGAAGAACCATTTTTGTTTCCCCAAAGAACCTTTTTGTGATCAGTTCTTGAAAGATTATTTTTTCTCCTTAACTCTTAAAAATAAAGGTTGGTTCTGTGAAGAACTTTTAGCATCCTTAGAAACTTTCCACTCCACAAAAGGTTCTTAATTATTTTTTCACTCTTAAAAATTAATAAAAAATTATTTTTTTAGCTGTGATACTATCAAGTTATCTTAATTTATATAGCGCTTTTAACAATGTAGATTGATAATAGGAAAATAAAGTAACAGAGATTGTTTTGCCTTTACAGCAGCTCTAGAATAAAGTTATTGTCCAGATAAAATTAGTTTTGATTGATTCACTTCCGTCGCAAGGATCATTAGTTATTAACTTAGGGGCCGCTAACACGACACCGTTCTCACAGAAAACTCTTAAGTTCTTTCGCCGCAAACTTTCAAAAACGCGAACCCGTGAGAACGCTGACGGCGTGCACATGTGTCCTATAGAAGAACCATTTTACGTTCCAAAAGAACCAGTTCTTAAAAGAACCATTTTTTTTCTTGCTGTGCCAAAAAAAATTATGATCTAAAGAATTTTTTTTTCCACTATAAAGAAACTTTTGTGTAATAAAAAGGTTCTATGGATGTTAAAGGTTCTTCATGGAACCACTGATGCCAATAAAAAAAAACTTTATTTTTAAGGGTGTAAAGAACTTTTTGTGCATTGGAAAAGTTAAACACTTAAAAATAAAGATTCCAAAACAGGGTTTTCACAGTGATGCCATATATATAAAAGAACCATTTTTGGTTCCCCAAAGAACCTTTTAATGATCAGTTCTTAAAAGAACCATTTTTTTCCCCCTAAATCTAAATAACCTATTTTTCCATTACAAAGAACTTTTTTTGTACAGTGAAAAGGTGCGATGGAACCATCAATGCCAATGGAAACCACCAATGCCAATATTGGAATACCTTGGCAACTGCATAGCAACACCCTGGAAACCACCCACAACAACTGAGCATCATGAGAACTCCTCCTGCATTTTCAAAGGTAAAAACTCAGTTGAAATCTTATAATCTCTGTGTGCGTTTGCGCAGGCGGCGCTACATGAACCTGAACGCTCTGAGATATCAAAGCAATCTAGACCTGATTAATGATGATTGATTCTGTGAGATTTCAGATACTCCTCCCATATCGTTGATCGTCTAGGAGTCAGAGCGCTTGATTCCTGGAGTCCGAGACCACGGGAAATGAAAGGAGACACACTCGCTCCTGAGCCAAAGCAAATAAACAGTGTGAGAAACTTTGAGTAGGACGCTTTTGCACAGGCACCCCCCCCCCCCCCCCCCCCCCAATCCCTCAATCCGTCTGCGATCCACACGAGGCCGGGAACAGGAACAGGAATGGGATGCTGTTATTGGGTCACGTGCAGTAAGACAGAGAGAGAGAGAGAGGACTGAATTCCTGAAAAGTAGGTCAGTATATTGAAGCATCTGTTTAAGCCATAGTGCTGAGCTTTGGAGAAAGTGTAAACACACAGAAGAATGAGCAGAAACTCTTGTGTTGATGAGCTTCGAACCCCACAGCCGACGGGACCCTGAAACACACCGCAGGAATCCTGATGAACGGTGACGTTAAGACACGACGAAACGGCGCTCGCAACTCATTTAACCCCAGGGCACCGCCGTCAAAGTTCGGAGAAATTACCATTTTTACCAAGTCTCTTCTGCTCACCAAGGCTGCATTTATTTGTAAAAACAGTGGAATATTATTACAAATTAAAAAAGCAGTTTTCTATGTGAATGTAAAGTAAACTGTAATTTATTCCTGTGATCAAAGCTGAATTTATTTCATTAAAAATACAGTAAAAATCACAAAATATTATTATAATGTAAATCAGCTGTTGTCTATGTGAATATACAGTAAAGTGTAATTTATTCCTGTGATCAAAGCTGAATTCTCAGCATCATTACTCCAGTCTTCAGTGTCACATGACCCTTCACAAATCATTCTAATATGAGGATTTGATGCTCAAGAAACATTTATGATTATTATCAGTGTTGAAAACAGTTGTGCTGCTTCATATTTCTGTGGAATTGCAATGTTTATGAAAGGAAAGGTGTAGTGTGACCAACCGGAATTTCAGAGGACAAGCGAGTGATTACATGTAGATTAATGAAGACAAACATTTATTTTATTACAATGCACTGATGAGGTTGAGAATGTGTATAAAGAAAGTAAATGGGATAGTTTTGAGTTTATGTTGACTTGGTGTTTCTGATGATCATCAATGCTACGTTTTTCGAAATATCATAATCATTTGTTAACAAACAAGTATTCATTATTTCAATGAGCTCATTGAATTCCTACACAGTGTTCCTTTAAAATTAAATTACTTAAAAATCTTTTAATTAATTAAAAATATTGTTTAATTAAATATATTTATTTTAAATAAAATTATATTAAATTAAGCAAACAATAAAAATCGACTAAAATAAATAATAAAATAGTTTTGGTTTTTGTTTTCGCCTTAAATTATTAGATTGTTTAAATTAATACATTTTTCGCTAACTGTGATTTTGAATATGTACATTTCTGAAATACATTAGACAGTTCCTTCTGATAACAGATCACTCTAAATTGTAATGTGGACTCTGAAAGAAAGCTGCTTTGAAACGATGTGTATTGTGAAAAGCGCAATACAAATAAATGTGAATTTAATTAAATTAAATAGATGATTATGACACAGTGATGTTGTGTTCAACTGATGGGTTTGCAGGGATTACAAGGAGAAGCCATGTGCCGTTATGATCGTGTGTAGATGGAGAACAGAAGAGGGCCCAGCACTGAGCCTTGAGGCACACCGGCGAGGACATCTGTATAAGTGCCAGTACCTGTAATGCCCAAGGTCAGGAGGTTTCGGTGGTTAACATGTCAAAGGTCACAGAAAGGTCCAGCTTTCGCTCTGGCCAGCCGAAGAGTTTCTGCAGCGGTCAGAAGGGTCTCCACTTTTGAAGCCAGACTGGTTTCCATCAAGCAGGTTTTTCTGTGAAAGAAAAGCCGAGAGCTGATCAAACACCAATCATTCAGGCGCTTTAAACCGGAAAGGCAGAAGAGAGACTGGTCTGTAATTTACACACACACTCTCACACTTTCTCGCACACACACAGACAGAGTGAGTCCAGCAAGAAGAGGGTGTGGCTGGTGTTCAGACGGTCTGTTTCTCCACCCACCGTGTGCCATTATTCCTGCATCAGTCAGTCGTGCCTCTGCTGGGTTGAGATGCAGATCCCCTCCTCTCTACACACACAGACACACACACACACACACATACAACGGACATGTCAAGGTGCACAGCTCATGCTGAAACAAACCTCTTTACCCTCACTAAAGGTTTACCATGGTACAGCAAAAGCATGTGGTATAGAAGCTTGTTTCTGCCCTGTAGAATAAAACAGTAACTGAGACTTATCTCACAATTCAGACTTTTTTTGCCTCACAATCAAACCTGTGTTCTGACTGCGAGTTTATATCTCGAAATAACAAGTTGTGAGCTTAATATGCTTTCCATACACTGGCATTTACATGGTACTCCAAAATACTTCAAAAAAAAGTCACTGTATTACCATAATACCAGGTCCAAAAAATAATGTTTTGTTGTTGTTGGGGTTTTTTTGTAAGTGAGACCACATGCTTCTCAAAACCAGCGCTTTGACATGCTCATGGTTTGAATTGTGTATTGCGCAGCACGTCTGGAGGGTAAAAGTCATAAATTGTTTCCCATGAGCCCCCTCTCTTATTGTGCATTGTTCGTGTTCTCTCATTACATGAGTCAAGGTGCTGCCAGCGAGCGCGCGCCCGCGCCTAACGTGACTGGGAACGCGCGCCAAAGTCTGTCAGCAAGTGAAAGTTCAAGAAACCGTTACAAACGCACTTCTTGACTGAGTTCAGTTTAAGTTTTTATTAGTTTATCACAAAAACTTCCCGGAGTTGAGATGATTCAGGTAAGGTTAAGGTACTTAATTTATTACCATGGTATTTACACGGCACTCCGTCTAGAGTTAGAAAAGAATGACATTTATGTAGGCTATCGTGTTCTTGTCTCCTTATAATAATCGCCTTTTGTTGTGATATTCTTTGGGCGTCCCTTTGGATAAAAGTATGTCATTTCCACCGCATTAGAAAAAAAGCATGCTTTTATTAATCATATGACGTACTTAGTTATATTTATGAGTCGTAATTATGACAAAAAAACCTCTGACTTTACTATGAACTCAAAAGATTCTGACTTTAAAAGTCATCCAAAATCGAAATTATGACCGTCTAAAAAGATGTTATGACAAAAACTCGATATAAAAAGTCGGAATTATGACATACTAGGTAGGAATTCTTACTTAAAAGTCGTAATTATGACAAAAAGTATTAGTTGTAACTAAAAAAGTCGTATGACATCGAAAAAATCTAAATTATGACAAACTAAATCGATGTTGTGACTAAAATTCGATATAAAAAGTCGGAATTATGCCATACTAATTCCAAAATGACAAAAGAAAAACGAAATTCTGAGTTAAAAAGTAATACCAATGGCATTAAAGTCGAAGTTATGACAAAATGTCATTCAGTTTTTGAATTGTCTTTAACGGCATAAATGAAACTCGTCATACCCGCCGCACACACGCACCCGCCGCACTAAACTCGCGCATGTTCTCGCGAGAGAGTTTTCGTCTGCGGCTGGACGAGGTTTGAGTGGCGCAGCAGAATGAGCGCTGATGCAGTTGTGTTGCACCTCTGCGCCGCATTCACTCTCTTTTCCTCACTCTGACAACTTTTCTCAGGCACTTTAAAGTCTTTATTATTGCACACTTACTGGAGGAGACTTCATCTTCATCTTCTTCATCATCTGCTGGAGGTACAGAAACTTTCTTTCCCTCAGTTTTGCTTCTTTAGTTTCTGTCTTGTCGTATTCTTGTTTACGGTCCACAAATATGTTATAATTAACACACACACAGCTGTTCTTTTTGTTCAGTAATTTGTGTTTTATAATTTTTGTTATTAGTGCGAGTTGTTGGTCGTACAGCGGGAGCGAGCGCAGAATGAGGCGTCTGCTCGTGCTCGTGTCGCTGTGTGTGTCTGCGCAGTCGCTTGACGCAGGCGCAGACAGAACTGCGCAGACGCTTGACGCGACGCAGTCGAGAGCGAGCCGATCGAAGCGACGGGGCGGCGGGCAAGACGTGCTAAAGGGGTAACGAACCACGCCATCACTACATTTACTCAAAACACTACAGTAAAACTGTCATTAGCAGCAGTTCGCGAGTTTTAAAGGCTGTGGGAACCATGTTCACTAGTGTCATAGATAGATAGATAGATAGATAGATAGATAGATAGATAGATAGATAGATAGATAGATAGATAGATAAATGGATAGATAGATAGATAGATAGATAAATGGATGATAGATAGATAGATAAATGGATAGACAGACAGACAGACAGACAGATAGATAGATAAATGGATAGACAGACAGACAGACGGATAGATAAATGGATAGACAGACAGACAGACAGATAGATAGATGGATAAATGGATGGATAGATAGATGGATGGATAGATAGATAGATAGATAGATAGATAGATAGATAGATAGATAGATAGATAAATGGATGATAGATAGATAGATAGATAGATAAATGGATAGATAGATAGATAGATAGATAGATAGATAGATAGATAAATGGTTAGATAGATAGACAGACAGACAGATAGATAGATAAATAAATGGATAGATAGATAAATAAATGGATAGATAGATGGGTAGATAGATAGATAGATAAATGGATAGATAGATAGATAGATAGATAGATGGATGAATAGATATATGGATGAATAGATAGATAGATAAATGGGTAGATAGATAGATAGATGGATGGATAGATAGATGGATGGATGAATAGATAGATAGATAAATGGGTAGATAGATAGATGGATAGATGGATGGATAGATAGATAGATAGATAAATGGGTAGATAGATAGATAGATGGATAGATAGATAGATAGATAGAGATGGATGGATGGATGGATGGATAGATAGATAGATAAATGGGTAGATAGATAGATAGATAGATAGATAGATAAATGGATGGATGATAGATAGATAGATAAATGGATAGATGATAGATAGATAGATAAATGCATAGATGATAGATAGATAGATAGATAGATAGATAGATAGATAGATGATAAATGGATAGACGATAGATAGATAAATGGATTGACAGATAGATAGATAGATAGATAGATAAATGGATAGATAGATAGATAGATAAATGGATTGACAGATAGATAGATAGATAGATAGATAAATGGATAGATGATAGATAGATAGATAGATAGATAGATAGATAAATGGATTGACAGATAGATAGATAGATAGATAGATAGATAGATAAATGGATAGATGATAGATAGATAGATAGATAAATGGATTGACAGATAGATAGATAGATAGATAGATAGATAGATAAATGGATAGATGATAGATAGATAGATAAATAGATAAATGGATAGATGATAGATAGATAGATAGATAGATAGATAAATGGATTGACAGATAGATAGATAGATAGATAAATGGATGGATGATAGATAGATAGATAGATAGATAGATAGATAGATAGATAGAAAGATAGATGGATAGATGATTGATAGATAGATAAATGGATAGATGATAGATAGATAGATAGATAGATAGATAGATAGATAGATAGATAAATTGATGGATGATAGATAGATAGATAGATAGATAGATAGATAGATAGATAGATAGATAAATTGATGGATGATAGATAGATAGATAGATAGATAGATAGATAAATGGATAGATGATAGATAGATAGATAGATAGATAGACGGATGGATGGATAGATAGATAGATAAATGGATAGATGATAGATAGATAGATAGATAGATAGATAGATAGATAGATAGATAGATAAATGGATAGATGATAGATAGATAGATAGATAGATAGATAGATAGATAGATAGACGGATCACTACATTTACTCAAAACTCCACAGTAAAACTTTCATTATCATCAGTTCAGGAGTGTTGAAGGCTGTGGGAACCCTGTTCACTAGTGTCATAATAACACTAATAACCGTTTTGGTTTCATAAAGAGTGAAAGAAAGTTCAGTTTTCATAGTTTTGTTGATTGTTTGTTTTGCAAGATCTCAAAGTCTTTGTTCGGAGAGATGTTATCATTTTGATGAGCCTCATAAAACGCAATAATCACATACAATTAAACATTATCTAGATTAAATTATGGGGAAAATATATTATAAAACACACAAACAAGAAACGCTCGTTAAACTGAAAATACAGCGAAACATATAAATAGACCAAAGGAATTAAATTAATATATTTCTATTATTTTATTCCTGTATTTCCTATTTATGCTCTTTATATTTTATTTATTTTTATTTCTACATACTTTCTATTCTGATTTTCTTACTTTCTTGGGTTTATTCTATGTGTAGAGATCCTAATTTAAACCTAATAATCGTAATAAAAAAACAATAATCACATACATTGATCTAGTTTAAAATATCAAACATTCAATTATAAGACAAAAAAAGGAAAAGAAAGAAAAGAGCATAAACAAGAAACAAAAACTGCTCGTCACTCACACACAGACACACAGACACACTCACACACACACACACACACACACACACACACACACACACACAGTCACTTACACTAATTCTCAAACATCTCACTCAGACACACTCACACACACTGCACACACGCACACTAAACACACACACACTCACTCAAAATCATTCACACACACAATCACAGTCACTCACCCTAACTCTCACACACTCACTCAGACACACTCACTCACAGACACACACACACACACACTCACTCACAGTCACTCACACTAACTCTCACACTAACTCTCACACACTCACTCAGATACATTCACAGACACACTACACACACACACTCACTCACTCACAGTCACTCACACAAACACTAACTCACACACTCACTCAGACACACTCACAGACACACTACACACACACTCACTCACAGTCACTCACACTAACTCACACTCACTCAGATACACTCACAGACACACTACACACACACACACACACACACACACACTCACTCAGACACACTCACTCACACTAACTCTCACTCAGACACACTCACAGACAAACTACACACACACACTCACTCACTCACTCACTCAAAGTCACTCACAGTCACTCACACACACTCACAGTCACTCTCTCTCTCTCTCCTTCTCTCAGACACACACAGACACTATTCCCATGTTCTACTACACAAATAAAATTGGAATTTTCCTGGGAAAAGTTGTTGATTTGCTGAACTCTTCCCTCAGGCCGAATGTGTGTGGATCCCGACACCATGCGTACTGCTGTCCCGGGTGGAAGACCTTGACCGGGGGGAACCAGTGCATCGTCCGTAAGTCCTCACACACTTCCTGTTTGGTGTGTAAAGCTCACGTAAACATGCTCTGGTTTTCTTGTTTTCGCTTTCGTCCTGATAATGAATAGATCGGCTGCGCTCGGACTCGTCGTGTTGTGTGAGATTTAGCGTTTAACTCAAACAGAAACAAGATTATTTTTCTTACCGCACTGGCAGATCATTTTGCTTGTTTTAAGTAAATTTCAAATGTATATCCCCAGAAAACAAGACGGGGTATTTTACTCATCTAGTAAATGCATCTTGATTTAAGAATTTTTAGATATTTGGACTGGAAACGAGACAGAAACACTAAGTAAGGAAAGGCATCTGTGCAGTAAACATGCTCTGGATGCTTGTTTTTGCTTTCGTCCGGTTAATGAATAGATTGGCAGCGCTCAGACTCGTTGTGTTGTGTTGTGTTGTGTGAGTGTGTCGGTCCGCAGTCTCTCAGGCGCGGTGGGTGGGGTGATGTTGTTTACATGTGAAGGTCAGGCACACTAATGGATCTCGGTCACAATGGGCCGAGTCTCCCTGACCCCGTGACCTCTCACTGACCGCACTTACACACACAGGAACATTCCGGTAATAACCGGGGTTTGGTCGCATTCCAATTACATATGCATCATTTCATCGCATTAATCCGATTAAGCCGATATTTCCTGAATAAGACAGCTGGCATATGCCTCGATTAAGGGGAAGTCGGTCTCACGGAAGGACCAGACCTCAGTCTGCAGACTTTGATTTTATAGACTGGACGATGTTTTAGTTTTATGGAATATTGCAGTGTTTTTGTTTTATAAATGATTTATCAGTGCAACTTGTGAAACAGATAGATAGATAGATAGATAGATAGATAGATAGATAGATGGAAAGATGGAAAGATGGAAAGATGGATGGGTGGATGGATGGATAGATGGATAGATGGATGGATGGATGGATGGCTAGATAGATGGAAAGATAGATAGATAGATAGATAGATAGATGGAAAGATGGATGGATGGATGGATAGATAGATAGATAGATAGATAGATAGATAGATAGATAGATAGATAGATAGATAGATGGAAAGATGGATGGATGGATGGATGGATGGATGGATGGATGGATGGATGGATGGATGGATGGATGGATTGATGGATGGATTGATGGATAGATAGATAGATAGATGGATGGATAGATGGATAGATAGATAGATAGATAGATAGATAGATAGATAGATAGATAGATAGATAGATAGATAGATGGATTGATGGATAGATAGATAGATGGATGGATGGATGGATAGATGGATGGATAGATAGATAGATGGATGGATGGATGGATGGATGGATGGATGGATGGATGGATAGATAGATGGATTGATGGATAGATAGATAGATAGATGGATGGATGGATTGATGGATAGATAGATAGATGGATTGATGGATAGATAGATTGATGGATGGATGGATGGATGGATGGATGGATGGATGGATAGATGGATGGATGGATGGATTGATGGATAGATAGATAGATGGATAGATAGATGGATGGATGGATGGATGGATAGATAGATGGATTGATGGATAGATAGATAGATAGATGGATGGATGGATTGATGGATAGATAGATAGATGGATTGATGGATAGATAGATAGATAGATGGATGGATGGATGGATTGATGGATAGATAGATAGATAGATGGATGGATGGATGGATTGATGGATAGATAGATGGATTGATGGATAGATAGATAGATAGATAGATGGATGGATGGATGGATGGATGGATTGATGGATAGATAGATAGATAGATAGATAGATAGATAGATAGATAGATGGATGGATGGATTGATAGATAGATAGATAGATAGATAGATAGATAGATATTCAGATGTGTAGAACATCCTAATACAGAATGTCACCTGTAATTTAATGTTTATTATCATCTATGAATATATCAATAAATCTGTTCCCCCCCTCAGCGATCTGCCGCAGCTCGTGTGGCGACGGGTTCTGCTCCCGACCGAACATGTGCACCTGCCCGACGGGCCAGATCGCGCACACCTGCGGGTCCTCATCAGGTACTGTCCCTCTCCTCATCACAGGCATGGACTCGGGTCTTTGAATCTCATATCTCGATCTCAGTCTCGGGTCTTTGAATCTCATATCTCGATCTCGATCTCAGTCTCGGGTCTTTGAATCTTTTTTCGAGTCATTTCGTTCATTTCTGCAGAATGTAAATAAAATGTTACATGTTAATAGCCAAATTCCCCAAACACATCAAATGTTGATCTCTAATGTTAGCATAGATAAATGTGCGCTGTTATTCTGTGTGGAGAGTGTGTTTACTGCATGACACACAGCAACGGGTCATCACTTGAGTTTACCTCCGTCATTCTCGCTCATACAGACTAGAGTCATGCAAACACTGAAGGCTCTACTTTTATTTCTGTAAACTCACAATAACAACAAAACATTGTGCTTTTGTAAAATAATGTTGCTTTCTGTCGATTCGGTCTCAGTGAACTTGAGCGCATCACATAAATGAACCGAAACTCAGACATGAGAAATATATCTATTAAAAAATATTGATTTCTCGATTTGAATCGATTCTCATTTTTACGAACCGATATGGATTCTTAAATCCCAAGAATCGATTACTCATCCTGTTTTCAGCTGATGAATGAATGTAACATATAGCGCATCCCATCCAATAAATCTCAGTAATCTTTGTGCTTTGTTATTATTGATATAAAACAAAGTCTCAGATTTCAAATTACGTCCATTTTCTTACGAAACTCAAAAACATGAATAGCGTGTTGTCGCTGTGGCGTGAGATCGCTCTGGCTCAGCTCTAGAGAAGCACATGATCTTCTCTTCCGCCTTAATAACACCAGTTACAGTGCGAGACAAACATGAAGGAGCTTCTGAAAGTGTGTTAAAAAGTAGAGCACAACTTATCGAAGTCCGTATCATGTGACATGGAGTCGGTCAGTGTTTCAACCGTGGAAAGACGTCAGTAAAACAGCTTGTAAACAATCTCATGTAACGTCACATTTACCTCAGAAAAACCATATCCAGTGGCCATAAACTCGTCAGTCAGAGAGAAATATTAACTCTAGAGGAGCATTCTGCTTAATATCTGCACCATATTACTTATTCATTATACTTATGTTCTTCAATATTTAATGCATGTTTGAATAAATCTGGCAAGTTTTTATGACAGCCACCATTTAAATGTTTATATTTCATATTACTTTATTATTATAAAAATAAATAAAAGTGTAATTTAAGTGTTTGAAAACAAATCAGTTCATTTTTACCTTCAATATTACAGTCGGCTAATGAAGCCTATAGGCCACAGCTGACTCCCATAGTTTACAGCATTAGTGAAGAGATGTGTAGGCTGTATTGTAAAAGATGTCAAGATGTATTGTCCCTGATATCCAAAATAATCAATATTGAATCGAAATCGAAACGTAATCGAAATCGAATCGAATTGCAAGCTTGTGAATCGAAATAGAATCGAATCGTGAAATTTGTGTCAATACCCAGCCCTAATATCTATAGAAAGCTTGAAATGAATTGTATTTTATATAGGCAATAAAAGGCGCATTATTATGATGTATGGCTTATTAATACAAACACACGATTAGTCGACTAACGGCTCAAATGAACGACTACTAGTCGACATCTTTAGTCGAGGGCAGCGCTAGATTTGATCAGTCCAAGCCGAGTGTTCATCTCTGGCTTAGACTGGTTCTGTCTGATGGTTGTGTGTAGATGGTAACCTTCATTCTGTGAAGTG
>NC_140213.1:49568881-49571381 GCF_951802725.1 Rutilus rutilus
ACCGAGTGTGTGTGTGTGTGTGTCTGTACCCGCCCCGGACCTCGAAATAACGTTCCAGAACTCTGGAAAGCACCGAGTGATAATGGACTCGCTCCTGTTTAGTGTTTCTCAGATAAACGTCCTTCACTCGCCGGCCTAATCCACTCTTTTTTTTAAAGTACTCGTCATTAAAGATAAAAATATCTTTATATATATATATATATTTTTTTTTTTATGGATTTGTTTATACAGCATCATAAACACTACAGTTTTTTCAGTAAATTTTTAAAAGAAATTAATACTTTTATTAATCAAAGACATTAATTGATCAAAAGTGACAGTAAAGACATTCATAATGTCGCAAAAGATTCTATTTCAAATAAATGCTGTTTCTTTCTGTTCATCAAAGAATCCTGAAAAATAAAATGTATCACAGTTTCCACAAAAATATGAACTGTTTTTAACACTGATAATAATCATAAATGTTTCTCGAGCATCAAATCCTCATATTAGAGTGATTTCTGAAGGGTCATGTGACACTGAAGACTGGAGTAATGATGCTGAACATTCAGCTTTGATCTCAGGAATAAATTACACTTTACTGTATATTCACATAGAAAACAGATGATTAACATTATAATAATATTGCACAAATTTTACTGTATTTTTGATCATATTAACGCAGCCTTGGTGACTCTGACCGACCCCTAACCTCTGAACAGTGGTGTAGATAGCGATTACTGCGCAGTCATTATCCAGAAGATCATCACGTGTGAAGGTGAGTGTATGATCAGGTGAAGTGTTGCTGTAACTGGTGTGTGCTGTGCTGTGTGTCCCAGACGTCGACGAGTGCTCACACACACCGGGCCTGTGCAGCGGAGGTCAGTGCTCCAACACCATCGGCAGCTACTTCTGCAGGTGTCCCGTGGGCTTCGACACGGCGCTGGACGGCTCGCGCTGCATCGGTGAGTCCCTCCGGTCTGAGCAACTATCACTGTTTTCCTATTGGTCACATTTGAAATGCAGAGGTGGAGGATCCCCCACAATCCCCTGCAAACTCACGGTCAGATGTGAAACGAAACACCTCTCACTGAAAACGTCACATTGCTGTAGTTCAGGGATTCCCAAACGTGTTTGTCAGCCGAAACTCTTTCTCCCCCTGAGATTTCAAAGTTATATTTTAATAATTTAACAACACTTTTACTGTAGTAATGGTCACATGACATGCAGGTAAACAAATTTTTTTTTTTATCTTATTCAGTTTAATTTTTAGTGAGTATTTTGTTTTGATTTTGATATATTTTTAAATAATTTATTTTCATTTGACATTTTTAGAATTTAATTTTTACTGTTTTATCTTGATTGTTTTTATTTAAAAATAATTTATTTTAATTTGACATTTTTAGAATTTATTTTGGTTGGTTTTATTTTAAAAACATTCATTTATATTTACATATTTATGGTTTAATAAAAGTTTAATTAGTGTTTTATTTTGATTGATTGTTTTTAAACCATTCATTTATTTTAATTTATGATTTAATTCATTTTTAGTACTTGTTTTCTTTTGTTAGTTTTTAATTTTAAACTATTTATTTTCATTTTACATTTTCAGAATTAAATTTTTAGAGTTTTATTTTGAATTGGTTTTATTTCAAAATAATTTATTTTCATTTTACATTTTGTGTGTCAAAAAGTGTTTTACTTAGATTTAAAAAAAAAAAATCTTTTACATTTTTATTTTACATTTTTATAATTTAAATCATTTTTGTAAGTGTTCTATTTTGATTCCCTTTTATTTTCAAATCATTTATCGTCATTTTTAATTTTTATGAATCTACTATTATCTTTTCCTCGAACCCTGATACCGGTAACCGGGTTTTGACTTGAACTCCTCTGACTGTAACTAGCTGTGGCAGAACATGCGTACAGTCATTCGTCAGGCCAGTAAAGCACATTAAACAGAATGAATTATTACATGAAAGGGTAGAAATGAATGGTTGTGTGTGATGGAGGACGTCTCGTGTGTGTGTGTGTAAGTGGGTCAGTGGTCTGATGTGTGTTGGCTGCGGTTCGGTGTGGAAGGAATGTGCGCTATGACTCGATCCACTCCAAACGTTTCCTGAGCCAAACATCCCTCTCTTCTCCTCCTCCATCATCACTCGCTCACACTCCTGCAGCTGGAGATGCTCCGTCATTATACGTGACTGCGCCGTCACACAGTGTGTGTGAGAGTGTGTGTGTGTACATGTTTTTCTATCCCGGTGGGGACTTAAACCTGAATGCACACACACTCGTGGGGACTCGTGTCACTGTGGCCTAAATTGAGGAAACAAGCTTATAAATCATACAGAATGAGTATTTTTGAAAATGTAAAAATGCAGAAAGTTGTGTGTGACGGGTTTGGGTAGGGGTCGGGTTAGTGCGTGTGTGTGTGTGTGTGTGTGTGTGTGTGTGTGTGTGTGTGTGTGTGTGTGTGTGTGTGATGGGTGGGTTTAGGGGTAGGGTTAGTGTGTGTGTGTGT
>NC_140213.1:49573881-49583881 GCF_951802725.1 Rutilus rutilus
TTAATCAAAATTAAGTGAGTTGATGCTTAAAAGCAAAATGATCTGCCAATGGGATATGAAAAATAATCTTAATTCAAACCGAAACAAGAATAATTTTCTTACCCCATTGGCAGATAATTTTGCTTGTTTTAAGTCAAAACTCACTTAAAGGGCTCCTATAATACCCTTTCCACAAGATGTAAAATAAGTCTCTGATGTCCCCAGTGTGTGTGTGTGTGTGTGTGAAGTTTGAGCTCAAAATAACCCACAGATATTTTTATATCACATGTTAAAAATGTCACTTTTTGAGAGTGAGCAAAAACACAGCGTTTTTGTGCGTGTCCCTGTAAATGCAAATGAGCTGCTGCTCCCGGCACAGGGGGCGGAGCTTCAACAGCTTGTGTCCTTTTACCTCACACACACACGCACTGAACATTTCAAAAACTTTTAGCCTTTATGTTCAAACCAGAGTCAGACAAAGATGGAGAGACTCAAGAAGAAGTGACAACATGTAGAAGCAACAGGACATTTCTGAATGGAGAGTTGGTGAACTTATGTAGCTGATGTGGAGTTAACTTCTAGTCATTGATTAGCATATTCTGTCATGATAATCTATAAATCGTGTTCCAGGGGCGGAGTTTATGTAAATTGTTGGTGGGTTGGTGATGTCACTAACCCGGGAGGAATGTGGTGTAGTCTCTACCAGTCGTTTGTTGTAGTCCTTATAAAACAATTTCTGTAAAAGCAAATATCTCCCTTTGCTTTGAACTTTGAGCGTCGTAACTTTGCAGATGTTGTTTATGCTCAAACAGCAACATTACACACTAACTAAAGCTAGAAAAGTCAAATCATAATCAACCACCCCTTTAATTTGGATTTATTTCCCCAAAAACAAGACATAACATCTTTTATCTCATCTAGTAAATGCATCTTGATTTAAGTATTTGTAGATATTTGGACTGGAAACAAGACAAAAATACTAAGTAAGAACAGCATTTTTTGCAGTGTAATGTCTGAAATTTCTATTGTCATTAAAACAATGTAGTAAACGGTTTAGATCAATTGAACTATTGAAATAGCATTTGAACAAGCAATACAGAAAGAACAAAACTGATAATAAATGATGATTACGATTCAGAAATCATGTGACATGACATGATAGAATTTTTTACTTCATCAGAATGGTACGAAACTTGGTAAAGGTTTTGTCACTTCCTGTGTGAACACACACACACACACACAAATCATGGCCGTGATTTGAACAGGTTTAATGGTCCTGAAAACAACACTTGTGCTCCTCTTGATCAATAATGAGCGCATTGGGAATTAATGGATAGCGAATTTCCCAGATTTTCTAAATCTCACTGAAAGCTCATTTTTGGAGATATCAACCTCACATTTGAAATACAAATTTGAATTTTTTTTACTTTGATTTTTTTTTCACAGTTTTAGAGTAAAATAAGAAAATATATTTTCATATAAAAATAGTATATAACAATAAACATAAAATTCTATAACTTTTTTTAAGGTCACTTTTGTAACTTTTCTTTTTTTCACTTCAGCAATAATATGTCAAGTGTCTTTTTAAAAAGAGACCAAACTGAAGTCTGTGATCCAAAGCATTCAAGATTTATGACAGATTAAGTTCAAGATTAAGGTCCATAATCAAAAAGTAAATAAATGGATTATAACTACTGCATAAATGTAATGTAGTACCATAAGATCCCCCAAAAATACAAAAATATTATCGAACTAAAATATAGTACAATCATTTTATTGAAATAAAAAAATATCAGTCATTTTTGATCGACGCACGAACAGTACGGGACGGTTAACTAATGAAGCTCAAGAATATGAATATGAAACTGAACAAATCTCTCTCTCTTCCCAGAGGAGTATCAGAGGCTCTGTCTGATTGGTCACACGATTCCTGATCCTGACCGACCAGATCTGGGTCCATATCCTGGTCCTGGTCCTGGTCCACGCCCCGGTCCTGGTCCTGGTCCTGGTCCCTATGACCCAAATGGCCCTTACCGTCCTGACGTGTTCCCATTTGACCCTTTGCCTGTGCGGCCCACACTCCCTGAGCTTCCCTCGTTCACCGTCAAGCCTGGTGAGACACACACACACACACACACACACACACACGCATAAAAGTACAGCTGGATTTGTAGATGTGTTACAATCGGATTGGTACATGAAATGTTTATATCAAACATATTTTATTTGATTTCAAGATCACATGATCCAGTTTCAGGACGATCTGAGTGTGTCGAACTCAAGAAACTTCAGTCTCTTCCTGTCTGATTCAAAGTTACATTTATGCGTTAGAATTAGAGATGCACCGATGAATCGGCCAGTAATCGGCATCGGCCGATAAAAGATATTATTTTAGCTATCGGCCGATTGTTTAAAAACAGCCGATTATATCCTGTCAGTCTACAGGGTGTGGGAAACGTGTCCGGCTCCAGCGTGCAGCATTGCTTGGGAGAGATTCTTTTCCATAAGAAAAACCAAACTATTGGCATCGGCCGTTATCGTTCTGAATAATCGTTATCGGCTGAAACTCTAATATCAGAGCATCTCTTGTTAAAATGCAAGTGAAATTTTGAACTATATTCACAGTTTTCCACAACAATAATCAAAACATCGATTTTTTTCATGCATTGGTCAGTTTTGAGAGTTTGGGCTAGTTTACTCCTTCAACATGTGTTCTTTCAAGCTGCTATAAAGAAAACGTTATTTTATTACATTTTGTTTACTTGCGGCTGTAAGTTTCTCCCGTATTTACCAGGAAGAGTTATCATTCCAGCGGGACACGCCGAGCTCCGTCTGTTCACTGAAGTCTGTCGTGACCGGTGTCGCTGTAAAGCTCTGAGTCTCCTGCACAACGCTAGCCCAAATATGGCCATTTCCTTCCTATCAGTGACCAATCGTGAATGTCCAAATATGGCCATTTCCTTCCTATCAGTGACCAATCGTGAATGTCCAAAGGGGGATTTAAAGCTAACGACGAAATCTCATTTAGAGCGATTTAACTCTTTAACTGCCGGTTTCTCAAAATGAGTGTTTTGTCGTTCTCCAGTACAAACATCTCAGCTTATGTACACCAGACTCTCCAGTTACACACTTAGCAGTATTCTGAAGATATGTTCAGAGGGATTTGTTAATAAATCATTCCTGGCCTGATTTATGTGACATTTTAATCCCAAAAAATATGGCGAAAATCGATTTTTTAAGGCTATGGACAGAATATTTAGATTTCCTAGGTAATGAAAGCATATATCCTGAAATCCCTCTGAATATTATTGTGTAAACAAAATGAAAAAAGAATTTTGCACCTGCCTTTATCATATGTTCAGATCTATCTACCGAAAGTATATGCAAAATCGTGCATATTTAATGAGATAATGCCTAATTTGCATAATTAAACATACAAATCTCTATTGATATCTATTATACATTTTTTTTTACCCTATTCACCTGTAGTGTCTCGCCTGAAGGATAAGATTTAAAAAATATATATTTTATATTCACAATTTCTGGACGAATAAAAGTATAAATCCCGCACTCTACTCAAAATTGCATCATTTTTCCGTGTTTATATTGGGCTTTTCATCCGTCACAGTTATGAATGACTCTGATGTGCGAGGATCTGTTTTCTATTTACTCACAATTTCTATCTGATAATATATTCAAAAGATTGGCATTAAAATATATTGTTTTAATTAATTATAGTGGACCATCGAAATATTTTGACCAACTTTATGGATTTTCATGACTTTCCTGGGACTAGAAATCACAGTTTTATAATAAATCTCCTCGTACATTCATGAGGTTTTTCATGATCATGAGAGTCCTGGCTCTTACATCTGTTGAGGAGGGGAATTAGAGTAAGAAATATCTTGAGTTGTTTGAGCTTGTCTTATTTTACATCATTAGTCATCTTGAGCCTGGGTTAGAACCGCTGGTTTTGAGAGACTGATCAAGTTTAGATCAAATCTCACAACTTTTCCTCATGCGTACGTGTGCTGTGTTGAGGATGAGACTCTGAGTCTCTCTCTCGCTCTCTCTCTCTCTCTCTCACTCTCTCTCTCACTCTCTCTCTCACTCGCTCGCTCTCTCTCTCTCTCACTCGCTCGCTCTCTCTCACTCTCTCTCTCTCTCTCTCTCTCTCACTCGCTCGCTCTCTCTCTCTCTGTCTCTCTCTCTCTCTCTCTCTTTCTCTCTCTCTCTCTGTCTCTCTCTCTTTCTCTCTCTCTCTCTGTCTCTCTCTCTCTCTCTCTGTCTCTCTCTCTCTCTCTCTCTCACTCTCTCGCTCTCTCTCCTCTCTCTCTGTCTCTCGCTCGCTCTCTCTCTCTCTCACTCTCTCGCTCTCTCTCCTCTCTCTCTGTCTCTCTCTCTCTCACTCACTCTCTCTCTCTCTCTGCACGCTGAAAAGCGCCCTGCAGAATAGCAGTGGAGAGTGATGTTCGGGGTATGTTGTTCAGACACGTGGCACACCTCAATCCAGCAGTGGGGACAGAGTGTTTATTTTGTGGCTTAGAAGAAACGGTTAATCACTTATTTATTGATTGGTTTCGGTTGGAGGGAATGTTTAATTTTTTAACACAAGTTTTTATAAAGTTTGGAGAGAATTTTTCTTATCAGAATTTTATAAGTGGTCCAATTTATAATTTTCAAGAAAGGAGGAAGAAATGTTTACTGAATTTTCTGTTGGGATCAGCTGAGTTGTCCATATGGAAAACTAGAATAGGTATAGGTCCAGTTAATGCTGGAATGGTACTAAAGGGATGATAAGTGCTAGAATCAAGATAGAGTATACATATTATAAATTGGTCAGTGACATTGTAATGTTTCTGAAATTTGGTCAGTGGGGGGAGTACTTTGTAAAATTGGAGAAAATGAAATGTTGTTTTTAAATGTGTAGAAATAGAAATTTAATTTATGAAATAAAAAATGTGTAAGTTGTATTGAGGTAAAAGGACAAATGGTCTAATAAAGATATTGTTAAGCCTCTCTCTCTCTCTCTCCATCGGTGTCTCTCACTCGCTCTCTCTCTCTCGCTCTCTCTCTCCTCTCGCTCTCTCTCTCCTCTTGCTCACTCTCTCTCTCTCTCTCTCTCTCACTCTCTCTCAGTCGTCCTGCCTCAGAACGTCAGCATCAGGAACATGTGCGAGGCCTTTCGTAACCTGTGCATCAACGGGCGCTGTGTGCCGACGCCGGGGAGCTACCGCTGCGAGTGCAACATGGGCTTCCGGCTGGACGGCCGCGGAGAATGCATCGGTCAGTAGTGAAGTCACCAACACAGATTAGTAGTTGTGAATTTATCTTATGCACAAAATTTGAATATTGCATAAAACAGTCGCGCTTGTGCTCCTCGTGATCAATAATGAGCGCATTGGGAATGAATGAGCGATGAGTTTCCTCTAGTGGAAGCGTTTGGTACTGCAGCCGAACACACTCTCACTGAAGATCATATGTTGAGATGTCAGACTCACATTTGGAACACAACAGGTTTAGATTTATGGCTTTGATTTTCTCACAGTTTTTGAGTAAAATGTGTTTTGGAAATATATATTTCATATAAAAATAGTATTTTTTTGTGCATTTTTCATGACAATAAATGTAAGTGTGTGTGTGTTCAGATGAGAACGAGTGTGAGCGAAGGCCCTGTGTGACCGGAGAGTGTGTGAACACACCCGGTTCCTATTACTGCCAGTGTCCCACTGGATTCCAGAGCACTGCGACTAGAACCGAGTGTCGAGGTAACACACACAAACGCACACGCGCATTCTCTCTCACACACACACATACACACACACACTCATTCTTGTACATCTGTTTATGAGGACATTCATTGACACAATGCAATCTCTAGCAGCTTACCCTAACCTTACCCATCACAACTAAGTGCCTAACCCGACCCCTGACCCTAAACCGACCCTTAACCTCATTATAACCTTATCCCTAAAACCAAGTCTTGACCCTCAAACAGGCCTTTAAAGGCTCTCAGAGAGTGAGGACCGGCCAACATGTCCTCACTTTACTCTCTCTGTCCTCACTCCACTGGTCTAACACTCAAACTGGTCCTCACAAAGATAGTAGTACAAGCACAGGTGAATGCAACCACACACACACACACACAGACAGACACACACACACTCACACTCACACACAGACAGACACACACACAGACAGACACACACACAGACAGACACACACACACTCACACTCACACACAGACAGACACACACACACACACACACACAGACACACACACACACACACACACACACACACACACACATACACTTTTACTAACCAGCTCTAAATCGTCACACAAACCTGCTGTCATTATTTGGTCTGAATCACAATATCATCTGAGGAACTTTTCACATATTTGGCCATCATAAGCACAGACAAACCTGAACACACACACACACACACACACACGCACTCTCACACTCACACTCACACACTCTGAAGTCATGCATGTGATGTATTTGCTCATTAATGATTTGTATAGTCTCAAGAGGAACAGACACTCAGGAAACACACACTCACACACTCACCTCGCACATGCACACACACTCACGTCTGTGTGTTCTCTGTAGATCTGGATGAGTGTGTGGCCAACGGTCGCATCTGTAACAACGGCCGCTGTGTGAACACGGAGGGAAGCTTCCACTGCGTGTGTAACGCCGGCTTCGAGATCTCGACGGACGGCAGGAACTGCCAAGGTGGGAAATACATCCCATGATGCACTGCAGTCCCGACACATACTCAGTTCCTCCCATAGTGCCAGAAACTAGACTTGTCACAACATCGTAATTCAATATAATAATGCCCCATTAAGCACATAGTCACACAGAGGAATATACACGTGCACAACTGACCGTTCGCGAAGACCCGCCCCCTTTAGTTACTGTTGCTATGTCCGACAAGCAACGGCGCTCTCACGGAGTGGGCGGGGTCATTCTGAGGGGCGGGGTTTCACTGAAAGGATTAGAGTCAGAGTGGGTGTGGTCTGTTTTCAGGGGAGGAGTTAGAGTTGATGTAAATGACAAGTTCCTTTAACCGCTTGAATTTATTTTTTAGAAAAATAAGGTTTGAAAATGTAATAAAGCGTTGGATTTATTTAATTTGTATAGTAGGAATTAATATATAATCACATTACATAGACATTCTGTTCTTAGTTTGTATTCTTATATTATATTCTGTTTATATTCTAGTAAACATGAAGAGAATGTGAGAAATAAAGTCAATAAAGAAAAATGTTCATGAAGACATGCCTTTATGAACCCTGTTTAAGTGTTGGTTGTATTGTGTGTGTGTGTGTGTGTGTGTGTTTTAGACACTGATGAGTGTTTGATTAGGAACATCTGTCTCAACGGCATGTGCATTAATGAGGACGGCAGCTTCAAGTGCATCTGTAAACCTGGATACTTGCTGGATGGCACTGGCCGATTCTGTGTGGGTAAGTGAACACAGACACACACACACACACACACACTATTACTAACCAGCTCTAAATCGTCACACAAACCTGCTGACATTATTTGGTCTGAATCAGAACATCATCTGAGGAACTTTTCACATATTTGGCCATCATAAGCGCAGACAAACCTGAACACACACACACACACACACACACACTCTCACACTCACTCAAACTCACACACTCTGAAGTCATGCATATGATGTATTTGCTCATTAATGATTTGTATAGTCTCAAGAGGAACAGTTCTAGCACTCAGGAAACACATACACACACACTGTTGATCACACTGATTATGCTCAGCTTGAGCTCTGAGAGTGAGAGTCTGGGTTCAGATGAATTATGGGTATTATTATAGAAGTCACATTAAAGAAGTGGTTCACCCCAAAATCAAAGTTTGGACTTCCTGGACACAGAAAAGCAGATGTTTAGCAGCTCTTTATACACTGAAAGCAGACAGAGCTCCAGATCCAGAGGTCAAACTCTGAATATCCTCATATATGACACTTTCATGTGTTTGCTGATAATTTTTATTGTGTATTAAAGAGCACGCACTTTTAAAAATAAAGGTACAAAAGGTTAATTAGATAATTAGAGCTGAATTAAAAGGGTTATGATTGAAATTGTGAGTTATTTTAAGTTGAAAGAATGAATAAGTTGAAAGAATGTGGGGAATGTGCTTAAATTACTCTTTATTTATTATTTATTGATCAAATCTAGTAATTTAAAGGTAAAAAAAAGCATTAAAAAATAGAAAAATATTATCAAAATTAAATAAAATAAGCTTTCAAAAAAAAAGAAGAAGTATGATTTTAGGGCTTAGGCGAGGGAAGGGTGAGGGTTTGAGGATGTTTTGTTCATGTAGTGTGTCATGTGTGTGTTTGTGTCAGATGTGGACGAGTGTGATGTTCCCGGCATGTGTATGAACGGTCGCTGCGTGAACACGGAGGGCTCGTTCAGGTGCGAGTGTATGCCGGGACTCGCCGTGGGACTGGACGGGCGCGTGTGTGTAGGTGAGCGCAACCGCATGTGTGTGTTCAGATTCTCTTATGCTTTTCTCCATCTTCATCTTTCTTCAGTGTGTAATGTTGATGGTTAATCATGAGAAAGCTCCAGTTCTTCTCTATATCAGTGTCAGTGTTTCTGAACTCCTGAAACGCCTCCACTGTAGTCTTGAGTTTCTTCCGGGAACGAACACGTCATAATATTCCTCATTTAAATAATTCATATATGAATAAAAGGGCGGGGCCTAGTTGAGTTAGTTAGTTACTGTCTCGCAATTCTGACTCTTTTCTCGCAATTCTGAAATTTTTCCCCTGCAATTCTGACTCTTTTCTCGCAATTCTGACTCTTTTCTCGCAATTCTGACTCTTTTCTCGCAATTCTGACTCTTTTCTCGCAATTCTGACATTTTTCCCCCGCAATTCTGACTCTTTTCTCGCAATTCTGACTCTTTTCTCGCAATTCTGACTTTTTTCCCCTGCAATTCTGACTTTTTTCTCGCAATTCTGACTCTTTTCTAGCAATTCTGACTCTTTTCTCGCAATTCTGACTTTTTTCTCGCAATTCTGACTCTTTTCTCGCAATTCTGACTTTTTTCCCCCGCAATTCTGACTTTTTTCTCGCAATTCTGACTCTTTTCTCGCAATTCTGACTTTTTTCCCCCGCAATTCTGACTTTTTTCTCGCAATTCTGACTCTTTTCTCGCAATTCTGACTTTTTTCCCCCGCAATTCTGACTTTTTTCTCGCAATTCTGACTCTTTTCTCACAATTCTGACTCTTTTCTCGCAATTCTGACTTTTTTCTCGCAATTCTGACTTTTTTCCACCCCAAATTCTGACTCTTTTCTCGCAATTCTGACATTTTTCTCGCAATTCAGACTTTTTTCTCGCAATTCTGACTCTTTTCTCGCAATTCTGACTCTTTTCTCGCAATTCTGACTTTTTTCTCGCAATTCTGACTCTTTTCTCGCAATTCTGACTTTTTTCTCGCAATTCTGACTTTTTTCCACCCCAAATTCTGACTCTTTTCTCGCAATTCTGACATTTTTCTCGCAATTCAGACTTTTTTCTCGCAATTCTGACTCTTTTCTCGCAATTCTGACTCTTTTCTCGCAATTCTGACTCTTTTCTCGCAATTCTGACATTTTTCCCCCGCAATTCTGACTCTTTTCTGGCAATTCTGACTCTTTTCTCGCAATTCTGACTTTTTTCTCGCAATTCTGACATTTTTCCCTCGCAATTCTGACTTTTTTCTTGCAATTCTGTCTATTTTCTCGCAATTCTGACTTTTTTCTTGCAATTCTGACTCTTTTCTCGCAATTCTGACTTTTTTCCCCCGCAATTCTGACTCTTTTCTCGCAATTCAGACTTTTTTCTCGCAATTCTGACTCTTTTCTCGCAATTCTGACTCTTTTCTCGCAATTCTGACTTTTTTCCACCTCAAATTCTGACTCTTTTCTCGCAATTCTGACTTTTTTCTCGCACTTCTGACTTTCTTCTCGCAATTCTGACTCTTTT
>NC_140213.1:49593881-49596381 GCF_951802725.1 Rutilus rutilus
AGTATATTAATGTAATTTAACATATTTAATGATTGCAGGTTTGCTAATATTCTGAGTTTTTATTTGGTTCATTGATCAAAACGACCTTTTGCTTTTAACTTTTGCTTTTTGTTCATTAAAAATGGAGTAATTCACCAGAGTCATGTTTTATTAGGGTATCTGTGTACCTCATCCTCCACTGTTAGTCTGCTCCTTCATTTGTTGGTTCCTTCCTTCACCCTGACCGCCGCTAATCTCTGCTTCTCGTCAGATATAAACGAGTGTAAGATGATTCACAGCTTGTGCACGAACGGCCGCTGCAGGAACACCATCGGCAGCTTCCGCTGCAAGTGTGACGGAGGCTTCGCTCTGGACTTCGATGAGAGGAACTGCACAGGTGAGACCATCTCTCTCTCACACACACACACACACACACACACACACACACAGGTGTGCATGAGGTTCAGAACACACACAGGTCATCAGAAACACACAATCATGGGCAATGACAGCTTTATTTTTTCAATTTAATTTACTAGAAGAAAGTGTTCAGAGATCAAAATAAACAACTAAAATAATTACAGTTACTTCTGATGTATTTGCTATAAATACTGTATAGAACAATTCTATATACAACAATAGTGGATTTAGCATCAAAATTAAACTCCTAATGTTAAAATGAATGTTTTAATGAATCACGAATGTTGATGAATAATTTATGCACTTTTATATTATTTATTTGACAGAATGAAAAGAACAGATTCATGTCTCTCCTTGTGTTGTTCAACTGGTCGAGGTTGATATGATATTCAGGAAGTAATTAGTAATAAGTAACTTAACACTTTTTAGAGAAAGTAATTAGTACAGTAATCTAACTGCACTGATGAAGATGTAATTAGTTGCTAGTAATTACTTACTTTTACAAGAGTAACTCACCCAGTTCTAATGGCGTAAGTATAAAAATATGTATTGATTATAGAAATGCTCATGGAGTTTTAAGAGTTTATGTATTTTGACACTTTCCAGGTCTAGAAATCACACTTTTAAAATGAGGCTTCTTCGTATGTTGATGTTTTCCATGACCGTGAGAATCCCAGATGTTGAGGAGGAGAATTAAAATAAGAAGGATCTTAATTCTTAGTTTATTGTCTAATTGTAAGTAATCTTGAGGCCCTCAACCGCTGATGCTATTGCAGGCGGTGAAGAACTGTGTCCTCACTCGTTTTGTGCCGTGTGTGTGTGTATATACACTGTGTATATGTGTGTGTTGACAGATATCGACGAGTGTCGCATCTCTCCTGACCTGTGTGGTCATGGCACGTGTGTGAACACAGCTGGGGATTTTCACTGCGAGTGTTTCACCGGATACGAGAGCGGATTCATGATGATGAAGAACTGCATGGGTGAGACTCTCACACTGTAACGCGTGTGTGTATGTGTGTGTGTGTGTGTAGACAGGCAGATGAAGAGGGATGAGTAAAGCTCCAACACACGGTCCAATACAATAATCCCAACAGGGATGAGTCTAAACACACACATCACTTCAAACGTAGACGGATGAACCTTATAAAGCAAACACAAACGAGGATAATTAATAGAACACAGCTGACACGGATCAACTAATAATGGCTGTAACCAAGGAGATAGATGAGTGGCGGGAGTCTGAACCAAGACACGTAGAACATAATGTGACACACACACACGTTTCAGCTGCTGTTTCCATCCAAAGTTGCGAATTTAACACACAACTGGAATATTATCACATAAAACACTAGTGAATAAAGCAGCGTTTCCCTCCCATGTGTTCAAGAGAACATAATCATCACTTCCTGGTGTAAGATATCAGTAATAAACTGTAAGTTGCTGTAATGTGTGTGTTTCCCTCCATCATGAACGAGTGTGTGTCGAGCGTCAGACGAAACACAGTAAACGCTGTCGTGTTCTCTGGCGTTCGGATGCTGGTGTTCGGGAACACACTCGTGTGTGTGAGATGCTTCTGGAGGGAGTTACACCAGATCATTCTGATCACACACTTCCACTCCGGCGTTTCAGAAACACCAAACCAACATTAGAGACGCTGCGACGCCATTGGTCCGCTGGTTACTCCAGTTATCCAATCACAGCCGACGCTGAGCCAAAGTCACATGAGTTTATTGAGGGATTTATTCAGTAAATGTGTTTCTGTCGTAGTTTATGCTCATGTTTTCTTATCGGATGGTGTTTCCATCCACGGTTTTAATGCAATATCCCAAAATTAGCATAAAAATACATAGCTATTGTTTACAAATCACCTTTATTTCTGTAGCGCTTTATTCGATACAGAAACTCAATCAATGATGTAAACTTCATCAGGTATGAGACAGAAGACGATCATTATTCAGATCAACTCTGTTCACGTTTTGTTCTCATCCGATAGCATCAGTGAAGGCTAATCGATAATATTGCTGAATATTAATAGTCTTTTAGACGTCAGCTGACACCGCGTGAGTTGTGTTGAGTGTTGTGTTGCTGATGTGTGTTT
>NC_140213.1:49598881-49606381 GCF_951802725.1 Rutilus rutilus
GGGAATTTATACAGTTGCACTTTCTCGCTCCTGCAAATAAAAGTTAAAGGTGCCGTCTGTAAGAACGACTAGTGGTGGAAACAGGCACTGCAGTCGAACTCAGAACACTGGAGATCGTGGTTTCTCCCACCCCGCCTCCTCAGACTCACGCTCACACGGGCCGCCAGTTTGAGACACGCTACAGGAATGAGAGTGAAAAGGTTACATACAGCACCTTTAAGAGACGTCTCAGTGCTGAAATGTTGTGTGTGACGCGTGTGTGTGTTTCAGACATCGATGAATGCACCATTGAGAACGGCGGCTGCGAGACTTTCTGTACGAACTCAGAGGGAAGTTACGAGTGCAGCTGTCGCCGCGGTTACGCCCTCATGCCCGACCTCAGGAGCTGCACAGGTGAGACACACACACACATATACACACACACACACACACACACTAACCCGACCCCTAAACCTGCCCATCACACACACACACACTCACTGATCTCACACCTCTGTGTTGTGTGTGTGCAGACATCGACGAGTGTGAGGAAAGTCCTGAGATCTGCGACGGCGGACAGTGCACAAACATCCCGGGGGAATTCCAGTGCCTGTGTTTCGATGGATTCATGTCGTCTGAGGATATGAAGTCATGTCTGGGTAAATCACACACTCTCCGCGAGGCTGATGACATCAGCGTTCATTAGACACACGCTGCATGCGTCTTTGAACATGTACTGTGGTAATACCGTGGTATTCTTTGAGTTCTGTGTGAATACCGTAACACAGGGTTTCCCAAACTAGGGTTCGTGAGCGGATGAAAAGCTAACAATTAATTAAAGCATGAAATGAAAATAATTGTTTTCATTTATTTAATATAACTCTTAATAAAAAAATTAAACAAAATCATTTAATCATTAAAATGTAAGAAAAAATATTTAAAATGAAAAACAATCAGAATAATAACACTAACAAAAAAATATATACATATCAAAATTAAATGCTTACAAAAAAAAAATTTATTTGAAATTTAAAATTACATTTTAATTTCAATTGTATATTTTATGTGTTTAGCTGCATTTGACAAATTACTGACATCAGAGGACCATGAATATGTGAATGATGATAAATAATTGTATGTATATATTTGAGCTCAAATGGGTTCATCTGATATAAAAATGTTTGATATAAAAATATACCCTGTTATAATGTATAGCAGAATAACAGCATCAGTACATACTGTACAGGAGAATCCTGCAGGAATGATTTTATACTTTAATCTGTGTGTGTGTGTGTGTGTGTGTGTGTGTGTGTGTGTGTGTGTGTGTGTGTGTGTGTGTGTGTGTGTGTGTGATGCAGATGTGAACGAGTGTGAGCTGAATCCAAATATCTGTCTGAGCGGGAATTGTGAAAACACAAAAGGCTCGTTCATCTGTCACTGTGACCTCGGATTCTCCGTCAGGAAAGGGACAACAGGCTGTACAGGTGAGACGCCCTTCACACACACACTCACACACACACACACACACACACACACACACACTCTCTCTCTCTCTCTCTCTCTCTCTCTCTCACACACACTCTCTCTCACACACACACATTGTTATGAACCAGCACTAAACCGTCACACAAACCGACTCAGAGCATCCTCAGGCTGATGTTTCTCTACATGAAGCGTTGTATGTGTGTGTGTGTTCATCCTCATGCTGATGTTTCTCTATATGAAGCGCTGCAGGTGTGTGTGTGTTCATCCGACGGCCTGATCTGAGCTCAACTATTAGAATGTTGACTATGGTCTGTAATGAGGGAGTTCAGTGTGTTGCTATGCTGTTGAGCTGTTGCTAGGCTGTGTGAATCCCGAGCTTCTCCGGCACGATCTGAAGGAAATCCAGAGCCGCTCATGTTTTCCTCGGATCTGAGTCAGTGTTCAGGAATTCTGCTGGCGAGGGAAAGACACGCCACATGTTCCCGGGAGCTCGGGATGTTGTACACGTGAGGAACTCTGGGAGATATTCAGGCCCGGATTCCTGAGCGCTGATCAATCCCTAATGAAATGGCCCATTAGAGGCGGTTAACCAGTCGAACCACACGGGCGTTCCCAGAATCCCCGCTCCATGTTTTCCTCGTTCACTCCAAAAAATGCTTTTCTTGCTTAGTATTTTTGTCTTGTTTCCAGTCCAAATATCTAAAAGTTCTTAAATCAAGATGCATTTATAGATGTATTGTACCTGATATCCAAAATAATCAATATTGAATCGAAATCGAATCGAATTGTGAAATTTGTATCAATACCCAGCCCTAATAACTCCCTAATATTGACTAAAGTCACTGTAAACTTTTGAGGATTTGGACAGTAATGACTCCAGTGTGACTTTATCCCGGTACCGGTCCGTGGGACATTTGGTACCGGGCCGCACAGAAAGAATAAATAACTTACTGTGTTTTCCGGACTATAAGTTGCTCCGGAGTATAAGTCGCATATATAGAAAGCTTATAATGTCTACTTTTAAACAGAACAATTCAAAACGAATGAAAACAGTCTGCTCTCTGCTTATGTCATCCGTATGAAAGGTGCATTTCTCCCTGGCGCGTTCACTAAATCGATTTTTTTGCCCAGCCCTAGCGTTCACTACTGCGAAGATCGCGAGTCAGCATCGTCAACTTCATCTTTGCAGCCGACACTGACACAGAAAACACTTGTTTATTCGTAAACAATTCAAATGTCTCCTGCTATATTTAACATATTCATAATCATTAATTTAGCCGGTTCTCTGTGACAGCTTTTAGGTGCTTTATTGGCAGCGCCACCCTCACATGTGACATGAACGCATCAGCACCGAAAACATGGAGATTTTTTTCTTTTGGGGGCCATTTTGTTTGTGTTCAGGCTTTCTCAGTTGTCTTTAGGCGTGATGTTACGAGGACGCTGCTAATAAAGTTGCGAGTAGGCCAACACATTGGATTCACGTTTATTATTATATTTAAAAAAAAATGTATGCCAGTCGTATCATTTTATTTTGTTGTATTTATCCGCCACACCTTACAGGCCAGTGTTGTTTTCGTCAACGATGACGATAACGAAATGATTTCGTTGACGCACCTTTTTTTTATGACGATAACGCGACGATGACTAGCTAAAAATGGCTCCAAGGTGACTAAAACATGACGAGACGTTTTCGAGTTTTCGTTGACGAGACGAGATGGAACGAAAATTATTACACGTCTGACGGTTGAATCATCACGTATTTGACACAATAAAGTCTTGTTCCGTTCCGTATTTTTGAGAATTAATTCAGTGCAAATCCATGACAGACACATAGCTTCTAATATGTCAGACTATGAACAAAGACATTTGTAGGCTATGAGAAAAAAAACCGACGGTGCGGTAGATACTAATTTCTCCCCCTGTTTGTCTATGATCAGCGTAGCTTTTTTAACATCTTGGAACATCATCAGAGAATGCCCTTTTAATTGGTCGTTTCAGTCATTGTGAGTCACGTATCGTAGCAACGATGACGACAAGTGACAACAGCGGGAAATGTAAAAATGACCTCCGAGCAGCCGGCGAAAAAGAAAAGAGCACAGAAATGTAAAATTGAATGGGATTAAAATACCCGTGGCTGGAATGCGTGAGGGACAATGAATACAAGGCCAATTGTACCATATGCCGTCGCGGTTTTTTTTTTTTCGTTTGTCACGGCGGAGTGTGTGATATTAAGCAGCACGCATCAGGAGATAATCTAATAATTCTATTGAATAAATTCGCACAGAAGGCTACAGAAAACTGTTGTGTTTATCTTTCTTCAAATGCAGTCTAAGCCGGTGAGTTTTGAATGTTATTGTATTTGTTTAAGTTAAAAATAAAACGTATTATAAACTAAACAAATCCATGGTTCATTGTTGGCAAAATGATCATGATAGCCTTTATATTTCACATCTATGTGGTTCAGTCTTGTATATTGATTAGGCCTACTTTGCTATTCTATAAATATAAAGGCATTAGGCCTAATACGTTGTATTATAATATGCTATATGAAATATATTTATCTAAATGTATCAATTAGTTTCCACAGTATTCACCAGAAGTAATCATTTCAGGGGTTATTTTTCACAAAAAAAAATTATGAATTGCAACACTTCCTACAACCTGTCAAACCTAAGCCTATTTCCAATACTTTTTAACCTAAATAAATTGTTAAAGACTTTTTTTTTTTTTTTTTTTACTAAAATTGACTAAAACTTGACTAAAACTTTTTTGTGTTTTCGTCGACTAAAACTTGACTAAAACTATCAAATTTATAAGTGACTAAAATGTGACTAAAACTAAAAAGCATTTTCGTCCAAAAGACTAAAACTAAAAGTGCTGCCAAAAACAACACTGTTACAGGCCGGCCCGTGAAAATATTGTCTGATATTAAACCGGTCCGTGGCGCAAAAAAGGTCGGGGACCGCTGGTGTATAGGAACTAGGGCTGTTTTCGACTAAGGATTTTCATAGTCGAATCTGATTCGTTAGATTTTGCCGTAGTCGACTGATAGTCGAACCTTTTTTTTTCTTTTTTTTTTAGATAGCAGCTAGATTTTTTTCCATTTCAAACAAAAGAGCTAAAAAACACATATATATCACACATATATCATAACATTTCATAAACATGAGGAGCAATATGAGAGAGAAATTTGGTGATGGTTGTTTAGGTACATTAAACCACGTAAAGCTTTTTCACGCCCATGAGAACCGCGTGGAGTCAACTCACAGCCGCTCCGCTGCCCTGCTGAAAATGTGAAGCAGAAACGCTTAATATCAGATAACGTCCATAATAATTGGATTCTGGGTTCGATTTTTTGACCATTTTCAGTGGTTATGAGGAGCAATATGAGAGGGAAATTTGGTAATCGTTGTTTAGGTACATTAAACAACGTAAAGCTTTTTAACGCACATGAGAACCGTGTGGAGTCAACTCACAGCCGCTCCGCTGCCCTGCTGAAAATGTGAAGCAGATTTTTGAATACATTTTTATTTATTTACATTAGTAAGCTACAGGACATCGTCTTTCAAAACATGACCTGCGCAAAAGCGAAAAAATATAATAAAATGGTACCCAGCCCTTCTGAAAATGCGAATGTGTCTCTGTCCCCAGCACATTTCAAACCAAACTGACGCCCATGTATTCGACTATGAGGTTCATAGTCGATCAGACCTCTCCGAATCGAATCGTCGAATCCTCGACTATTAGAAGTCAGCCCTAATAGGAACTACTAATGATTTGGATCAGGTGTCTAAAGTGAAGATCATGGAAACACACTAGTAATGACTGAAGTGTTACTAAATTCATCGGAAGGAATTTCTTCTATTATTGAAGTGTTCCGTGTTCTGCTCGATGTTCCCTTCACATCCTCATCCTGAAGCGCTCTCCGCTCGCCGCACATCTGCAGCCGCTTCTCCGTGTGGTTTTACTGCTGATGATTTTAATGTCTGTCATTTATAAACGTCCTGCCGTGGGCTTCGTTTAACGAGATGTTTTCCAGGCATGATGGGATTGAAGTTTGATCGTAATGAACCGAAGGTCATTTGTTTTGAGTTCTGCTCGTTTCACTGTTGGATTGTGGGATAATTAATCTGGCAGAGATGGAGTCAGTGATTGATGACTGTTTGTAGGTCAGAAGACCGGTGTGTGTGTGTGTGTGTGTGTGTGTGTGTGTTCGTTCCTCATCAGATGTGTTTTAACTGGCCCATCGGCACTTGTAAATAAGGCTGACATCATCAGTGGTCATCAGCTTCATGGGCGTAGTTGGAGTGTTTGAGGTCAGAGGTCATTGTACACATACTCTCTCACTCACGCACACACACACTCACTCACTCTCTCTCTCAAACACACACTCAGAGACACACACACACACACACACACACACACACACACACACACACACCCACTCACTCACACACACTCAGACATACACACACACACACACACACACACCCACTCACTCACACACACTCAGGCATACACACACACTCACACACACACACACACACACTCACATGAACCGGTAAGTTATTTTATATATTTATCTATATTTACTGCACAAATAAAAACGTTCATCATGTAGTTTCATCCTCGATCATCACTTCATGTGTTTTTGCGTGAATTCTGTGTAATTTGACTGACATCATAATGAGTCTTTATTGATGAGCTTGTTTATCTGAGATTAATTCCCATCAGGCCAGTTCAGTCGTTTCTTGAGTCATTCATCTTGGAGTAAACAGTGAAGCGCTCCGTTATTCCCTCGCTCTCATTTAATCTCTTTGATTCGGTGTCAACCGGCGCATACTTTGTGGATTAGATGTGCTCTAATAAAAGCACAGCGTGTTAACAAGACAAGAAATAGAGATAGACGGAGAGAGAGAGAGAGAGAGAGAGAGAGAGAGAGAGACACAGAGAGAGAGAGAGAGAGACACTGACAGAGAGAGAGAGAGCGAGAGACACCGATGGAGAGAGAGAGAGCGAGAGACACCGACAGAGAGAGAGAGAGAGCGAGAGACACCGACAGAGAGAGAGAGAGAGAGCGAGAGACACCGACAGAGAGAGAGAGAGAGCGAGAGACACCGACAGAGAGAGAGAGAGAGCGAGAGACACCGACAGAGAGAGAGAGAGAGAGAGAGAGAGAGAGCGAGAGACACCGATGGAGAGAGAGAGAGCGAGAGACACCGACAGAGAGAGAGAGAGAGCGAGAGACACCGACAGAGAGAGAGAGAGAGCGAGAGACACCGACAGAGAGAGAGAGAGAGCGAGAGACACCGACAGAGAGAGAGAGAGAGAGCGAGAGACACCGACAGAGAGAGAGAGAGAGAGCGAGAGACACCGACAGAGAGAGAGAGAGAGAGAGAGAGAGAGCGAGAGACACCGACAGAGAGGTCGATCTGCTCCGGTTATTTCAGGACACGGAGAGCTGGAGTCTGTTGCTCTAATGAGACTCAGTGATGGAACAGAATGTGATGAACTTCATCATGTTCAACACACACTCGTTAAACACACTCATTAGATGGACACTGAGCGCTCACAGGACCCTGGGTCAGAGCATGCACAACAGGAAATTATGTCATGCTCCAGGAAGGGGCCGTTGACATGGGCAAACAACTTACTTGAGTTCAGCAAGAGATGAAAACTGCTCTCGTGTGTGTGTGTACTTGCTCTGTGTATATATTGTTAAAAATATGCACAATATTATCTGGAAAATATTTACATATCTGTATCCTAGCATTAGTGAGATGTGCAGTAGATTAGTTTGCTTTTTATTCCAGTTTTAGTTATTTTAGTGCATCAAGTTAAACTAAATGAAAGTGAAAAATCTTGCCTGGGCAAAAAGCTGAAATAAAAAGTTTGATGTTTTTTATGGATTCAAATAGAATATTCCCTCCTCTGTTTCCAGCAGTGAAATAGAGGGTTTGGACTGACGTCACTTTCCCGCGGGAACACCGATATAGTGTTCCTTACAACTCACCAGAGATCCAGTGATCATGGATA
>NC_140213.1:49611381-49626381 GCF_951802725.1 Rutilus rutilus
ACGCGTCTTTGAAATCCTTGAAAGTTTGTGAATCTGAACAATTAAATTCAAGGCCCTGGAAAGTTCTTGAACGTAAACACACACACACACACAGATTTCCTGGAAAGTGCTGGAATTTATTTTCTGCAAGAAGTTTTCTGGAACAAAATTCCATATTATTCCACTAATGTGTTATTTCTCCAACACTTTGAGCCCTGTGCGCACTAGCTCGCTTGATTTACGCTAGTTACGCGCATTTACGTGTTGTGTTAAGTGTTTCCCGCGTGAGGTACTGTGTTGTACGTTGCCATGACGTTCACGCACGCACAAAACTACTGCGCAATAAGTGTTTCCCCACATAAAGTCCTTGAATTTGAGGGTATTGAACCTGGAAAGTCCTTGAAAGGTCCTTGAGTTTAAAGTTCACCGAGGTGTGGCAACCCTGTTGCGTTGATGAATCATTTTCGTCACTATTTTCGCCAACAACATTTTCCCACAGACGAAAACGAGACGATAACTAAATAAAAAACAGTTTTGAATGACAGAAACTATGACAGAAATCTATTGCCATTTTCGTCAACGAATAAAAACTAGATGAAAATGTTCGGTAGGGACGATTTGGGAAGAGATCATGTCAGAACTGATGTTGTGTGTGTGTGTCTGTGTGTGTCTGTGTGTGTGTGTGTGTGTGTGTGTGTGTGTGTGTGTGTGTGTGTGTGTTGCAGACACTCGCTCTGGAACCTGCTTCCTGGAGGTCCACAGTCGTGGTGACGGCTCGGACAGTCTGAGCTGCTCCACTGAGATTGGCGTCGGCGTGTCCAAAGCGTCCTGTTGCTGTTCCCTGGGTCAGGCCTGGGGGTCACCCTGTGAGAGCTGCCCACTGCTCAACTCCTGTGAGTCTCACACACACACACACACACACACACACACACACACACACACACACACACACCTAACCCTGTGAGAGCTGCCCACTGCTCAACTCCTGTGAGTCTCACACACACACACACACACACACACACACACACACCTAACCCTGTGAGAGCTGCCCACTGCTCAACTCCTGTGAGTCTCACACACACACACACACACACACACACACCTAACCTTGTGAGAGCTGCCCACTGCTCAACTCCTGTGAGTCTCACACACCCACATCAATTATCATTGTAGATATTGTTATTGTTATCCTTAATGATTGACATTGTAGTTGGCATTATATTCATTATATAAGACACACACACACACACACACACACACACACAGGCTCTTGTTTTGTTCACTGATTGTTATTGTTTCTCCCTCAGCCGAGTACAAGATTCTGTGTCCCGGAGGAGAAGGATTCCGACCCAATCCGATCACGGTGATACTAGAGGGTAGATCTAGAGTGCACACACACACACCCACACACACACACACACACACACACACCCGTTCTCCAGTGCTGTGTGTTGACTGTCGTGTCTGTGTGTCAGATATCAACGAGTGTCAGGAGCTGCCTGGTCTGTGTCAGGGAGGAAACTGCATCAACACGTTTGGCAGTTTTCACTGTGAATGTCCGAAAGGTTTCGAACTCAACGGAGACACCCGGATCTGTGAAGGTCAGTCACACTTCCTCTTTCACACACTCTTCTGTCTCTCTTACGTCAAATCCGTTTCATTTATATAGTGCTTTACACACAGCACGCTGTTTCAGCTGTGCAGACAGAAAGCTCTCGAGAAACCAGCCAGAAACTAAACAATCATGAAGCTGCAAATATCTCAGCCAATCAGGACACATTTGAAGCTTAATATACACTACTAGTCAGAAGTCTCTTCTGCTCACCGAGGCTGCGTTTATTTGAAAACAGTAATATTGTGAAATATTATTACAATTTAAAACAGAAAGAAATCAATACTTTTATTCATCAAGGATGAATTCAATTGATCAAAAGTGACAGTAAAGACATTTATAATGTTACAAAAGATTCTATTTCAGATAATGCTCTTCTTTTAAACTTTCTATTCATCAAAGAATCTTGAAAAAAGATTGTAAATAACTGTTTTCAACACTGATAATAATCATGAATGTTTGTTGAGCATCAAATCATCATATTAGAGTGATTTCTGAAGGATCATGTGACACTGAAGACTGGAGTAATGATGCTGAAAATTCAGCTTTGATCACAGGAATAAATTATATTTTAAAATATATTAAAATAGAAAACAGTTATTTTAAATTGTCATAATATTTAACAATATTACTGTTTTTTTTGTATTTTTAATCAAATAAATGCAGCCTTGGTGAGCAGAAGAGACTTCTTTTAAAAACATTAAAAATCTTGCTGATCCAAACCTCTTGACTGGACCTCTGTGGGCGTGGCTACCAAGAGCAAAGTGACGGATCCGGAAACCAAGCAAAAGACAAAATGTTGTGATTGGTTAGGACCCTGTGTGACTACGATTGAATGATTCTTATTAACATATAAAGTCACATGATATAAACACAAAAGTGCTGCGTTGCTTCAAAAGCATTATAATCAGTAGTACTGAGAGTAAATGAATGCTGGTTGCACTACTTCCGACATATGCATCTGAAACATTCGCTTTAACTCATCAACGGACATAGACGCGAGCTGTGGTTAGAAGTGAAATGTGTCTAAAATGTAAGAATGAAAAGATCCACTGTGTGTGTAGATGTGGATGAGTGTGAGCGGCCCGGCATCTGTGGTCCGGGTCAGTGTTACAACACTATCGGAAACTACACCTGCATCTGCCCACCGGAGTACATGCAGATCAACGGGGGAAACAACTGCATGGGTGAGTCTGCACACGCATCGGCAATGATCATCATCATAGTCATCATTATATGTATTAGGGGTGGGGGAGAAAATCGATTCATATATGAACCTCGATTCTATCTTCTGCCGATTCGCATCGATGCACAAATTTCAAAAATCGATTTTCTAAAGTGTTCTTTAACTTTGCATTACTTCTTAAAGTTATTGACACGTTAGAGTGTTATTAAATCACAATAAGCCGCGAATTTTTCCAAATTCAGTTCTCTTTCACAGCTAATTCAAATACACACACAATTGTGTCAAAATGCATATGGTGGGGAGTATTCATGTAAACACAAACTGTAATATCCTACGTGAATGTAAACAGGAGAAAATCGGATGTGTAACAGTATACTAGATCCTTGCATTCATTCTTAAAAATCACTTTTGAATGTTGAAAGCTTGGTTTCCGTTAGTGCCGATTGTGACGTGTTTGTTGTGTGTGTGTTCAGACATGCGGAAGAGCTTGTGTTACAGGAACTACTACTCTGATAACGCCACCTGTGATGGAGAACTCACCTTCAACATGACCAAGAAGTTCTGCTGCTGCGCGTACAACATCGGCCGGGCCTGGAATAAACCCTGCGAGCGCTGTCCCGTTCCCAGCACCAGTGAGACACACACTTCACATCTGTTCGTTTAGCAGACGCCTTTACCCAAAGCAATACTATGGAAGCTTGTTTCCATCACAGAATAAAACATTTTAAAAGATAATTGCTACTTTTTATCTCACAATTGCGAGTTTACATCTCACAATTCTGACTTTAATTCAATTGCGTATTATAAGATCAGAATTGCGAGATATAAACTCACAATTGAGTGTGTTAAAGTCGCAATTTCGAGAAATAAACTTGCAATTCTAACTTTTTTCTCGAGATTGCGAGTTTATATCTGTGAGAGTCCAACTCTAAGGAGAAAAAGACGGACAATTCTGACTTTATAACACGCAATTGACCGTGACCCGCCCCCTTTAGTTACTGTTGCTATGTCCGACAAGCCACGCCTCTCTCACGCCACATGATCTCCACAGAGAGGACACTGACACAGGACAGACCAGGGTACTTTTGATATGAAACAAAGTCTCAACTTTCAAAGTTGGTCATTTTTTTATGAAATTTAAACAATAAATGACGTTTTGTGGCTCTTTAATGTGTCTGACAGATCGCTGTAGATCCTCAGTTAAAGCGGCTCGTGAACCGATCATCTCTTCCTTCTAGTTCATTTACAGCAGCAAATAAACATGAATGAACATCAGAAGGAATGTTGTTTTAACCGCTCCGTTTTTCAAGTTCTAATCCTCCAACGTTAATCCACTAACTCTCCTGACTGCTGTGTCGGACAAAAATGGCGGATTCGGCGGATGGTGGATTATGATTGGTCAGATCGCCTGTCAATCAAACTCCCTGCAAAGGCTCAAATGCATGTTGTAAAGTCAGAATTGCGAGATTTAAGCATGCAATACTGACAAAAAAATTTCCGAATTGTGAGTTTATATCACACAAATTTTCTTTATATCACGCAATTCTGACCTTGTAACACGCAGTTGAATTAAAGTCAGAATTGCAAGATGTAAACTTAGCAATTATCTTTTTTATTTTTTATTCTGTGGCAGAAACAAGCTTCCATAGAATACAGACATTAACACTAGAAGAGCAAAGTTTCAAACATTGTCTAGAAGTGAACAGGAAGGGATTTCAGTGAAACAGTGGAGGTGTCGTTCTTTAATATTGTCAGGGATTCGGCACACACACACACACACACACACACACAGTCATCACCGTAACATGGTTCTCTGCTGCAGATGAGTTCGCTGTACTGTGTGGAAGTGAGAGACCGGGATATTTCATTGACATCTACACTGGACAAATCGTTGGTAAATACATTCATCACACACACTTAAAGACAGTCAAACACACAGTTCTGTGTTCCTCTAAGACTTCACATCCACCCTGTGTGTCTGTCTTTGATCCGCAGACATCGACGAGTGCCGTGACATCCCCGGTGTGTGTAATAGCGGCGTGTGTATCAACATGATCGGCAGTTTCCGCTGTGAATGTCCGATGGGTTTCGTTTATAATGACAAGCTGCTGATCTGTGAGGGTAAGAGCTCCATCTGTGTCCCTGAAGCTCGTTTATCCTCCTCTGACTCTGGAGTCTGCAACAGGAACAGCAGAATGAGTGACGGGTTCTAGATTAACAATCATTAATGATGATTTAACACGAGATGCTCTGTGTATGATGTTAAGCAGTGTTGGGGAAAGTTACTTTTAAAAGTAATGCATTACAATATTGCGTTACTCCCAAAAAAAGGTAATTAATTGCATTACTTAGTTACTTTTTATGAAAAGTAATGTGTTACTTTCCTTTTGCGTTACTGTTTCTCACCTGGGCTGGGCTTGCCTCTTTAATTTTTAATAACAAAAAACAGAGAAGGAAGTTCAACGCTTTTATTTCTAAGTCTAATCTAAAGTAATTTTTGCTTATTAGTATGGTTGAATTAGGTTAAAAAAAGACATTGGTTAATAAAGTGAGATTAAATACATAAAGTGTATTTGTGCAATTTAATATAGTTAAGTATAGTGATAGTTTAGTTAAGTTTTGCGTAAAATGCTGAGATTGTTTTTATTCATATTCAAGTGAGACGAGTAAATGCATGTTCGCATTTGATCTAGAACTTAAATACCCATCATGTTCACACACAACACCTCCTCACTTTATTTCTCTCATCATGTCAGTCAATAAATGTGAAAAGGTTACTAGAGTTACTTATTTGAAAATGTAACGTAAGATATTTTGTTGCAAATTGAAAAGGTAATGTGTTACTTTACTAGTTACTTGAAAAAGTAATCTGATTACGTAACTCAAGTTACTTGTAATGAGTCACCCCCAACACTGATGTTAAGTGTGTTTGTGTCGTGTGTGTGTGTGTGTGTGTGTGTGCAGATATTGACGAGTGTCAGAACGGGCCGGTGTGTCAGCAGAACGCCGTCTGTCTGAACGTTCCTGGAAGTTTCCGCTGTCAGTGTAATCCTGGATACCGGCAAACTCCCACCCAGCAGTGTGTCGGTGAGTGTGTGTGTCAGTGAGTGTGTGTGTCAGACATTTCCCTACTCATAATGCTGCTACTCCAATATCAGAGTTAATAGAACAAAAAAGCAACTGCAGCCATCATGCTTAACAGGAAACCAGCAGTGATGGAGAGAGTGTGTGTGTGTGTGTGTGTGTGTGTGTGTGTGTGTGTGTGGGGGTCATGACTGGAGGGGAATGTGTTTAAAACAGCCAAATTCAGAGCTCAGTTCTGCTTTCAGACACACCTGAAGTTAACGTGTGATTTGATGTGATCTCTCTCAGATCGTAACGAGTGTGCTGAGAATCCAAACATCTGCAGTCCGGGTCAGTGTATCGACACGGTGGGTAGTTACCGCTGCCTCTGCCCCAACGGCTACACATCCACCCCAGGCCTGTGTATAGGTGAGAGATCAGCCTCACATACCCGTCTGTCTGTCTGTTCATCTGTGTGCCTCCTCGTGTAGATAACTAACTAACTAACTAACTTTGGTCTGTTCATAACTAACTAACCGTCTGTGTTCATAACTAACTGTCTGTGTTCATAACTAACTAACCGTCTGTGTTCATAACTAACTAACCATCTGTGTTCATAACTAACTAACCATCTGTGTTCATAACTAACCATCTGTGTTCATAACTAACTAACCATCTGTGTTCATAACTAACTAACCATCTGTGTTCATAACTAACTAACCATCTGTGTTCATAACTGTCTGTGTTCATAACTAACTAACCGTCTGTGTTCATAACTAACTAACTGTCTGTGTTCATAACTAACTGTCTGTGTTCATAACTAACTAACCATCTGTGTTCATAACTAACTAACCATCTGTGTTCATAACTAACTAACTGTGTTCATAACTAACTAACCGTCTGTGTTCATAACTAACTGTCTGTGTTCATAACTAACTGTCTGTGTTCATAACTAACTAACCGTCTGTGTTCATAACTAACCATCTGTGTTCATAACTAACTAACCGTCTGTGTTCATAACTAACTAACCGTCTGTGTTCATAACTAACTAACCGTCTGTGTTCATAACTAACCATCTGTGTTCATAACTAACTAACCATCTGTGTTCATAACTAACTAACTAACCATCTGTGTTCATAACTAACTAACTAACCATCTGTGTTCATAACTAACTAACCATCTGTGTTCATAACTAACCATCTGTGTTCATAACTAACCGTCTGTGTTCATAACTAACCATCTGTGTTCATAACTAACTAACCGTCTGTGTTCATAACTAACTAACCGTCTGTGTTCATAACTAACTAACCGTCTGTGTTCATAACTAACTGTCTGTGTTCATAACTAACTAACCGTCTGTGTTCATAACTAACTAACCGTCTGTGTTCATAACTAACTGTCTGTGTTCATAACTAACTAACCGTCTGTGTTCATAACTAACTAACCGTCTGTGTTCATAACTAACCGTCTGTGTTCATAACTAACTAACCGTCTGTGTTCATAACTAACTGTCTGTGTTCATAACTAACTAACCGTCTGTGTTCATAACTAACTAACCGTCTGTGTTCATAACTAACTAACCGTCTGTGTTCATAACTAACTGTCTGTGTTCATAACTAACTAACCGTCTGTGTTCATAACTAACTAACCGTCTGTGTTCATAACTAACTGTCTGTGTTCATAACTAACTAACCGTCTGTGTTCATAACTAACTAACCGTCTGTGTTCGTAACTAACTAACCGTCTGTGTTCGTAACTAACTAACCGTCTGTGTTCATAACTAACTAACCGTCTGTGTTCATAACTAACTAACCGTCTGTGTTCATAACTAACTAACCGTCTGTGTTCGTAACTAACTAACCGTCTGTGTTCATAACTAACCGTCTGTGTTCATAACTAACTAACCGTCTGTGTTCATAACTAACTGTCTGTGTTCATAACTAACCGTCTGTTCATAACTAACTAACCGTCTGTGTTCATAACTAACTAACCGTCTGTGTTCATAACTAACTAACCGTCTGTGTTCATAACTAACTAACCGTCTGTGTTCATAACTAACCGTCTGTGTTCATAACTAACTAACCGTCTGTGTTCATAACTAACTAACTGTGTTCATAACTAACTAACCGTCTGTGTTCATAACTAACTGTCTGTGTTCATAACTAACTAACCGTCTGTGTTCATAACTAACTAACCGTCTGTGTTCATAACTAACCGTCTGTGTTCATAACTAACTAACCGTCTGTGTTCATAACTAACTAACTGTGTTCATAACTAACTAACCGTCTGTGGTCTGTGTTCAGATGTGGACGAGTGCGAGCGTCAGCCGTGTGGAAATGGAACCTGTAAGAACACTGTGGGCTCCTACAACTGCTTGTGTTACCCAGGATTCCAGCTGTCACACAACAACGACTGCATCGGTACACACACACACACAGACACACACACAAATATTTATTAATTCTACAGCAGAAAGGCATGTGTTTGTGTTAACGTCTGTTTTGTGCGTGTGGTTCAGACACAGACGAGTGTACGGCGCTGCGGGGGTTGTGTCGCAACGGAAACTGCATCAACACGGTGGGCTCGTTTGTGTGTGTGTGTCTGGACGGGTATAAACTCTCTCCTGACGGCCGGATGTGTGTGGGTGAGTCCTGAAGCTGTGTGTGTGTGTGTGTGTGTGTGTGTGAGAGAGAGATGAAGTGTGTGTGAATGTGTGTGTGTGTACATGTTTTTCTATCCCGGGGGGGGGACTTAAACCTGAATGCACACACACTCGTGGGGACTCGTGTCACTGTGACCTAAATTTAGGAAACAAGCTTATAAATCATACAGAATGAGTTTTTTTGAAAATGTAAAACTGCAGAAAGTTGTGTGTGACGGGTTTGGGTAGGGGTCGGGTTAGTGTGTGTGTGTGTGTGTGATGGGTTTGGGTAGGGGTCGGGTTAGTGTGTGTGTGTGTGTGTGATGGGTTTGGGTAGGGGTCGGGTTAGTGTGTGTGTGTGTGTGTGATGGGTTTGGGTAGGGGTCGGGTTAGTGTGTGTGATGGGTTTGGGTAGGGGTCGGGTTAGTGTGTGTGTGTGTGTGTGTGTGTGTGTGTGTGTGTGATGGGTTTGGGTAGGGGTCGGGTTAGTGTGTGTGTGTGTGTGTGTGTGTGTGTGTGTGTGTGTGATGGGTTTGGGTAGGGGTCGGGTTAGTGTGTGTGTGTGTGTGTGTGTGTGTGTGTGTGATGGGTTTGGGTAGGGGTCGGGTTAGTGTGTGTGTGTGTGTGTGATGGGCAGGTTTAGGGGTCGGGTTAGTGTGTGTGTGTGTGTGTGATGGGCAGGTTTAGGGGTCGGGTTAGTGTGTGTGTGTGTGTGTGTGTGTGATGGGCAGGTTTAGGGGTCGGGTTAGTGCGTGTGTGTGTGATGGGTAGGTTTAGGGGTCGGGTTACTGCGTGTGTGTGTGTGATGGGTAGGTTTAGGGGTCGGGTTAGTGCGTGTGTGTGTGTGTGTGATGGGTTGGTTTAGGGGTCGGGTTAGTGCGTGTGTGTGTGTTTGTGTGTGTGTGATGGGTAGGTTTAGGGGTCGGGTTAGTGCGTGTGTGTGTGTGTGTGTGTGTGATGGGTTGGTTTAGGGTTCGGGTTAGTGTGTGTGTGTGTGATGGGTTGGTTTATGGGTCGGGTTAGTGTGTGTGTGTGTGTGTGTGTGTGTGAGAAAGATAGAGAGTGTGTGTGTGTGTGTGTGTGTGTGTGTGTGTGTGTGTGTGTGTGTAAGAAAGATAGAGTGTGTGTGTGTGTGTGTGTGTGTGTGTGTGTGTGTGTGTGTGTGTGTTGACGTCACGTCCACATGCTCCTGTGCTCTTCTGCTCAGACATCGACGAGTGTGTGATCAGCCCTGGCACCTGCGGCCCCGGGACGTGCCAGAATCTGGACGGCTCCTACAGGTGCATCTGCCCGTCAGGATACTTCCTGCAGAACGACCGGTGTGAAGGTGTGTGTCGGCTCACCACCATCCTCACGCATCAGGGTCTCAGTGCTCACAGTCATGTGATCTAACCTGACTAACTTTAGCTGGACAATAACTTTATTCTAGAGTTGCTGTAAAGCCGAATCTCTGTTACTGTAATCTCCTGTAAAGCTGCTGTGAAACGGTCCATATTGTTAAAGCGCTGTATAAATGAAGACTTGACCTCCGTCATCATGTGTGTTTGTGCTCAGATATTGACGAGTGCTCTCAGACTCCCGAGATCTGCATCTTTGGGAAGTGTGTGAACACGGCTGGCAGCTTCAGGTGCGATTGTCCCGAGGGATTCCAGCTCTCCTCGTCCGGGAAGAGATGTGTGGGTGAGTTATGGATCAGTCCACAGGTTTAGAACGGCTGATTTTATTTGTGCTTCATGTTTTTCATTGCGATTTTAGGATTATATCCCTATTACAGGGATTATTCAAAACAAATAAAGAGAAAAGAACAGAGGAAGAAAGTACATCACTAGTGAAACATGAAACCTCCGTCTGAATCCCTTGTGCTTGATGCTGTCGGCCGTCGGTCATGGAGCTCGTCAGGTTTAATGAGTGAATCATGTTTTGTTCCTCATGCGAAGTGTGTGATGTCATACGGAGACAGAGACAGAACACAGGACTGTTCGTTCGTTTCTTTGCTCACAGTTTCCATCCCTCCTTCTGTCTCGCTGACCCTGTGGACAGGGTGTGTGTGTGTGTGTGTGTGTGTGTGTGTGTGTTGGTAGAAGGGTGGAAAGGCTTCTGCAAATGAAGAACAGGCCTCTGGGAATAAAAGCAACCCAGCCGCCCATCTCTTTCTCAGCAGCACACTCACACACACACACACACACACACACACACACACACTCACTCACACACTCACTCACTCACTCACTCACTCACTCACTCACACACACACACACACACACACACACACACACACACACACACACACACTCACTCACTCACTCACTCACTCACTCACTCACTCACTCACTCACTCACTCACACTCACACACACACACACACACACACACACACACACACACACACACACACACTAGTGTTGCACGGTGTACCGATACTTCAAAAGTATCGCGATACTCGGAAATGAAAAACGTCACGATATCTAAATTTATCAGTATCGATACTTTAAAAAAAAAAAAAAAAAAAAAAAAAAAACGCCTCCCTATGGACGTCTGTGTTTTTTTCCTGACGCACGCAGCAAAGAACCCGCCGCTGTCAGTGTCATGTAACAAAACACTACAGCGAGATGGTTGCATGTGCGAGCACAAGTTGTCCACGACTCGTAGAAAAAGATGGACATATGGAAGTACTTTGCCTACCTTGGTTTGCTCTGTTGCACGGTGCACCGATACTTCAAAAGTAAATCGGAAATTAAAAACGTCACGATTCCTAAATTTATTAGTATCGATACTTCTAAGAATGACCGCGTTCCAGATTTGTAAGGCCGGCAACACACTGGATGCATGACGTGTCCGTTTTTATTTCGGCTCCCATGTTAACTTCCTGCGTGACACACGAGTTTCAGGCGCAGCTCGAGACGCGCGGAAAACGCGTGGAAGCTAGAAATAGAACCGACGCCTATTTTTCACGCGACACGCAAGCGTGTTGGAAGCGTTCCCAGGCAAAATAGAATAGGAAAAGATGTTTCTATGTCATTTTGACACGAAAACATATTAATAAATGACATTTTGATGTTTGAAAGTCTCTAGGTTTTGACATAAATACAATATAAATTTTATAAAAAAAATATTATAGATTTTCAAATACTGCACCTCTCAATACAGAACAAAATATTCTGTAGCCTATTTTGCCGTCAACACTGCCGACGTTGTCTTTGCTGCTATATATTCATGTTTAACATGAAGTATAGGCCTTCCACAACTCTCTCCCCATAATCAAATATATCACCAATGAGGCTTATCATATGTTACCAATATTAATCATTGTTTAATATAATCGCTGTTAATATTTTTATTCAAAGTTCAGAATCAAGATAAAGTTATTACTGGTAACTCTTATGTTTCTTATGATAACTGAGATAATGCTGCTAAATTTATATATTTTTTTTACCTTGTGTCATTGCTCTAATTTATTTTTTATATTTTGATATTTCATATTTTGTTCAAATGTTTAATATCTGCTGTTCATATTAGTGTGTTATATTATTAGAATGTTGTCCCGGTTTTAAAATAAAGCACAGCAATGATATTTGAGAGTGTTTCTCCCTTTTCAGGAAAAGTATCGAAAAAGTATCGAAATCGCAATACTTGACTTGGTATCGGTATCGAAACAATAATTTTGGTATCGTGACAACTGACAACACTAACACACACTCACTCACTCACACACACTCACTCACTCACTCACTCACTCACTCACTCACACACACACACACACACACACACACACACACTCACACACACACTCACACACACACACACACACACACACACACACACACACACACTCACTCACTCACTCACTCACACACACACACACACACACACACACTCACTCACTCACACACACACACACACACACACACACACACTCTCACACACACACACACACACACACACACACACACACTCACACACGCACGCACGCACGCGCTCACTCATTCACTCACACACACACACACACACACACACACTCACTCACTCACTCACTCACTCACTCACTCACTCACTCACACACACACACACACACACACACTCACTCACTCACTCACTCACACACACACACACACACACACACAGTGCAGTGATGAATAATTTGGGAGAATCTTTTGGAAAGAGTCTATTGAGAAATAATTTGTTAAGAATCATTTAAGAAATTATAATTGAGAAGATTCATTTGAGAAGGAATAATTTTAGAAAGATTTTTTGTAAAGAATAATAAGTGAACAATCATTCGAAAGAATTGTTTGGGAAATAATAATTTGAGAAAGAATCATCTGCATTTTTATTAATGATTATAACAGTCTCTCTCTGTTGCCAAGTCTAATGTTTTGTACTGTGCTCTTCACATTACACATAGTTTCAAGTCAGCCTTGCAGAAAATGAAATAAAGATCCGTCTGTTTCCTCTGTCAGATATTCGTGTGAATTACTGTTACACTAAGTTCGAGAACGGGCGCTGTCTGGTCCCGAAGCCACTCAACACCACCAAAGGATCCTGTTGCTGCAGCGCCATGCCGGGCCAGGGGTGGGGGGACCCGTGCGAGATCTGCCCTTCTGCTGAGGACGGTGAGCACACACACACACACTCTCACACACACACTCACACACGCACCCTCTCTCTCTCTCTGACACACACCCTCACACACACATGATTTGATGGCAGTAACAGTTATCGTGTGTGTGTTTCAGAGACGTATAAAGCTCTGTGCTCTACCATGGGAAAGACCCTCACTATACACGAAGAGGCTGTAGGTGAGTGTCAGTCAATCAGACTCCTTCCACACACTGATCACACACACTGATCACACACACACACTGATGTTCCAGATGTGGACGAGTGTGCGGAGAACCCCGGCATCTGCAGGAACGGCCACTGCATCAACACGGACGGGACGTTCCGCTGCGAATGCCCCTTCGGATACCGGCTCGACTTCACCGGGATCAACTGTGAAGGTCAGAGTTCAAACGGATCAAGTCGGCTTCATTTCTATATCACATACAGTACAGATCGTCTTAAAACTAATCAATTATGAAACATTCAGTATCAGCTATGGGTAATAACAGGACTGCAGATATCAAGTATTCCATCGATTAATCCAGCAATAACAAATCTGTGGTAATATAAATAGATCCAAGTGAACAACAGCCATTAAAATTACTTCAAATACAAGTATATAATAAAAAGCAATAATAATTGGTTCAAATAAAGTATCAAAGTAAGTAATCATATGGTTTTATTGAACAACACTGTTAAAATACACCATGTAAAATAAATGATGTAAACTAATATAAACATAACTTATGTACAGTATTATAACAAAATGCCTGGTGTTAGTAGTAGTTGTTGTTGTTGTTGTTGCATGATCAAATCCTTGTTTAATATCGGCCAAACAACATTTAATTCAAATGTCCTCTTAATCTTAAATATTTGGTCACTTCTGTACGACAGAAATGCAACAGCCGCTGTAATTTCAAGGACATGTGCACATCAGAACTTTAAACTTTATTTTGAAATCGCGATGAACAACAGTTTGCATCTTTAGAAACACATGTATGTGTGCCCCTGTGCTGGCGCAGATCTACAAACGAGCTACGCTACAAATCTTGTGAAACGGCGCACACTGTGTTCCCAGATGAACGTCATAAGCAACACACACTAAAGCGTCGTGCTTCTCTGGGGGAACGTGATTCTTAAAAGCTTCTCAGCTCTAGATAATATTACTGTTTTGTCTGTTTTTGGTCATGTGACATGCATCTCCATCATGTTGTGTGTGTAACTCCGTCATCATCAGACACGAACGAGTGTGAGCTGGGGAACCCGTGTGGGAACGGCACCTGCACTAACGTGGAGGGAGCGTTCGAGTGCTCCTGCGACGAGGGATTCGAGCCCGGACCCATGATGACCTGTGAAGGTCAGTGACGTGTACTTCCTGTTGGCGCTGATGAACTTCCTGTCGGCCGCTCTCACACTCCAGCACAGATTGACATCATTCGGGTCTGATCTGTTACTCGTGTTCACACAGAACGTGTTTTTGCTTATATAACCATAAATATAGTGATAACTATGATAACTATAACTATAATAACTATAACCATTACTATAATGCTAACTATAACCATAAATACAGTGATAACTATAGCTATGACTATAAAAACTATAACAATAACTATAATGATAACTATAACAATAAATATAGCAATAAATATAACTATAGCCATTTTTATAATGATAACTATAACCATAACTACAGTGATAACTATACCTATAACTATAAAAACTATAACAATAAATATAACTATAGCCATTACTATAATGATAAGGATAACTATGATGATAACTATAACTATAATAACTATAGCCATTATTATAATAAGGATAACTATGATGATAACTATAACTATAATAACTATAGCCATTATTATAATAAGGATAACTATGATGATAACTATAACTATAATAACTATAGCCATTATTA
>NC_140213.1:49636381-49638881 GCF_951802725.1 Rutilus rutilus
GGCTGGGGGCGGGGTTACCGTGGCCAACAAGACTGAAGAGAAACTTGTGACCGCCATTTTTAAATAGCAGCTAGTCGAGCTAATAGCAGCTCGATTATAATATCCGTCTATGTAAGTTACGGCGAGCTGCACGAACGCGTTGGATTCGCCGTGTTTGGATGCCGATTTATTTTCGCAAACCCATGAGCATCCATAGTAACGCAACGTCTATTATTGTTGATGCCTTGTTCGAGATGCATCGGAGCAGCGTGGACCGATCAGAGATTCGGGAGTGTTTGGAGATCATACGACTCCTTGTGCTTTTTGATCGCTTTCGCAGTGCTTTGATTTCATGTGCTGATCGTTCTGCGAGAAGCCGATGCATCTCGAACAAGTCTGGTGTGTTTGTGTTTGGCGCTGCCGCACTAGCGTTGCTGGGCAACATGATACGTATGCAGTGACGTAAGATATAGCTCTGTTGTGGCTCTCTGGCCGGTGGAAACGCAAACGGGTTCTTAGTAAGCTCGTCAGTCGAACCAACTCCGAACTGGCAATAGCTCTAGCTCTGAACCAGCACCCGGTTCTTGTTGGTGGAAAAGGGGTATGTATGTCTGTCTATCTGACTGTGTTTCTGTCTGTCTATCTGACTGTGTTTCTGTCTGTCTGTCTATCTGACTGTGTTTCTGTCTGTCTGTCTGACTGTGTTTCTGTATGTGTGTCTTTCTGACTGTGTTTCTGTATGTGTGTCTGTCTGACTGTGTTTCTGTATGTGTGTGTGTCTGTCTGTCTGTCTGACTGTGTTTCTGTATGTGTCTGTCTGACTGTGTTTCTGTCTGTCTATCTGACTGTGTTTCTGTCTGTCTGTCTATCTGACTGTGTTTCTGTCTGTCTGTCTATCTGACTGTGTTTCTGTCTGTCTGTCTATCTGACTGTTTCTGTCTGTCTGTCTGACTGTGTTTCTGTATGTGTGTCTTTCTGACTGTGTTTCTGTATGTGTGTCTGTCTGACTGTGTTTCTGTATGTGTGTCTGTCTGACTGTGTTTCTGTATGTGTGTCTGTCTGACTGTGTTTCTGTATGTGTGTCTGTCTGACTGTGTTTCTGTATGTGTGTGTGTCTGTCTGTCTTTCTGACTGTGTTTCTGTATGTGTGTCTGTCTGACTGTGTTTCTGTATGTGTGTGTGTCTGTCTGTCTTTCTGACTGTGTTTCTGTATGTGTGTGTGTCTGTCTGTCTTTCTGACTGTGTTTCTGTATGTGTGTCTGTCTGACTGTGTTTCTATATGTGTGTGTGTGTGTGTGTGTGTCTGTCTGTCTTTCTGACTGTGTTTCTGTATGTGTGTCTGTCTGACTGTGTTTCTATATGTGTGTGTGTGTCTGTCTGTCTTTCTGACTGTGTTTCTGTATGTGTGTCTGTCTGACTGTGTTTCTATATGTGTCTTTCTGACTGTGTTTCTGTATGTGTGTGTGTGTGTGTGTGTGTGTGTCTGTCTGTCTTTCTGTCTGTGTTTCTGTATGTGTCTTTCTGACTGTGTTTCTGTATGTGTGTGTGTGTGTGTCTGTCTGTCTTTCTGTCTGTGTTTCTGTATGTGTGTGTGTCTGTCTGTCTTTCTGACTGTGTTTCTGTATGTATGTGTGTCTGTCTGACTGTGTTTCTGTATGTGTGTGTGTCTGTCTGTCTTTCTGACTGTGTTTCTGTATGTGTGTGTGTCTGTCTGTCTTTCTGACTGTGTTTCTGTATGTGTGTGTGTCTGTCTGTCTTTCTGACTGTGTTTCTGTATGTGTGTATGTGTGTCTGTCTGACTGTGTTTCTGTATGTGTGTGTGTCTGTCTGTCTTTCTGACTGTGTTTCTGTATGTGTGTGTGTCTGTCTGTCTTTCTGACTGTGTTTCTGTATGTGTGTCTGTCTGACTGTGTTTCTGTATGTGTCTTTCTGACTGTGTTTCTGTATGTGTGTGTGTGTGTGTGTGTGTCTGTCTGTCTGTCTTTCTGTCTGTGTTTCTGTATGTGTGTGTGTCTGTCTGTCTTTCTGACTGTGTTTCTGTATGTGTGTGTGTCTGTCTGTCTTTCTGACTGTGTTTCTGTATGTGTGTGTGTCTGTCTGTCTTTCTGTCTGTGTTTCTGTATGTGTGTGTGTCTGTCTGTCTTTCTGACTGTGTTTCTGTATGTGTGTGTGTCTGTCTGTCTTTCTGACTGTGTTTCTATATGTGTGTCTGTCTGACTGTGTTTCTGTATGTGTCTTTCTGACTGTGTTTCTGTATGTGTGTGTGTGTGTGTGTGTCTGTCTGTCTTTCTGTCTGTGTTTCTGTATGTGTGTGTGTCTGTCTGTCTTTCTGACTGTGTTTCTGTATGTATGTGTGTCTGTCTGACTGTGTTTCTGTATGTGTGTGTGTCTGTCTGTCTTTCTGACTGTGTTTCTGTATGTGTGTGTGTCTGTCTGTCTTTCTGACTGTGTTTCTGTATGTGTGTGTGTCTGTCTGTCTTTCTGACTGTGTTTCTGTATGTATGTATGTATGTGTGTCTGT
>NC_140213.1:49643881-49781381 GCF_951802725.1 Rutilus rutilus
AACCCCCCCCCAAAAAAGTGCAGAAATGATCATAACTTATTTTAGGAAGTTGTTACACCCTGTGTGAGCAAAGTCAATCCGGTTTAGTTCAACGCGATAACATTTACAAGCATTTTCAAGGGAAAAATCCTCAGTATGAGGGATAAATATTAGCCTGACTTCGTCATACTCATATTCTAGTCAGAATGTGAGTCTGATACTGCTCCATAGGACTTTAATTATGGGGCGTGTCTCAACCGAACCAGGAAAAAAAAAAACTCTGCACTCAATTGGATAGACCTACAACCAATCAGAGCAACGGAGTAAATGACGCATGTCCTTCATTCATATTTTCAACCAACAAAATGTCGCGGCTCTCTGTTCCTCTTTTTAAATGAATGCGCTGTGGATATCTTCTATAACAGACGCGATGGCGGAATCTACACATGATGTTTCATAAACAAAGTTCGGGAGGAGCACGTACAAATAATCAATCCAATATCAACTTGTCATCAAACAATACCATGTCTAACGTTACCCTATATCAGCATGAGGAAGCATATTCACTCTGTCAACTTACCTAACATTGACAGTTTTTCAGCATCCCTCCACCACCCCGAATCCTCACTCTTGTCTTGGCTTGTTCTCTCACAACCAGGAATACCGGGGAGTATGGCTACCGAGCCCACAGCCGTCTCCTCGGACAGCACGTCATATACGCATCTTGTGTGAACTCGTGAAATCTAATATACGCATTTATTCTATCTGACTTATTTGTGTGAACTCGTGAAATCTAATATACGCATTTATTCTATCTGACTTATTTGCAAGTGTGAACTCGTGAAATCTCAATTCTCCAGCTGCAGTCGTCTTTGTTGTAAACTAATTCAAATCAAGCGCTCTTTGGTGACGTGGGTGATTACGTAACCGCAGATCATCTGTCCATCATCGATTAAAGCCCGCCCTGGCAATTTGATTGGCCCGGCCTTCTGGGAGCCGAGCATAATTACTCCTCAACGGATCGAGTCCAATTCAATTCAAATTTATTTGTATAGCGCTTTTCACAATACATATTGTTTCAAAGCAGCTTTACAGAAAGTGCATTTCAGAAATGTACATAGAGAAATACAGTTAGTTAATCATGAGTCCAGACCGAACTTCCCGACCCAAAAATGTTGTGGGCGGGGTTCGGGCTGGCACCCAGGCTAGATAAATATATCAACACTCATAGTTTCTGTTAATTTATATCGTGTCTGAATCACCATTCCTCTAACGATGTGTGTGTGTGTGTTTCTCCAGAACGATCTGGACTCAGCCAGTGTGGACGTGGACGACACACTCCAGCTCCATCTGAACATCAGCACGCTGAACAGCAAAGACCACATCATCGAGTTCGTCCCGGCGCTGTCGACGCTCACCGATCACGTGCGCTACGCCATCGAGTACGGCAACGACGACGGCCTGTTCCTGATGAACCAGAAGCAGGGCGTCAGCTACTTGCACATATCCAAGAAGAAGCCTCTCCAGCCGGGTGTGTATTCTCTGCAGATCCGCAGCGTGGGCCAGGCCGGTGGACTCGAGCCGGGGGACTCGGACTACCTCAGCGGGCAGCTGGGACACGCTCTGCTCATGCGCGTTCAGATCGTCCTGCACTGATCCAGCAAACACACAGACTGCCGCCTGCAGCTACGGCCAAAGACCAGCACCTTCCTCTCCACTAGCGCTGCGCGATCAATCGCAATGAAACCGCACGCGATTTGGCAAAGGCTGCGATTATTTTATGCACGACTGATCGGTAGTAAACGCTGCTCCATCTGAACACCAGAGGGCGTCACACACACACCCCAAATATGCCCCGCAGAAGTACAATAACATACGTCATTCCAGGAAACCCCTATGAGCTTCACACTCTCTGTCTCTGAACAAACAGAAGACTGAAACGCTTTGATTAAACACGAGTAATAAACACACGACTGCCTTATTCTGTGTCAGAAGCTCATCATCTCACAGAAGGAGGAGCTCAGCTGTCCTTATGAAGTGAGTCTGGAGGAAAAGTGTGTTATTAATGTTGTCTTTTGTTGGACAAGAGGTTCATAAATGCGTCTCATGTCTGGAAAGATGTTTGACACGTGTTGCTTTTTCAAATGCACGTTATAAGCGACTCAAACTCAGTGCTTTCAGAGTGAGCAGCGTTTCCTGAGCCGTACGTCACTGACAAGCTGCGCATTACAAATAATCGCTTTAAGTGCGATTACATGGAAATTGCGATTAATCGTGCAGCCCTATCTCCATCATACGCTCGCATCCCAATATAGACGCTGTGGAGGAACGGACGCGAGCCGCACGCGTGCCGAAGAGCCTCGCTCGCTCTCTCTCTCTCTCTCTCTCGCCGCTCAATCTGTCGCATCTTACTGCTGCTGCACTGCACAAAACACTCTTAAAGGGATAGTTCACCCAAAAATGAGAGTTGGCCCATGATTTACTCACCCTCAAGTCATCCTAGGTGTATATGACATTCTTCTTTCAGACGAATACAATCAGAGTTATTTTTTAAAATGTTCTGGCTCCAAAAATATTTTTTGAAGTTCATAAAAGTGCATCTATCCATCATAAAAGTGCAGCTGTCAATCATAAAAGTGAATCTATCCATGATAAAAGTGAATCTATCCATGATAAAAGTGCATCTATCCATCATAAAAGTGTCTCTATCCATCAAAAAAGTGCATCTATCCATCATAAAAGTGCAGCTGTCAATCATAAAAGTGCTTCTATCCATCATAAAAGTGCAGCTGTCAATCATAAAAGTGCCTCTATCCATCATAAAAGTGCAGCTGTCAATCATAAAAGTGCCTCTATCCATCATAAAAGTGTCTCTATCCATCATAAATGTGTCTCTATCCATCATAAAAGTGTATCTATCCATCATAAATGTGTCTCTATCCATCATAAATGTGTCTCTATCCATCATAAAAGTGCCTCTATCCATCATAAATGTGTCTCTATCCATCATAAAAGTGTCTCTATCCATCATAAAAGTGCAGCTGTCAATCATAAAAGTGCCTCTATCCATCATAAAAGTGCAGCTGTCAATCATAAAAGTTCAGCTGTCCATCATAAAAGTGAATCTATCCATCATAAAAGTGCATCTGTCCATCATAAAAGTGAATCTATCCATCATAAAAGTGCAGCTGTCAATCATAAAAGTGCCTCTATCCATCATAAAAGTGCAGCTGTCCATCATAAAAGTGCCTCTATCCATCATAAAAGTGCAGCTGTCCATCATAAAAGTGCCTCTATCCATCATAAAAGTGCCTCTATCCATCATAAAAGTGCCTCTATCCATCATAAAAGTGCATCTGTCCAGTTTGTGAGTTTGTTTCTTCAAACTCTGTGTTCATCTGAGAGAAGCATGTCATATACACTAGGATGACTTCAGGGAGAGTAAATCATGGGCTAATTTTCATTTTTGGGTCAACTATCCCTTAAATCAGTGTTTTTGGCTTGTTTTCTGGTACAGAAATCTAAACGTTCTTAAATCAAGATACTTGAAAAATGACCTGAGATTGTCTTGGTTTCTGAAATGGTTGCTTAAAACAACAAAAAATAACTGCCAACGTAAATCATGAAAAGAAACTTAAAGAGGTCGTACTGTTTCTTCAGTGTGTGATGCTGCCGTTTGAGTTCTTCTCTATATCAGTGTCAGTGTTCCTGAACTCCTGAAACGCCTCCACTGTAGTCTTGAAGCCTTATAATCTTGTAACTCGACACCTTTGCCTCATTTAGTATGCGCGGTGCTATGAATATGCAAATGAGCCCCGCCTCCACTCACTCACTCGGCTCAGAGATCCACTGGTTGACGATCACACGTTGATCTGATTGGTTACAAGGTTGTTTGTGACGTCAGAAACACCAGCGATTTCAAAGCGTGTGTTTGAGACTGTCTTTGGTTCACTGCAGTTTTAAGGGGGAAATACTCAGCAATGGTGTCGACTTATGAACTTACACATGCTTTGTCTTAAAGCACATTAAAAACACCACATAGACACATAAACTACATTAAAAGCTGGATTTACACCACAGGGGGACTTTTAAGATATTTTTGTTTGTTTTAAGCACAAACGCGCTTAATTTTGATAAATCTTTTCAGTAAACAAGACCCAATATCTTCAGTCATTTCGCTTCTCCAGTAAATGCATCTTGATTTAAGAACATTTATATATTTGTGCTGGAAAACGAGACGGAAACCCTGAGGAAGAAGGTTGGCAGTGCATCACGTGAGCGCATCGATTCATGCACTGTAATAATCGTCTACAAGCGGCTGACCGACGCTTCTGTTCTCTCCTGCAACTATACTACATGTAATTTAAGTGTGTCTATACTGTAACCGTGTCACTTTGTTACTCGCGATGTAAACTAGAGGACCCCTGGAACGGAGGGGTTTGTAATGGTGCTTCTTATAATGACCAACTACTTGTAAACTGTGTTTCTGTGACTCGATGCACTGAGGTCTCGCGGCCACACACACTTCCACACACACGCCGTCGGGCCTCGGCCTGGAGAACCACGCCGTTCTGTCTTCACACTCGTGAGGGGTTTAGTTGTACATTCACAATAAAAACATATTTTTGGTTGTACGGGTCGACTCGACCGCTTGCCTTGATTTCAGAACAGCAGAATCACTCGTTCTGTGTCGGTTCCTCTTCAGAAAATCATGATTCATTCAAGAGTCACATGACCATTGTATTGTAAACCAGTTGTATTGGTGATACTGTGGCAATCATCTACCCAGTAAAGCCTGACATATGAAGTAATAGTCAGATAAATCCTTTTTTTATTTTTTTTTAGACTATATAAGTTTGCATATGTGTTTGAGTATCATATTTGATGCATCAGGCTTTTATATGGCTCATATAGAGAGAATATGAAGGAAAAATCAGCTCAAACTGAGCAAAAATATACAATTTGGTTCAGATGCTGATATTTATATGGACAAAAAGTGATGAAATTCTGATGCTTGTGATGTAAATCAACAGATACTTGCATAAAATATCAATATCTGCCAATAATGTCTTAGTAAGATGATATTTAAGTGCTTAGTTTTATGATCAAAGCTCTGTAGTTTTAAAACATATGCAATACAGTGATGATTGACAGATGAACAATTAAACCTTCCTCAAAAGCCTGATGATCATATTTGATATTTCCTAATAAATGATGTCTGGATAATCTAATAAACCTCAGTTCAGCTGAAATATTACCAACAATATCAAAGTTATTCTTATGTTTACTTGATAAAAGCAGTGCAGATTTAAAGCTCGAGCTGAAGGACGTCTGCGGTTACACTAGAGGAAACTCTCCGAGATCGAGTTTTGATCATCTAGATTAGAAATCTGTGTCAAATAGTAGGTTTTATAGGGTTAATGTATTTTGGGATATGATTAATTCACTTGAACATGTTCATTCAACATCAGAACTACAGTATTAATGTTTTTGCATGAGCAGTTTCTGATCTCAACAAAAATCACACAATATTTGATGTTTATGAACTGCCCTGTAGTGACGCTCACTATTAATGTACAGGTTTAAAAGACTAAAACCCTGCCGAGTGTTTAAGATAATGTGCAAAATGCAAATAGTAGATATTAAAATAGCAGTAACACTTTACAATTAAGTCATTAGTCAATCCATTAACTAACAATGAGCCATTATTAACCGATGTTAGTGCGAGTTCACAGTGCGATTAACTACTGAAGTATTGTTCATGTTTACTAATTGGGCTTAAAGGAACACGCAGACTTTTAGTGACTTCATCTTATTCCCCGTATCCCCCAGAGTTAGAGAAGTCCACACACACCCTTCTCATCTCTGTGCTGTAACTCTGTCTGACGCACACCGCTAACCTAGCATTAAGACAGGAGGTGAACAGCTCCAGCTAGCATACTGCTCCCAATAAGTGACAAAATAACGCCAACATTTTCCTGTTAACATGTTGTGTAGAAGATGGCTGTCTCATGTGACCTTGTTATTTGTTCACGCTGTGACTATACACACGTTAATAGGAAAATGTTGGCGTTATTTTGTCACTTATTGGGAGCAGTATGCTAGCTGGAGCCGTTTACCTCCAGTGTTTGTGCTAAGCTAGGCTAGCGGTGGGTGCGTCAGACAGAGTTACAGCACGGAGATGAGAAGGGTGTGTGTGGACTTCTCTAACTCTGGGGGATGCGGGGAATAAGCTGAAGTCACTAAAAGTCTGCGTGTTCCTTTAACAAATGAAGCCTTATTGCAAATGTTACCACACACACACACACACACACACACACACAAAAAAATCAAGTGTAACAAATCAAATCAATGAAACATAAAGCCACTCCTGTAGAAACACACAATGGTGACGCCAGTAAAACAGTCACAAATGCTCCAGTGGAACATTGACAGCAAATTAATTCACTTTAATGAATACAGTAATGTAGAAAATCTTCTGGGTAACTGACGGCAAAGTGAACATATTGTGAACACAGAACACTTTCAGAATCTACATGTACAAACTAATAATACTGTCATTTTACATCAAACAATCTGTGAAATAATCCAGTGTTAACACTTTACAATAAGGCTTTGTTCATTAACCTTAATCCTTCTACAGCATTTATTAATATTAATGATGATCAACATTCACTAGTACTTCATTAAAATCAAAAGTTGTATTAGTGAATGCACTGAACTAACAAACAACACTGAGAACTCTATTGCTCATTGATAACGAATGCATTAATGTTAACAAACGAGGCCTTATTGTAAAGTGTTGCTAATCAAATGGGAAAAACACACATTTAAAGCAGCATTTTCATTGTGGAGTTTCAGTTGGTGCCGGTGGAGCCGAAGCCGCTTGCTCCTCTCACAGTCTCATCCAGCGTCTGAAAGGAGGAGAACATGATGAGACAGCTGATCTGCAGATGCTGAGATCAGACGGTTTATGAGGTTCACCTGTAACTCCTGCAGCTCTGGGTAACAGATCCTCTCGCAGATCAGCTGAGCGATGCGCTCGCCTTTCTTCACTGCAGGAGGAAACATGTCAGATCAGCTGTGGATGTTCACGTCATTCCTGAGAGGGTTCGCTCACCTTCGAACGGCTGTTTGCTGAAGTTGAAGAGCACGACTCCCAGATTCCCCCTGTAGTCCTCGTCCACCACACCAGCTGTAGAGACACACACACGTCAGATCATTCATAATCAATCATTCTGATGTCATCAGTGGCGCCCGCGAGCGAGAGACGTACCGCCCACATCGATGAAGTGCTTCACCGCGAGACCCGAGCGAGGAGCTGCAACACAAAACACAGCGTTAGTCGAAGCGCTCATGAACACGGACAAATGTGGGCGGGGCTTGATTGTGTCCGCTTGGATGGTTGTTAAAAAAATTTAAAAAAGTCAAATTATAAGGAGGTCAAAATTATGATAAAAAGTTACACTTATGTTTTTAATCTCATGATCAATTTCGACTTTTTAATCTCATAATTATGATTTATTAGAAATTATGAGATGAAAAGTTTGGCTTTCATAGTTATGAGGAAAAAGTAAAAATGTGCAAAATCTTGAATGACAGACTAAATCACAATTGCGACTCGAAGTCAAACTGAGATGTTGAAATTGTGACATACTAAATCCAAATTGTGATAATTTAAACTTTTTCGCTCATAAGTATGACTATACATCACAAATTTTGACTTTAATCTCACGTTTGTCATAATTATGACTTATTGGAAATTATGAGATAAAAAGTTTGGCATGTCATAAATGAGAAAAAAAAGTTTAAATTAAAATAGTCTGAGTCAATTTGCAAAAATTCAAATGACATGCTAATTCATGATTATGAGATTAAAATTGAGTGTCGTAATTGTACATTAACTCATACTAAATCAAAATCTTATGCCTTAATGTATAATTATGAGGAAAAAGTCAAAATGAGACGTTGAAATTGTGACATACTAAATCAAGATTGTGATAATTGCAACTTTTTCCCCTAATAATTATGACTATACACCACAAATGCGACAAAAATTACACATCAATTTTGATTTAGCATGTCATAGTTTTTACTTAATAATTTCGACCCTTTCCCCCTCATTATTATGATTTAGCATGTCATAATTATGACTCGTGTCATTAAGATTTACCAAATCATGATTGTTTTCTTGTGGAAATGAATGGATTCTGACACGTGACTCTCGCTCACCTACTCTTCCGTAATATCCATGAGGAACCGCGATCTGGATATCAGTCTTGACCAGAGCCTTGTCCATCGGCCCTATGCTGTAGTCATATGCACTGAAACACACACACACACACACACACACACACCCCAACACCACGTGCATTACACTAGCAGGAACCACTGGAAATCCAAGTGCTTTCTGCAGGTCGAAAGATTATAATCCACATTATTCCTCTAAAATCAGTGCATGAATGTAAGCGCGTGCACGGCGCTGAGGATCACCTGTACAGGTCGAATCCCGCGGCTCGGCTCGATCCTCGGCTCGGTGTCGTGGCGTTTTCTGTCAGTTTGGCGAATTTGAGCACCTTTTGTTCTTCCTGTCCGTTCATTGCATCACTCTTGCATCTCTTCTGCGGCGACACCGCTTCTGTAACTTCAGAGCAGGGCATTTTACTGACGAGCGCGTGCAGCTGGACCTCGCGGCAAACTGAGTGAGTGGTTCTGACTGAGCGCGCCAGAATCTCGCGCGCATTATTTGAATGACCTCACCGCGGGAAACGTTCTGAGTGGTGGGTACTGCATGACGTAAGGCGCCATAACATCACAGCAGAATGTCTAGCATGTTATGCAAATCAGTTATTAAATTATATAGCAAAATGTCTCTACTAGATTTACTACATTCACTACCCTGCCTTTGTCAATGTACGTAGATCACATTTCAGTAGTGGTGAATCACATAATTATTATTTTATTCAATAATAATTTAGAGAGTTAACTGTGATTCAATAATAGCCACTGCTGGAATGAAGTCCAACGGCTGCAGTCAGATATTAACGGTCTATATTTCGCTTTAGTTTCTATAAAGCTGCTGACCTCTGAACACAACCCCGTATAAACCGCGAACAGCAGCGACAGAAACACCCCGAACCATGATGTCTATGCCCCGAACCATCATCTTCAACCGCCATTTGTGTTTGTGTTGCATTCTGGGACTTGTAGTTTTTTCCATCGTGCTTTCTGTGTAGTTGGATGTAACGGTCAAACAGTTTGAACTCACCTTCCATCGCGAGTCTCTCGACTCGAACGCGGTTCAGTTGATTCGGAGTCACGTGACTGTGAAGCGGTTCATTCTGAGGGAGAAACTCGACACGACGGCGTCCTGTCAGCGTTAAATACTGAGGTGAAGTTAATTACTTCTGATAATTGCCCTGATCTGAACTTTATGGAACCCCCCAAAACATGCTTTGGTAATTCATAATGACATAAAAAGTCGAAATTTGTCGCTTCACATACAAAATCATAATTATGAGATTAAAACATCTAATTTATGAGTTTGTCACAATTTCGACTTTTCATCTCATAATTATGACTAAGAAGTCATAATAAATGATTGAATCAGGCATTACACACACATAGTACAGTAACTCAAGGGGGAACCTGTCACGTTTCCGCCACAAAAACATGCTTTGGAAATTCATAATGACATAAAAAGTCGAAATTTGTCGAATGACATACAAAATCATAATTATGAGATTAAAACATCTGATTTATGAGTTTGTCACAATTTCGACTTTTCATCTCATAATTATGACTAAGAAGTCATAATAAATGATTGAATCAGGCATTACACACACATAGTACAGTAACTCAAGGGGGAACCTGTCACGTTTCCGCCACAAAAACATGCTTTGGAAATTCATAATGACATAAAAAGTCGAAATTTGTCGAATGACATACAAAATTATAATTATTACGAAGTCCTAATTATGAGATTAAAACGTCGAACTTATGAATTTCGACTTTTCATCAACTATGAAGTCATAATAAATTATTTAATCAGGCATATCACACAAACAGTACACTATCAATAATTGAGGCATTCAAATGGATTTTCCAAAACTTTATTTACTGTGAGAAAACATTTATGTAATTGAATTTGAATATATAACATGAAATCATTTCACACAATCTTTCCCAGTACCGCATAAATATAAATAGGATTAACAAGATAATATCATAATGGGCCGTCAGTGAACATATTTACAAACACGTGATACTTTCATTGATCATTCTGAATAATTTGTCACTAAAGTGCTTTTATACTGTTGACACAGATCTTTAACCACGCTTGTCCAGCAGGGCCAGGATAGGGCAGTTCTTTTAAATATGCAACAGCGTTTAAATCAGGAGCGTGCAGTTTATATCACATGCTAAATACTTTTTATTTAGCATTTTTAATGTGACTTTTATATAAAAATGTCTGATGAAATAATACGTCAAAAGAAATGATACACATACAATATGCATACTGCAGAAATAGCATGAGTAGTTGGGTAGTATGCTGTGTGTGTGTGTGTGTGTGTGTGTGTGTTATTGTTCATGAGTAGTAGGTCAACACACTCTGGTGGTTTCCACGGATCAGGAGAGTCGGCGGGAGATTCTTCGTGAGCGAGTCCAGCCAGGCCATGTACAGGTAATCTGAGACCGAGCCTTTACGGGCGATGGGCATGCTCCTGAAACACACACACACACACACACTGATCAGCGTACTGACACACACACACACACACACATGATACTGATGAGGATGTGACTTACACCACCACGAGTTTAGCTGCTCTCGAACTCTCCTGAAGAAGCTCGTTCAGACGCACCTGTCGGATCGTCTGTAGACGACAAAACACACACGCCCAGGTGACAAACACCTCATATTAAATGTGTTAAAAATGTACTTGAGTGTGTTTTTAGTACAATACAAATATACTATAATGCATGTTTAATACATTTAACAGCACATCTTCTGGGGACCTCAAGGGGGCGCTATTGTTTTTTTAAATATGCAAATAAATTAATAAACCAAATAATTATAATATTTATTAATTTATAATTAATTCAATACTTATTCATGTAGGGGTCCGTGGGAGAATCATGCATTCATTTGTTTGTTCATTTGGTTTTAGTAATTTGGTTATACGTGCTTGCTGTTGCTTTCTTACTCCTCGTCAGTGACCTGAAACTCCTCTGTGCGAGAGTCCTGCGTAACATGATGTTCTTCCTCAGTGTTTCTGTCTCGTTTTATGTCTAAACATTCTTAACTCAAGACACATTTACTGGAGAAGTGAAATGACTGGAGATATTAAGTCTCGTTTACTGAAAAATGTATTAAAATGAAGTGAGTTTGTGCTTTAAAACAAGAACTAATATCTGCCAATGCAGTCAGAAATATAATCTTGTTTTCGAATTAAGATTGCGTTGGCAGATATTAGTTCTTGTTTTAAAGCACAAACTCACTTCATTTTCATACATTTTTCAGTAAACAAGTCCTAATATCTCCAGTCTTCAGTAAATGCATCTTGATTTAAGAATGTTTCTATATTTGTGCTGGAAAACAAGACAGAAACACTGAGGAAGAACATCTGCATTTTGTATGTTAGTGTGCAGAAAAGGTCCATATCTCTCTGTTAATCTTCTTGCGAGCAACTCGAACACGTTGCAAAATCTCTCATCGTTACACAAAATCCCTAATAGCTTAAATTCCACTTAAAATGTGTGTGTGTGTGTCCACCTTCTCCTCGAAGCTGTCGAGCTCGTGGTCCGTGATCTTCCAGGGATGCTCCTTCCTCAGAGCTTCGGCCTGGGTCGTGTCCTTTGACCCCTCGTGCAGACGGAACGGCTCGATCATGTCCTGGAAGAGCTTCCAGCTGAACACACACCAGCGGTGAGCGAACGCAGACCAAACCAGGCTTTTAATTCATTGCGTGTGTCTTGCGTGCGTACCTCTCTACGCTGGGCCTGACGTTGAGGTCGGAGATCACCTGGATGTCGTCGCATTTGATCCTGAACTTCTTCATAAGCAGCTGCATTCTGGACGAGTTACAGTGGAAACACACGGGGGAAAGTTGCTGCCGTACATTTTTAAGTACAACCAACTTGGATGTTTAAGTAATTTCGACTTAAATTACATTGAACTGACTTTAAAAAATGAGTTGAATCTTGTATAACTTGTACAGAAAGTTGAAAATTGCTTAACTTATTTTGACGAGTTAAAGCGATGTAAAAACATATCGTCATAACTTGTCATAACTTATCGATCATATCATTTTTTCCAGTGTAGTCCATCTTTCAGTAGAAGCAGATCCACTGTGTCGTTCTACAGCTTCAGTGTCATGTGACTCCTGTTAATATCTTAGATGGCCGGTATATATAATATCACACTATTTAATTTAAGGCGAGACACGGCAGGCAAAAACGTCTGTAGATTTCTCATAAATTCAACAAAAGTTCGCGTTCTTAATCAACGTGCTGCTCCGCGATCTCTGCCGTCAGCCTGTCATCAGAAGCACCGTTAGGAAGCTCTCTCTGTTGTGTACAATCCTGTCGGATCCAAATATGGTCATTTCCTTTCTATCAGCAACCAATCGTGAAAGTAAAAGGGCTGAATGCGCAATCTCATTGGCTGATGAAAAATCTTTAAAGCCCGTTTTCTCAAAATGACTTTTCTCTCATACTCCAAGGACGAAATCTCCACTTCAGTAGCACCTATATACACCAAACTTTCCAGACTTGTACCTAGTTATATTATGAAGACATTTACAGAGGGATTTGTAAATATATTATTCCTAGCCTGATTTATATAACATTTTATTCCAAAAAACATGGCGAAAATAATTTTTTTAAGGCTATTGACAGTATTTTCTGATTTACAGGATAACAAAAGTAGATATCCATAAATCCCTCTGTAATTTTTTTCCCATCTAATATGTAAACACAAGGAAAAAATATTTTTTAACCTGGCTTTATCCAATACTCAGACATCGTTTTTTAAAATATATGCAAATTAGTGCATATTTGATTAGATATTGCCTGATTTGCATATTTAAACATTCAATTACAGAAAACTTGTAATACATTTTTTTCTCATCTTAATGTAGGTAATCAACTGGGAAAGTTTCATGGTGATATCTGCTAGTTAAAAAATTTACCCTATTCACCTGTAGTGTCTCGCCTTAAAAACAGTAAAACTTCATGCATAACAATTGTTAAAATGAAATTATTTAAAAAATATATTTTATTTATATTAAGATATATTTGTAATATTTTATTTCTGTTTCTATTTTTTACATTTTATTAATAAAATTTATATTTATTTTGCATAATATTTACTAGTGGTCGACCGATATCGATTATCTAATTTAAAGATGGTAAAAACACATGCATAATTGCTGAAATTAAATTTATATGTATTTTACTTAATATTTACTAAATTAGAAATAAATCATTTGAAAATCAATTATAATAACAAAATTTTACTTGAATTTTTTTGTTGTAAAATAAACACTTATATTTTAGATGGCAAATTATTAATTCTGTAATCTTATTCTAAAATCTTTCACAAAAAAAAAAAAACGACACATTGGGCAAACAGAGAAACTTATCGGCCAATGCCGACATATAGAAATGTTAAATATCGGTCAAGGCCGAAATATCGGTCGACCACTAATATTTACTACATTAGGAATAATTCATTTGAAAATGAAAATAAACTTAGACTTCAGACTGTGAACTAATGAAGACAAAGAATGGATGTCGTTGTCAACGCTTTCAAAATAAAAGTCCCACACAATTTCAAAATAAAAGTCGACATATTGGCCAAACAGAAAATTATCAGCCGATGCGATAATTAAAAAATGCCAAATATGGGCCGATATATCGGTCGACCACTAATATTCACTAAATTAGAAATAATTCATTTGCAAATGAAAATATAAAAAAAAAAACGTAGACTTCAGACAGTGAACTAATGAAGATAAAGAATGCATTGCATTCTCAACGCTTTCAAAATAAAAGTCCCACACAATTTCAAAATAAAAGTCGACACATCGGCCAAACATAGGAACTTATCAGCCGATGCGATAATTAAAAAATGGCAAATATGGGTGGAGCACTAGCTGACATACTCGTCTTTGTCCTGTTGGATGCGTTCGGGCTGCCCGGCGATGAAGATTCTGAGTTTGCAGTCTTTCCACTTCTTCCGTGTGGTCAGAATGTGAGGCAGGAGCAGTGTGAGACCTGCGCACGAACAACACACACCGTCACACTTTACACCTCGCAGAACAGAAGAGCATGCCAGGGTTCCTGCTCACCTCCGTCATCAAACAGCCACCACACGTCGATCGTCCCTTTGCCCTGTTTCTTCTTGAACTGACTGCTGGCGTCCACCAGACGCTGGTTCATCTTCGCCAGGTCTGACGTGCGAGGAACATCCAGAGAAACTGAAGAGGAGGACACACACACACACACACACACACAGCTTTATAGTGTTTCAGTGCAGCTTCACAGATCAATGATGCAAACCTCATCAAATATGAAACAAATTCCAATTCTGCTTAAAGCAATAGTGGCGTTATAGTTACAGAATATATTTGGTGTTAATATTTATAATTAACAAATCAGAATTTCATTGCAAAAGATAAAATTCAAATCGAGTAGCTTTTTTTTTCTTTACAATTAAATGAACTTATCTGAGCCGCTCTTTAAATGATTTCAACCAGCTGGTGCTGAGATGTCCAAAACCTTTAGTTTTCATTTGAAATAATATTGACTTTTGCTCAAAACATGCCCTGTGTATCTTAAAGGGTTAGTTCACCCAAAAATGAAAATTCTGTCAGTAATTACTCACCCTCATGTTGTTCCAACCATGTAAGTCTTTCGTTCATCTTCGGAACACAAATTAAGATATTTTTGATGAAATCTGACAGAATTTTGACTCCTCCATAGGCTTCCAGTGTGACCGAAACTCACCGGCCCAGAATAGTTATTAAAACATCGTTAAAATAGTCCAAGTAACTACAGTGGCACTACATTAAGTTTATCATGCGACGAGAATACTTTTTGTGCACAAAAACAAACAAAAATAACGACTTTATTCCACTTTTCATTTCCTTCTCTCTGGGCCTCGTAGTGTGTTTGCGCTGCGCGTCTGTGTTGCACGTCATCACGCAACACACACATGACCGGCGTCGGCCAATAGTGAGCCTACGTGGTGACGTGTAACACAGACGCGCTGCGCAAAAACACTACGCGAACCAACTAGAGGTCGAGAGAGAAGGAAATGAATAGTGGAATAAAGTCGTTATTTTTGTTTGTTTTTGCGCACAAAAAGTATTCTCGTCGCTTGATATTCTTAAGATTGAGCCACTGGAGTCACTTGGACTATATTAACGATCTCTTTAATAACTATTCTGGGCCAGCAAGTTTCGGTCACACTGGAAGCCTATGGAGGAGTGAAACATGGCTCAGATTTCATCAAAAATATCTTAATTTGTGTTCCGAAGATGAACGAAGGTCTTACGCGGTTGGAACAACATGAGGGTGAGTAATTACTGACAGAATTAAAAATTTTGGGTGAACTAACCCTTTAATAATTAATGCCACTTGCTGATATGCATGTATATATTTAAGAAATATTTGCATATATATATATATACGTTTAACAGACACATAATTTATATTTAAATATAAATATTTTATATATATACACAACTAATTTTTCTTAAATATAAACATGTATGTGTGTGTATTTATATATACAAAATATTATATATATATTCAAACTTTTATTCTGCATGTGATGAATCGTTGCCCAGCACTAGTTAAAGCACTGGCTGTCTGTGGATTATTAGGCGGCTGATTTCAGACATCGGCACAAAAGACCGACAAATTAGGGTTTAATGAGGCGTTAGGAATACGAGCGCCTGCCAAACGTCATGTGGATGCGCTTGCAGAAGGCCTCGAGCACAGGCCTGATGTGTTCATTTGATGGGCAAAATTTAGATTGTTGTCTTGTTTCCAGTCCAAATATCAAACATTTCTTAAATCAAGAAGCATTTACTAAAGTAGTCAAATGATATAAGATTTTAAGTCTTGTCTTCTGGGTAAATTAATCAAAATTAAGTGAGTTTTTGCTTAAAACAAGCACAATTATCTGCCAATGGGGTCAGAAAAATAATCTTGTTTCTGTTTGAATTAAGATGTTATTCTTTTCTTTACCCACTGGCAGATCATTGCTTATCCTTCAGGTGAGACACTACAGGTGAATAGGGTAACATTTTAAAATAATAGATATCACCATGAAACTTCCTCAGTTGATTACTTACACAAGTATATAAAAAATGTATTACAAGTTTTAGAGATTTGTATGTTTAATTATGCAACTTAGGCATTATCTCATTAAATATGCACGATTTTGCATATATTTTCGGTAGATAGATCTGAACATATGATAAAGCCAGGTGCAAAATTCTTTTTTCATTCTGTTTACACAATAATATTCAGAGGGATTTCAGGATATATGCTTTCATTATCTAGGAAATCTAAATATTCTGTCCATAGCCTTAAAAAAATCGATTTTCGCCATATTTTTTGGATTAAAATGTCACATAAATCAGGCCAGGAATGATTTATTAACAAATCCCTCTGAACATATCTTCAGAATACTGCTAAGTGTGTAACTGGAGAGTGTGGTGTACATAGGCTGAGATGTTTGTACTGGAGAATGACAAAACACTCATTTTGAGAAACCGGCAGTTAAAGAGTTAAATCGCTCTAAATGAGATTTCGTCGTTAGCTTTAAATCCCCCTTTGGACATTCACGATTGGTCACTGATAGGAAGGAAATGGCCATATTTGGACATTCACGATTGGTCACTGATAGGAAGGAAATGGCCATATTTGGGCTAGCGTTGTGCAGGAGACTCAGAGCTTTACAGCGACACCGGTCACGACAGACTTCAGTGAACAGACGGAGCTCGGCGTGTCCCGCTGGAATGATAACTCTTCCTGGTAAATACGGGAGAAACTTACAGCCGCAAGTAAACAAAATGTAATAAAATCAACATCTTAATGTATATTTCAACGTTTTCTTTATAGCAGCTTGAAAGAACACATGCTGAAGGAGTAAACTAGCCCAAACTCTCAGAACTGATCGATGTTTTGCCTGCCGTGTCTCGACTTAAGCATCAACTCACATAATTTTGATTAATTCCCCCGGAAAACAGGACATAATAATGTCATTTCACTCATCTAGTAAATGCTTCTTGATTTAAGAATGTTTAGATGTTTGGACTGGAAACCGGACAGCAGTACTGAGTAAGGAAAGCGTGTGTTTGCAGTGAGAGATGCGTGTGGTACCGCTGCGGGTCAGCTCCGTCGTGGAGGTTTTCTTGGTTCTGTTGAAGAACCCTTGAGGCGGCTGGAAGTCGTTCTCCTCCATCTCCAGCGCCTGCTGCTCCATGACCAGACGCTCCATCTCCTCTGACAGGTACATGAAACAACATCACATACTCATCTTTCCAGTCACATGCGTTTATGATATCACATTAACACAGGACTCCCGCACGCGTCCCTGAAATCCCTGACAGTTTGTGAATCGGAAAAATTAAATTCAAGGCCCTGGAAAGTTCTTGAAAATAAACACACACAGATCCAGACCCTTGAAAGTGCTGGAATTTATTTTCTGAGTGTTGAGTGTTAGTGTCTGGATCTGTCACATGATCACACACACACTGTTGAGTGTTAGCGTCTGGATCTGTCACATGATCACACACACACTGTTGAGTGTTAGCGTCTGGTGAGTCTGAGTTAGCTGTACCTTCTGCTTTGAGGATGTGAGAGATGTCCATCCCCTGATTGATCCTCAGTATCACCGTCCCGTGCTCAAAGTCAAAGGCATCACTGCGGGAGAAGAGACCCTCGTGTGAGAGCGACACACACACACACACACACACACACACACAGACAAACAGGTGATTCAGGTGTTTGAGACACTCACTGTAGAATCCCGGTGTAGCTTTGGACTTCCTGTGGTTTAGTGGTTCTCCAATCACGCTTGAACCCCATCATCACTGTATTCGGCTTCATTCTGCCGAGTCCTGACGCCTACACACATGCACACACACACACACACACATGTACGCGCACACACATGCACACACACGTTTGTTTCACTATATTATTAAGGACATTGCATAGACATTTTCTATGGCCTTATCGAACCCTCCCCTAAACCTGCCCATCACAGAAACACTAGATTTAAATGTGTGTGTGTGTGTGTGTGTGTGTGTGTGTGTGTGTGTGTGTGAGAGTGTGTGTGTGTGTGTGTGTGTGTGTGAGAGTGTGCGTGTGTGTGTGTGTGTGTGTGTGTGTGGTCAGTCTGACCTGCAGCAGTGTTGCTGCTCCGTCTCGCAGGTTCTCGCTGGCGACCGGTGTGTAGAAAGCTTTACGCTTCTGCTTGTGCAGCCACAGCTGGTTCTGCTGAGAGACGGCACTGATGTCCTGCAGACTCTTGTCACGGGGACCCTGAAACACACACACACACACACACACGGGTTTAGCTTCATAAAGACATGATCCGCTGCCTTAAAAACAGAATCCTGTAGGAAACGCTGATGTGTGTGTGACAGGGTGTGTGACACAAACACAGATTTATTCGTGTTTGTCTAGACAGGAACGCCACTCACCAAGAACACCTCACAGGTCAGACACAACCCATAGTTCTTAGTGAGTGAGTGAGCCACGTCGAGCAGCGCCGGTCTGGTTCTGGGCGATCCGGTCATCACGAGACACTTGGGTCTGCAGGACACACACACACACACACACACACACACACACAGGACAGCAGCAGTGAGACTCTGAGATCATCTGCATGTATCATCCGTGTGTGTGGACCTGCGCGCACCTGAAGTTCTTGATGTGGTCGTCCACACTGGATAAGGTCAGAGCGTTGTTCACGGCGTTTATGAACGTCACGGCTTGAGTGGACGAACCCCAGTTCACATCTGGCAGATCAGGAGACACCAGCGTCTATAACCTCTCTTTATGTGTTTACATCACAGGAGGGACTTACACTGCCGTTCACAAGTTCTGGATCGGTTTAATGTTTTTAAAAGAGTCTCTTCTGCTCTTCAAGGCTGCGTTTATTTGATTAAAAAAACTAATATTGTGAAATATGATTATAATGTAAATCATCTGTTTTCCATGTGAATATACAGTAAAGTGTAATTTATTCCTGTGATCAAAGCTGATGTTCAGCATCATTACTCCAGTCTTCAGTGTCACATGATCCTTCACAAATCACTCTAATATGATGATTTGATGCTCAACAAACACTTATGATTATTATCAGTGTTGAAAACAGTTGTTTACATTTTTATTTCAGGATTCTTTGATGAATAGAAATAGAACAGCTTTATCAGGAATAGAAGCTTTTGTAACATTAAACGCTTCCGTTCAAAAGTTTGGGGTCAGTAAGAGTTTTTATTTCATTTTTTGGGGGAAATAAATAAAATAAATCAATACTTTTATTCATCAAGGATTAATTAAACTGATCAAAAGTGACAGTAAAGACATTTATAATGTTAGAAAATAATATATTTCAGATAAATGCTGTTCTTTAGAACTTTCTATTCATCAAAGAATCCTGAAAATAAATTCTACTCAATTGTTTTCAACACTGATAATAATCATAAATGTTTCTTGAGCATCAAATCATCATATTAGAGTGATTTCTGAAGGATCATGTGACACTGAAGACTGGAGTAATGATGCTGAACATTCAGCTTTGATCGCAGGAATAAATTACACTTTACTGTATATTCACATAGAAAACAGATATTTTAAATTGTAATAATATTTCACAATATTACTGTTTGTTTTGTATTTTTAATCAAATAAACGCAGCCTTGGTGAGCAGAAGAGACTCTTTTAAAAACATGAATGATCTCACCGATCCAGAGCTGTTGAAGGGCAGTGTGTGTTCAGGGATATCTGCGTCTCACCTGGCTTCTTCACAGTGACGTAAATGTAGAGGAAGAACTCGATGCCGTACGTGACCAGTGCCGCCCACCAGTTAATCACGAACATCACGGCACAGCAAAGCACGGCTCCGAACAGAGACAGCCACATGTTGTAGTACTTATAGGCCGGCCTCCAGCCTGCACACACACCTCAGGGGTTTACACAGTTCACTGAGGCAATACACTTCCTTTGGTGAGTGAATGTTGGTTTAAGAATGTTTAGATACTGTAGGGAAGCAGGATAGACCGGCCATCTTATATCGATATATATGTAAACTTTAATGTTATCGTTGTCGGCCTGATAAGAACATTTGCCCGATGTATTAAAGCCGATAAATGACGGATTATTGTCTTCATATTCGCACTGTTCAACATGATGGTTTTAAAGTGCTTGAAATATGATTAGAATCACTTCAAAAAAGGAAAATACGGTTCAGTGCGACACAAGTCTGTCATATCGGCTACATAAAATCATAATGAGAACATTATAATTGTGTGTTTGGAATGTGGATTTTAATTTTGAGACTTATGTTTTTCTAATCAGGCCCTCAGAAATGACATAAAAATTTGGATTTAGATTCATCAGCCGATATATGTGTCGTTATCGGCCTGCAAATATAACGAATTATTGGCCAAAATGTTTATATCAATGCGTCTCTAGATATTTGTACTGGAAAACAAGACAATATTATTGAAAAAAACATAATTTTTTGCAGGGCTCACTGGGTTGTGGAAGAGTGTGTGTGTGTGTGTGTGTGTGTGTGTGTGTGTGTGTGTGTGTGTGTGTGTGTGTGTGTGTGTGTGTGTGAGACTGGACAGGACCTGGGGATTTGGCGTATGAGGCGTGGAAGCAGGAGTAGTTGATGAGGGCGTATGAAGCCAGGAAGAAGTTGGAGATGACGGGAGCGATGGTGTTGAGCTCAGCTGAGAAACAAACATCCACCGTTACATCATCACTTCTGTCACATGAAGCCCTTTAATCACCGGTATACACTCACCGATGAGGATGAACGCGACAGCGATGACGAAGGTCAGGAGGTATCCTCTGATTGGCTCGTTGTTTTTCCCGTGACCTTTGGCGAAGAACTTGAGGGCCGTGTAGATGTTGTCTTTGCACAGAGCCTGAGTCGACACAGATTCACTTTAAAATCCACATTAGGCAAGAAAAAAGTAGAATAAAGGCCCGTTCATGCCAAGGACGATAACTATGATAAAGATATCGGGCCCTATCTCGCACCAGCGCTATTGACTTTGTACAGCGACGCATGTCTCATTCCTGTTTTGCACCCGACGCACAGCGGACTTTTCCCTCCACAGACGCACGTCGGTAAACTAGGGAATGAACTTGCGCTCCCGGGGGCGGTTCAGCGAAAAGAGGAGGTGTGTTCCGGCGCAAACGTTCCCTGGTGCTATTTTGCAGTTTCAGAAAACAATTCCACCACAGACCAGGAGAAACCTCGTCTAAAGTCAGTGGCGCGTTCAGATGCTATTTTAAGGGCGCATGCTTGGCCATAATGTAGCTTGTGCACAACACACACACACTGTGCTTCTCTCATCTACACAGACGCAGCAGTTCACATTTTTGCAAATCATATATTATATACAAGGAAAAATATTCCACACGAAGGAAATCATTGTGGTGTCCATGAAGATGTGAAAAAATAGGCATAAATCTAGCTTACACATTTACCCAAATTATCATACGCCTGTTTAACCGAAGCTAATCTGGGTGTGTTTCTCCATCCACAATGTCACTTCTCTGTGTTTTACGGCCCTGACGAGAACGCCGGTCTCCTCGGCTGTGAACCGCTCCTGGCAAATCCGCCGTTATAATAGCAATCCGCCATGGAACAAGCGCACCTGCTCTTAAAGGGAATGTGAGATGATGCTCTGATTGGTTTATTTCACGTTACGCCCAAACCACACCTATGAGTAATGAAGCGTCTTCAGACCAACACATTTTAGATTTGCGTCGGGCGCAAGAGTCATTTATCCCGCCGGTATAATAGATCCGCCCACAAAGTTACTTGCGTTTCGCACTTGATACTTGCGCTTCAGATCGTTAAAATAGGGCCCATCGTTCTAAATGTAAAAGAATAGCAGAGTCCACACTGCAATTAAAACGAAGATAGTTAGAATCACTCTCAAAATTACTTATTCCAGCAGATGAACGATAAAACATTGATAGCCAATCAGAATCCATCTTGCATTAGAAAACTCAAGCATTTAAAGCAGCAGACGACAAAACTATAGCGTGCGTATAATCAACAGAATGATATATCATCCGCTGGTGTGGACGCTAATGTAGTTATGGTTATAGTTATCATTCTCGGTGTGAAAATTAAGCGTGTTGTTTATGTGTCTATGTGGTGTTTTTAATCTGCTTTAACACAAAGCATGTGTAAGTTCATAAGTCGACACCATTGCTGAGTATTTCCTCCTTAAAACTGCAGTGAACCAAAGACAGTCTCAAACACACGCTTTGAAATCGCTGGTGTTTCTGACGTCACAAACTACCTTGTAACCAATCAGATCAACGTGTGATCGTCAACCAGTGGATCTCTGAGCTGAGTGAGTGAGTGGAGGCGGGGCTCATTTGCATATTCATAGAACCGCACACACTAAATTAAGCAAGGGTGTCGAGTTACATTCAAGATATTTTACGGCATGAAGGAAAAAAAAACATTTAAATATGTAATTTTGGTGATGAAAGATGAGTTTTAAGGGATAGAATGATTGACTACAGGGGGACTTTACGGCTACATCTACTTTAGTCTGGATGACATTTGAAAATGCGTCTTTAACTCTACATTTTGGCCTTGTGTCCACACCAAGATGGCTTTTATGTCTCTCCAAAGTGGACACGTTTAAAAATTGTAGTTTGGAATGTAAAAACTGAAGTATTTGAAAACAATGACACGTTTAGTCATATGAAGCATATTTACCGATGCTTGTCTGTTTATACTGGCATGTGCAATTTACTTTCATAAATAAGTTACTTGGTACAACTTTCATATTACATTCCTGCAAAGATGACAGAAAATGAGAGATTTTTAAGAGCTTCTTTACGACATCATCCAGTCTTTTACTGTTTACTGTGTTTTATATAGTATATTGTAAGATCGTCCTATAAATGTCTGTAACTGATCAGGCATATATTGGGTTTAAAGTTTGCATGAACTGAAAGTTGTGCTGTTCTTTTCTCCTCTATTGTGTCGTATATACGAGTGAACACTTCTGGAACAAGAACAAATGTAGGCGGGGGCTTGATTGTGTCCGTGGGGGATTGATTGGATGGTTGTGGTTTGCTATTGGTGGATCTCCTGTGAGTGACAGGTTGCCCCGCCCTCGTCATCAGAAAAGAGAAGAGATGCTGCTGTTATTCTGATTCAAGATTCCTCATCCTTTGGAAGTGCATCGACATGAACAACACGACCCAAACTCTTCCAGTCTCAGATAGACTACAGTGTTTGAGGGCGGGGCTAAGAGACGCTGCTCAGCCAATCAAGACCACAGGTGTGCATTATGCAAATTAGTCACAAATCTGCATATTTTCAGCAGGAAGTGAATTACTGACGACTTGTTTCAGTTCAGAATCACTTCTTTCTTTTAGGAAACAAAAACTCATTTTTATGCACTTTGAAACTTTGCAGACCTTTTACATTCATAAACAGCTTTAATACACACTACATGACAGGTAATATCCCAAAAAGGCACTTTAAATAGTGTGTGTGTGATCTCTGACCTGGAAGACTTTGGGCGCGCTCACTAGAGACGCAAGAGCTGAGGAGAGCGTGGCCGAAAACGTTCCTGCCGTGATGAGCGGTCCAAACCCAGACACTAGAGTCATCACCTACACAAACACACCGGTGAGTCTCACTCTTAAAGGGATAGTTCACCCAAAAATGAAAATTAGCCCATGGTTGTATTGGGCTGAAAGAAGAATGTCATATTCACCTAGGATGGGTTCAGGGTGAGTAAATCATGGGCTAATTTTCATTTTTGGGTGAACTATCAACACACTCTTGAACTGTATTTCTGATTTATTCCCTCAGATGTTTATGACTCTCACCTGGAAGTTGTTCATGAGGCCGTAGTTGCATTTGCTGGTCTGGCAGATTGAGAAGTCGTAGCCCATATCACAAGCCGAAGAGAAGTTGCAACTCGAACCCACTGGAAGAGTGTCGTTGCGGTTCCCCGTCGCGTCTCGAACGACCGTGACGGCTGTCGGGAATCAGTGCAATCGCTGGGTTAGACGTCCAGACTGAGACTGGAGAGAGCAATTTCAAATGTGCGTTCGGGACTCACAAACAACCAGTGCGACGGCCAGGTAGGTTATTCCTGTGATGAAGATGGCCAGCAGCGTTCCTTTGGGAAGGGCAGCCTGAGGATCCTGGGAAATCAGAGGCAACCGTGTGTGAAAATATGAATTTGAATTTATTGAAAGGACAGCCCTTTGACATGTTACATCTCATTTTCAAGGGGGTCCCAATAAGACATACAGGGCCCTATCTTGCACCAGCGCAATTGACTTTGTACACGACGCATATTTCATTCCTATTTTGCACCCGCTCACAGCAGACTTTTCCCTCCACAGACGCACGTCTGTAAATTAGGGAATGAACTTGCGCTCCCGGGGGCGGTTCAGCAGAAAGAGGAAGCGTGTTCCGGCGCAAACGTTCCCTGGTGCAGTTTTGCAGTTTCAGAAAACAATTCCTCCACAGACCAGGAGAAACCTCGTCTAAAGTCAGTGGCGTTCAGATGCTATTTTAAGGGCGCATGCTTGGCCATAATGTAGCGTGTGCACAACATACACACTTTGCTTCTCTCATCTACACAGACGCAGCAGTTTTCATTTTTAGAAAACCATACATTATTACAAGGAAAAATATTAATACACGAGGGAAATCATTGTTGTGTCCATGAAAAAAGGAGGCATAAATCTAGCTTACACATTTACCCAAATTATTATACGCCTGTTTAACCGAAGCTAATCTGTGTGTGTTTCTCCATCCCCAATGTCACTTCTCTGTGTTTTACGGCCCTGACGAGAACGTCGGTCTCCTCGGCTGTGAAACGCTCCTGGCGTGCGTCTGGCAAATCCGCCGTTATAATAGCAAGCCGCCATGGAACAAGCACGCCTGCTCTTAAAGGGAATGTGAGATGACGCTCTGATTGGTTTATTTCACGTTACTCCCAAACCACACCTATGAGTAATGAAGCGTCTTCAGACCAACACATTTTAGATTTGCGTCGGAGAGTCATTTATCCCGCCGGTATAATAGCAACAGCGCCCGAGATCCGCCCACAAAGTTACTTGCGTTTCGCGCTTGATACTTGCGTTTCAGATCGTTAAAATAGGGCCCACAAACTACAATACTAAATACAGAATTTTTTTTTTTAAACCAGCATCTGATATAACGGATGCATGATACATCAGCCACCATATCGGTATCGGCCGATATATGTTCATTTTTAATGTTATCGGCCCTATAAGAAAATTTGCCCGATATATTAAAGCCAATACAATTTCCTCCAGCTGAGACGCTTCAGATGCGCACTGTTCAACATGATGGTTTTAAAGTGCTTGAAATATGATTGAAATCACTTCAAAAATAAGAAAGTACATTAAAGTGCAACATGTGCAAGTCTGTCATATCGGCTGCATAAAATTATAATGAAAACATTATAATTGTGTGTTTGGGACGTGGCTTTTAATGGTGAGACTTCTGCTTTTGCAATCAGGCTCTCACAAAATATATAAAAATTCGAATTTAGATTTATCGGCCAATATATCGGTTATCAGCTCTTAAATATAAATAGTTATCGGCATTGGCCAAATCATTTTCATATCGGTGCATCCCTGATTTCATATTATAACTGTACCAGACACTCGCTCTTACTTTCAGATCTCCGGAGATGTTGGCTCCAGCCAGGATCCCAGTGGCTGCTGGGAAAAAGATGGCAAACACAGAGAAGAACGTTTCTCCATCCCGGAACTCCGGTAGAAAGTTTTCCTTTGCGATGGACTCTGTTTCAGAAAGAGTTAGACTGATACTTTAGGCCTCAGATGGGGACTGTTTATTCCTAACATTTCATGCACTAATGGCATCGTGTCTTGCATGACGCTCCTCTGTCTCACCTTTATAGTTGAAGAAGCCTTTGGACCGCTTGTCTAGTGTGGAGGGAATCACTGTTCCCACAAATACGTTGCCAATGGCCAACAGCAGGATCACCAACAGAGCGACCTGAGCCTATAGAGAGAGTGAAGGTTCTTTAACTCCCATCAGGCCAACCAAAAACTCAATCCCAGCATGCATCTGGCTTACCTTTGCCTCCCACTCCATCCCGGCCACAGTGATGCCCATCAGCAGAACCACCGTTATACAGCCGATGATCCTGATGTCATTCATTGGATCCATTATAAGGGCGTTATTTTCCTGTAAAGAGCAGATATTCGTGTCCATAAACATCCATATGGATTGGTTTTGCATCCAAACACAACCAGCTGGTGACCATGTGACATGAAGCACTGTCAGTTTGGTGGGTTTGTACCTTGAGTATCTCCACCACAGTTTCAGCAAACCCAACGACATACATGGCCACGGCCACAGCATTGGCGAACGCAAAGATCAGACCGATGGATCCTCCAAACTCAGGGCCCAAACTGCGGGAAATCAGGTAATACGCTCCGCCTAAAGCACACACACACACACACACACACACACTCGTCAGCTCAAGACTGGACTCTGCTGTTTCTCAGTTAAAGTGTTGAAGCTTTACCTCCTCGCACCACACCGTTGGTACAGATCGCTGACATGGACAGACACGTGACGCTGGTCACCACTATGCTCAGCAACACAACCACTATTCCCAGACCTGGAACACACACACATTTTGTCAGGTATCTTGAAATAATAACTTTTTATTCCTGATATGTGATCATTTGATAGGACTGCACTACATTGCAAGTTTTCCAGTATAAATATCGAAACATTCTTAAATCAAAATACATGTACTGGAGAAGCAAAAATGCATCATAATTAACAGAATTTAAGCTCAAAATAAGAACAAATATTGACTAATGCGATCAGAAAAATAAACTTATTTCAAAGGGAAAATGAGAATTTTTCTAACCCAATTGGCAGATATTTGTTCTTGTTTTAAGCTCAAACTCACTTCATTTTGATGCATTCTGCTGATTTAAGAATGTTTTGATATTTTGTGCTGGAAAACCAGACAAAAATACTGAAAAAAACATCATTTTTCACATCCTGAATAGATCAGATGACACATTTCAGTGGATAATGACTTAAATGAACAGATATTTGTTCTTGTTTTAAGCTCAAACTGGCTTTATTTTGCTGATTTAAGAATGTTTTGATATTTGTACTGGAAAACAAGACAGAAATACTGAGAAAGAACAAAATGTGATTTTCTTGTTTTCCAGTACAAATATCAAAAACATTCTTAAATCAAAATACATGTACTGGAGAAGCAAAAATGCATCACAATTAAGAGAGTTTAAGCTCAAAACAAGAACAAATATCCCACAATGGGGTCAGAAAAATAAACGTAATTAAAAGGGACTCCGTTGGCAGATGTTTGTTCTTGTTTTAAGCTCAAACTCACTTCATTTCAATGCATTTTTTCAGAAAACAAGACTTAATTTTGCTGATTTAAGAATGTTTAGATATTTGTGCTGGAAAACAAGACAAAAATACTGAGAAAGAACATCATGAATAGATCAGATGACACATTTCGGTGGATAACAACTTAAATGAACAGATATTTGTTCTTGTTTTAAGCTCAAACTCACTTAATTTTGACTTAATTTTGCTGATTTAAGAATGTTTAGATATTTGTGCTGGAAAACAAGACAAAAATACTGAGAAAGAACATCATGAATAGATCAGATGACACATTTCAGTGGATAACGACTTAAATTAATCTTAAATCTGTTTCTTGTGTGTTCCACAGAGAAAGCCATATGGGTTTGGAAAGAAGTGCTGGTGAGTAAATGACTGAACTATTGCTCACATTTCCACAAACACACATACGTTAGTTTGACTATATCAGTGAGCTCATCTCATAAACTCAGATTGTATTTCCATCCGGTTCCAAAGATTTTCAATCTCCTAACCCGACGTGTGTTATCTGTGTGTGTGTGTGTGTGTGTGTGTGTGTGTTTGTTCAGCGCTATAATGGGATCATTGAGGACTAAAAGCGCTCATGGCCCGCAGTCTCTCACACCTCATAAAACACGTAACGGCGGTGAGTTTCTGATGGGCTGTAATGTGTTTGGCCTGAAGCTGGAGGTGTCCGACTGGAACTGAACTTCTCAGAACCGGCAGAACTTTCACAGAAACTCAAACCTCTTCTGCGCTGTTAGTCACGCATCATTAAACTCCAGCGGTGACCTTCACAAATACTAAGTAAGAAAAGCATTTTTTGCAGTGAGCAAACATTAGAACGTTAGAACGTTAGTTACGAGTGTTCTCTGAACGTTAGTTATGAGTGTTCTCTGAACGTTAGTTATGAGTGTTCTCTGAACGTTAGTTATGAGTGTTCTCTGAACGTTCTGAAACAAGGAGCAACATTAAATAACGTCTGAGGAACGTCCAACTGAAATGTTTCAGAAGAAGGAACAATGTTTTTGTGCTAACGGTTTTAAACACTGTTAAAAAATAAAAATGCTTTTCTTACTTAGTATTTTTGTCTTGTTTCCAGTCCAAATATCTAAACATTCTTAAATCAAGAAACATTTACTAGAGAAGTAAAATGACATAAGAAATAAAAGCGAAATAAAAACAGGCAAAATGATCTGCCAATGGGGTGAGAAACATAATCTTAATTCAAATGGAAAACAAGATTATTTTTCTCACCCCATTTCTTCCCCCAATCTTGTTTCCGCCACAAAAAAAAGAAAAAAAAAGGTAATTGTGACTTTTTGTCTCACAATTCTGACTTTTTGTCTCACAATTGCATGTTTATATCTCGCAGTTCTGACTTAATAACACGCAATTGTGAGATAAAAAGTCAGAATTGTGAGACAAAAAGTCACAATTATCTTTTAAAATGTTCTATTCTGTGGCGGAAACAAGCTTCCATATATAATTTTGCTTGTTTTAAGCAAAAACTCACTTTTTTCACTCAATTTGGACTGGAAACAAGACAAAAATACTGAGTAAGAAAAGCATTTTTTGCAGTGAAGACCAAATAACTTTGAACTAACGTTCCGTTAGCGTTACTGGAAGAGCGCTCTGGGAATATCCGGGATGTCCTTGAACTTGATGACTCGTTGAGTGTGTTTTCTGTGCTGAATGTAAGTGTGTTCAGGGAAGGTTTGTAAACACATCTCACCTATTCCTGCTTGTCCGAACACCCAGGACAGCCGGATGAACAGCATGACACCCCAGATGTTCAGCATGCATCTCACCTGCAGACACAACCGTACCATCAGACACATGATCAGACACAGACCGAACCAAATGTCGTTTCTAGGGCTGCACAATATATAGAAATTATTGAAACATCGCAAATGTATATATCGTGATATGCGTATCGCAGCGGCTTGCAATAACTGGAGTCATGAACAAAAGACAGAGAGAAGATCACTCACTCTCGGCTGAGTAACTTTAGTAGCTTTAATAAGAGTCAGGATATATGTAATTCATACAGTGAAAACTAAGCAGTGTTTTATTTTTACACTGTCAGAAGTTTAGGGATGTTTTCTCGTCACAAAAAGAATGTGAAACACGCATGTGTCGGTTATATAATAAAAGATAATTTAAGTTTATTTTACACACTTTAAGCATTATCCTATCGAATATCGCATTATGTAATTATATGTAATGAATCTCCCTGTTCTTCCGTATCGTGCAGCGCTGGCCGTCCCTCCACTCACCAGAACTCCTTTGATCCAGCCGAACTTCACCACTCCTCCGCTGTCTTTCTCCTCCAGCGGGACGACCGACTCCACGTCTCCCAGCGTCGACCCGTCCGCTTCTTCTCCGTCCTCGGCCGGACTGGGAAGATTAAGGCCTCCATTCTGACCATAAAAAGATAAGAAGATAAAATCACACACTTCTGGGTAGTTGACACGCTAACCTGAGCTTTTTACACACTCTTTTATAGTCAAACCAACATGTATTCAGACACCTTTAATATTTTACACATTATTCGCTATAGTTTAGAAAACGGTAATAAAATATGAGCAGAACTCAGTTGATATTTGACTGGTTTTGTCCGTCCTTCTGTTAGACTGTCTCACACATGAATTATGTTGAATATCTGTCAGCTGTTAAATTTAACTACACAATTAGATAATACCAGTTTAGCTCAACCAATCACCAAGCAATGCTTCATTGTGTTCAGTCTGTGTGTAAAAAGAGCATTAGCAATTAAAGAAAACACACTTCAGCAAAACATGATCAGCTCAAAGTGTCCCAATCATGTGTATAAATGTCACTGGTAGTCTCTGTATGAAGAATATTTGGGTATAATATCTCACAGTTTACTTTATTTTGCTCTCCTCACTTACATAACTGAACTATAGTGTCCTGATCACACTAGTGGAACAATATAAAACATTATATTAGTACTTGTACTTTTTACTTGTACTTTAGTCCTGCAAAACTTGGCAGATGTTCTTGTTTTAAGCACAAACTCACTTCATTTTGATCATAAAACAAGACTTAATATCTTCAGTCATTTCGCTTCTCCAGTAAATGCATCTTGATTGAAGAATGTTCCTATATTTGCATAATTTGGATGTTCTGTGTCTCGAGGGAGTGATTTACTCTGTGACTCAGAGGAGAAACGCTTCAGATGCTCATAGAAACTCAGTCGAAGAGTGACTTTGCTGTGCTCGTTTTCCTCGTTTGCTTCTTGCATTAGAAAGTTTGAGCAAGTGAATTGGAAACATTCTGCAGATAAGTTTCTCTGGCGTCAGGACTGCGTGCTTTCTGGATCAGCGTAAACTTTTTAGCCCTTGTTTGCATTAATTAGCCCGTTTATGGCCCGCGGATCAATGCATCAGCCACTGGAGATCGTTACTCATAAACCAAGTGCTTTTCTCTCAGGCTTTCTCATTAGGGGGGGTATTGATCCTCGTCTGCGACACACACTCCACACACACACCGCTGGGGTCCAAACCCTGAGTCATGAATCATGTTATTAAAATATCATCCGTGAGCATTTTTTCATCATTTATATTGTTAATTTAACCCATTTTTACATGTTTTATAAAGGTTTTTATAAAGTTATGAACAAACGTTCTTCCAGTAACGTTAATATAACGTTCGTTCAGAGTTATTTGGTCTTTAATAATGTTTTCAAAATGTTAGCTCAAAACATTATTTATGCAATGTCTTTTTCTGAAACGGTTTAGTTGGATGTTCCTCTAACATTTTTTTTACGTTTTAAAAGTAAAGTTTCCCATAATGTTCTTAAACACTGCAAAAAAAATGCTTTTCTTATTCAGTATTTTTGTCTTGTTTTCAGTCCAAATGTCAAAAAATTCTTAAATCAAGATGCATTTACTAGAGAAATGATGACATAAGAAATTATAACTTGTTTTCTGGGGAGAAAAAAAGAACCAAGAAAAATGATCTGCCAATGGAGAAGAAAAATAATCTTAATTCTAATGAAAAACAAGAAAAAAAAATCTTAATTCTAATGAAAAACAAGAAAAAAAAATCTTAATTCTAATGGAAACCAAGAAAAAAAAAATCTTAATTCAAATGGAAAACCAGATTAAATAGAAAATATAGAAAAATAATCTTGTTTTCCATTTGAATTAAGATTTTTTTTCTTACTCCAGATCATTTTGCTTGATTTTTCCCCCAGAAAACAAGAAATAATTTCTTATGACATTTTACTTCTCTAGTAAATGCTTCTTGATTTAAGAATTTTTTATATTTGGACTAGAAACAAGACAAAAATACTAAGTAAAAAAAAAAAAAAAATTGCAGATAATGTGTGAAAATAAAGGTTTCGAAAAGGGGTTTCGTCATAGAAGAACCATTTTTTTCTTAGTTTGAAGATAAACGTTAAAGGTTACGTTCTGGAGAGTGTGTAAGTGTGTGTTGCGTTCACCTTCTGGAAGACCTGTGGAGTGTGTGGAGTGTGTGTTGCGTTCACCTTCTGGATGAACGTGATTTCACCAAGTACCACATGTTCCTGGATCAACATCAACATCTTTGATGATCCTGGAACAACTTTCCAATCAACCAATCAGATTTGAGGGTCAAGTTTACAGTTTATGTCAAGTTTAGGCTTAGACCCAGGGTGAGATGGTTCAACATCAGTGTTATTCGCCTATCATTTCCTTCTGGTTTTAGGAAAGTTATGGGTGGGGTTAGGCTTAGGGGTAAGGACTACATTTTGGGACAAAATATGTTGATCCAGGAACATGTCTTACTTGGCAAAATCACAGTGTGTGTGTGTGTAGTGTGTGTTGCGTTCACCTTCTGGAAGACCTGGTGCAGCTCCTTCAGGGACGGCCGGGACACTCGGGTCCCGCTGATGCTCGCGGCGTTCCGGTAGAAGTCGGCGTTCGGGACCCGGTCCAGAGTGTCGTGTCCAAACGCACTGGCGACTGACGCTCGAACCGCCCGCCGCTCGCCGCTCCGGAAGCCGTTGCTGCAGAACGACGTCTCCTCGTACTGAGGAGGATCATCTTTAGATCTCGCAAACCCAGGATTCTCCATCAAGCCACACAGAATGCTGCACATAAAGTGTGTGTGTGTGTGTGCAGCTCGCTATATAGTTCACAGGTGGATCCTGATTGGTTGGGAAAGTGTTCTCGCTCCATCAAAGGCGAAGCGCTTAAAAATTAACATGGATATTATTAGAGACGGCTTTATGATTTATGAGTGTTTTAATGTTTATGATGTGTGTGTGTGTGTGTGTGGAGGTGTGATGGCTGGTCATGTGAAGTGTGTGTGTGTGTTAATGAGGTTAATGTAAAGCCAGTAACTCGCTCGGGGCGCTTCTGACACATTACACACACACTTCCTTATTGCCCGTGACTCATGGGTTGTGTGATGTTGTGTAATGTTGAGACTGTCTGGTTTGACTTTGGAAAGGTTTCGCTCCTGTGGGATTAATAGGAGAGTTCGCTGAGTGACCTCTGATTGGCTGAAGGTGATGTGGGCGTGGGCGTTTGCCCTCTGACCCTGAGCTGTGGATTTTAGGCCGTTCATGTGTTTGACTCCATCAATCGAGTGTTTTGCTTTTTCTGTCCTTTTTCTGTGAGTGTGTGTGTGTGTGTGTGTGTGTGTGTGTGTGTGTGTGTGTGTGTGCAGCCAAAGGATTCGCTTTTATTTGCCAACTGTCTGGAAGTAGTTTGCCATCAATATGATTATAAACAGCCATCGCCATTATGCATTTACAACCCATTTTATTTGATGCATTTCTGGATTTTGAAATTGCATTGCATTTTCATTTTGGCCGATAACCGATAATTCTTGAAAGCCGATAACCGATATTTTGGCCAATAAATCTAAATCTAAATTTATATATAATTTTTGAGAGCCTGATTACAAAAACAAGTCTTTACAAAAATAATCCATTATTCATCAGCTTTAATATATCAGATCAATTTTTCTTATCGGGCCGATAACGCTGACATTAAAAATGAACATATATCGGCCGATACTGATGCGGTGGCCGATCTATCCTGCATCTCTACCCTCAGAAGATCAACCAGAATCCAGGACCTTAAAGGTGCAGTGTGTGATCTTTAGCACTAGTGGTGAGGTTGTGAATTGCACCCAACAGAAGTTACGGTGGCCGACAGGAAGTGATGTCGTCGTCTGAGACAGCAGAGAGTCGCCAGTTAAACAATGAGGTTTCTTTACAAAGATAAATTCAGAAATTAGGTTTACTTAGTTATTCAGTAAAACAACGTTATTGCGAATATTATTGTCACTTGTTCATCATTGTGTCAGTGTTTTATCCGCTGACTTTAGCTAGCTTCTTTACACGAAGAACAACATAGTGACGAAACGCGTTTGTCCGTTCAGGGCCACCGTAGAAACAAGCCGATGTAAGCGGACCCGCGGTGTGTGTAGAGAGAAATGCCTCATTCTAAGCTAATAAACATTCTGGTCTTTATACACCACTGAAAACATAGTTATGTTTATGATATTGCATTTCTGTCAACAGATCCTCCTAAATATTACACACTGCACCTTTAAGAAACACTGTATTCTGATCTTTGCACTTGAATAAGTTGTAAATCTCAACAAATGATCTATCATGAAGTTATTTGGAAATGCAGGATCGTTTGCATAATGATTATTGCTCAGAGGAAAGAGGAAAATTCAAGCTCTGAGTTTTTAACTACGGCTCCAAAAGGCGTCACACGATTCACACCAAACTTTCTCAACATGACACAATATTAAAGATACTAAATTGCGAACAAGTATTAAATATCTTGAACGGTGTTGCCATGAAGAGGAATTAAAGTAATGACAAAATATGGAATAGCGGGAAAGCCTTTCAAATATTCTATTAACGCGTGCCTGAAGCTCTTGCCTGAAATACTCCTCGTTGTAATGTCTCTCAGCCATCTCTCTTTCTACAGTCTTTCTTTACATCTCTCTCTCACTCACTCTCTCTCCTCCCCCTTCATGATGACACGCACCCTGCTGCTGATTGGCTCACTCTCTCTCCTCCCCCTTCATGATGACACGCACCCTGCTGCTGATTGGCTCACTTTCTCTCCTCCCCCTTCATGATGACACGCACCCTGCTGCTGACTGGCTCACTCTCTCTCCTCCCCCTTCATGAGTGGACACGCCCCCTGCTGCTGATTGGCTCACTTTCTCTCCTCCCCCTTCATGATGACACGCACCCTGCTGCTGATTGGCTCACTTTCTCTCCTCCCCCTTCATGATGACACGCACCCTGCTGCTGACTGGCTCACTCTCTCTCCTCCCCCTTCATGAGTGGACACACCCCCTACTGCTGATTGGCTCACTCTCTCTCCTCCCCCTTCATGAGTGGACACACCCCCTACTGCTGATTGGCTCACTCTCTCTCCTCCCCCTTCATGATGACACTCCAAAAGGCGTCATACGATTCACACCAAACTTTCTCAACATGACACAATATTAAAGATACTAAATTGCGAACAAGTATTAAATATCTTCAACGGTGTTGCCATGACGAGGGATTAAAATATGGAAACTGGAAGAGTGTCATATCTTGTAAATAATAAATTATACACCATTTCTATAAATAATAATTAAAAAAATTAAAAAATTTTTTTATATAATTAATGCATTATGTGCAAGTTAAAAATAGACAGATATTATTAGGTAGTATTAGAAAATAGTATTAGGCCTATTTTTAAATAGAGAAAATATGGAAGAAATACTTCTGGAACCAGCGCCATGAATTTACAAGGTAAATAAAGTGAATTTTGATTTCATGTTTTAGGAAATAAACTGACAGCAAAAGGAAGGTCCATAATTGTTTTATTCCAGCAGATGAATAAACACAGACCATCTTCAGCATCAGAGAAACACAGTGGTCTTCATCTTCGTCATCCTCACACACACACACACTCACACACACACACACAGATGATTCCATGAGATATATGCTACCGTCGCTAAATGAAGGCACAGAATCCAGTCCGAGTAACAGTAAGGCAGATTCACAGCACTAGAACATGAGATGAGCTACGCTTTCATCGGTGCATCACTCGGATCCGGCTCGCGGTTCTCTGCTGTTGTCATGGTGACACACCCTTCTGTCACGCAAACAAACGAGGTGTCATGACTTCAGACATTACATTCAAGGATTTTCCCTCTCAAAGTCTCTGCGGTTTCGTATCTGTGTGCAGATGTTTTCGTAGGCAGTACGTGAAGAGAGAGCGATTGCAAATATGTGCTAGAAACACAAAAGTCGAGACGATGTCTTCAATGCTTTAAGATTTCACAGCTTCTCAGACACAGCAGGTTATCTGAGTTCGGTCGGCCTCAGAGATGCAGATCACAGTAAACAGGAGAGCTAGGCCAGAGACGTACTTCAGTGCTAAACGGACGGACAGCATGAATGAAAGGGTTTACATCCTCACACATGTGCCATCTTGTTTTCTTTTTAGTTCAAGTCTTTTCTCCTCTTCCCTGAGATGCCCAGTGGCTAGATGATGTGACGACATAAAAAAAAATTATATCCTTCCTCAGTTTTTTTTGTCTTGTTTTCCAAATTTCTTAACATTCTTCAATCAAGATACATTTACTGAAGAAGCAAAATGACTGAAGATATTAACACCAATGTTACTAGTGTATGGAGTAGAAACAGCGAAACCTCGGCGTCCGTTTTCAGGCTTTCCCGCTTAGGTCTCTCCAGCGCTGGAAAGCCTTTCAAATATTCTATAAACGTGTGTCCTAAAGCTCTTCCTCTGAGAATACTCCTCGTTGTAATGTCTCTCAGCCATCTCTCTTTCTACAGTCTTTCTTTAAATCTCTCTCACTCACTCTCTCTCCTCCCCCTTCATGATGACACGCCTCCTGCTGCTGATTGGCTCACTCTCTTCCCCCTTCATGAGTGGACACGCCCACTACTGCTGATTGGCTCACTCTCTCCTCCCCCATCATGAGTAGACACACCCCCTACTGCTGATTGGCTCACTCTCTCCTCCCCCGTCATGTGGACATGCCCCCTACTGCTGATTGGCTCACACTGTATCCTCCCCTTTCATGAGTGGACACGCCCCCTACTGCTGATTGGCTCACTCTGTCTCCTCCCCCATCATGAGTAGACACACCCCCTACTGCTGATTGGCTACAAGTGTGTTGTGTTGCTCAGTCCTATAAAATTTAACAGCATTTCTCAGAAATCGCTTACTGCACCTTTAATTTTGAGCAATTTTTCAGAAAACAAGACTTAATATCTTAAAGTCTCAAATAAATGCATCTTGATTTAAGAATGTTTACATACAGTATTTGTACTGGAAAACAAGACAAAAACCCTTTCTGCGTGTGACGTAGGAGATCTTGATGAATTCTCACACCGCTTGAGGACGTTCATGCAGGACGCGTTCTTGTGGTCCATCGCAGCATCAAGCTGACGTCTTTGGCCATTGCATTTGCATCACTGAACATTACGCTTTCTTTTAGGGGATGGTGTGTTAAAAATCTCTAAACATCCTGTGTTTACGTCCCCGTATGATGCAAAGGCTTTATGATTTATAGCGAAGGCTTTGTGCTTTCCTGTAGCTCAAACAGTAGAGCATTGGCGCTTGCAACGCCAAGGTCATGGGTTCGATCCCCAGGGAAAGCAAGAACCGATAAGAATGTAAATGTGAGCCTTGAAATGCAATGTAAGTCGCTTTGGATAAAGGCGTCTGCCAAATGCATAAATGTAAATGTATGGGGCTCTAGCTTTGGGAAGGTGTTCTCAGGTGAGAGCGTATTCGAACGTGCCCTTCTCCAGCCCCTCGAGCCCGTCGCCCCAGCTCGAGGACGGCATGCTACTGTAAGGGTCCAACAGGATCCGGAAACACCTGACGATCAACAAGCCCAGAAACACCAGCAACATCCCCACAAACGCGAAGGCCGTCTTCTGCTCCAGGCTCAAGGAATAGGCCATGATGTCTCCGCTGCTCATGGCCGCCAGACTGTGGTTGTAATGAACGCTACACATGTTCCCGGACGAGCCCCTTCATCCTCACGTGTCGATATTGGGGATCAACGAGGATGGATGGACACCTGTGAAGGTAAGGGATATTTTAAGGAATCAATCAGACACAGGCTCATTTCAAAGCAGCACTTCATACCTGTTTTGCTTATTTCCATGTTTAAGTTTCATTAGTGTGTAATGTTGTTGTTTGAGCTTGAAAAACATCTGCAAAGCACAAAGTCCCTGCAAAGGGAGTTACTGATAAGAATGTAAATGTGTACCTTGAAATGCAATGTTAGTCGCTTTGGATAAAGACGTCTGCCAGATGCATACATTTAAATGTATGGGGCTCTAGCTTTGGGAAGGTGTTCTCAGGCACTAAAAACGCTGTATTCTGCTGCCTACCCAGTAGGTGGCGATGTCACTTTATAAAGAAACTTTGCACCTTTAGACTGAACATGGCATGTGCATGTGCATGACGTCACTGTTTTCACAAATTCGTGTTTTTGTAGTTTACACAGAGATAATAATGGTATCGTTTTCAAAGCGATGTGTGTGTGTGTGAGTGAGTAAGTGTGTGTGAGAGTGTGATAGGTGGGGGATCAACAAGGATGGATGGACGCTTGTGAAGGTAAGGGATATTTTATGGAGTCAGTCAGACACGGGCTCATTTCAAAGCGGCACTTCATGGGCCCTATTTTAAGGATCTAAGCGCATGGTCTAAAGTACAGGGTGCAAGTCCGAATCCACTTTTGCTAGTTTAATGACGGGAAAAATGGTTGGTGCTCCCGGCGCATGATCTAAAAGGGTCGTCCCTATTCTCTTAATGAGTAACGGGTGTGTTTTGGGCTTAACGTGCAATAAACCAATCAGAGTCTCATCTCCCATTCCCTTTAAAAGCCACGGCGGATTCGCTATTCACGATTATTTTTCTAAATGTCATAATCATTTGTTAACAAACAAGTATTCATTACTTCAATGATCTCATTGTTTCTGCGTTAAATGATTACATTGTTTAAATCAATACATATTTAGCTAACTGTGATTTGTATATGTACATTTCTGAAATACATAACTTAGGCAGTTTCCTCTGATAACAGATCACTCTATTGTGGACCTGCCTACAATAGATTATTACTGCCATATTATTAACACGCTCTTTAAATAACAAAAAAAATATTGCGCCATTGACTTTAGACCAGGTTCCAGTTGGTCAATGGCTCAGTCTATTTCAGTTCCTCAAAATAACAACTGTCCAACAATGCGCCTGAACACACACTCGTTCTCAGACCAGCAGCCCGTGGGCAAACAAATGGGTAAAAATGCATTTGCTATTTAAACAACGTGGCGCAGGACGTAAAAATGAAAACTGCGTCGGGCTGAAACTAGCAAAACACACTTGCGTTGCGCCTGCCGCTGCATTGCACCGGGTGAATGATAAGGGCCTATTTTCTATTTTGCTTATTTACATGTCCATGTCTTTTGTGTGTAATGTTGCTGTTTGAGCACGAAAAACATCTGCAAAGTCCCTCTAAAGGGAGTTATTGGGTATACGTTTACACAACAACACTAATAAAAACGGAAAGGTTTTTCCTTTGCATTGTTCGTGTACAAATTGTCAAAACGATCCCCGTTCACCAGGATCCACGACAACGACTAAAAACGCTGTGTTCTGCTGCCTGGCCAGTAGATGGCGATGTCACTTTGTAAAGAAACTATGCGCCTTTAGGCTGAACACGTAATATGCATGTGCATGACATCGCCGTTTTCACGTTTTTGTAGTTTACACGGAGACAATAATGTTATCATTTTCAAAAACTTGCACTTTAAAAACTTGGTTTGCGTTTTCAAGCCACCGAATCAAACGGCCAAAACGCATAACGTTTTATGTTTTAAGTTGAAAACAGTGTCGTGTAAACGGCCCCTATATCAGTGTCAGTGTTTCTGAACTCCTGAAACGCCTCCACTGTTGTCTTGAGTTTCTTCCGGGAACGAACACGTCACAATATTCCTCATTATAATAATTCATTCTCAGAATAAAGGGGCGGGGCCTGGTTGAGTTAGTTAGTAGTGTCTTAAACTGGCGGTTATGGTAAGGGACGGGTAATATTTCACAAACACACTCGAAGCGCTCGACCAATCACAACACACTTGATCCAGCCGACCAATCAGAGCACAGTGTGCTTTTCAGGAGGAGGGGCTTCATAGAGACAGGAAGTAAACAGAGCGTTACTGACAGACTGGGAAGAGAGGAGCCGCAAAAATGGAGAATATGAGGAGAATAATCAACATTCAAGCAGGAAAACCTGTTCTAGTCGAGCCTGAAACACAATAAATACTTAGAGCATAATGGGTCCTCTTTGAATAAGACTTCACAGATTTACATAGGCCTATTAATTGTTTACACCTTGTACAGATTATGCCAAAACATATTTTTGGAAACAGCCTTCAATAAGCAACATGACATTAACAAATAACAGACACATTTACTCAGTTATGTAACTAGTGGGCAACGAGTGCAATCTCGTAGTGGAGCATTGCATAAAATAATAGTGTGACCAATACAGGATCAGGAATATTTTGACTAGATGCACATGCAAACTTCCCTCAAGTCTTTAATAATCGCTGAAGTGCATGTAAATATGGCCAGTGTGACACAACAGGAAGACTGAAGCCCTAATGAATCATGGAGGAAGTCGTCTTACCGGCTGAGGAATTAAGTGAATAATTCTGATGTTATATTCGTAATATATATAAGAGCAAAATTATCAGTAGTGTTCGAGTGAACTATTACTGAACAGTTCTAACAGTAGACAGTGTTCACTGGTGCATCATGACGAATCACTCATGCACAATTATATCTTCAGTAAACCAGTGGGATGAAAGTGTGTGTGTGTGTGTTGTGTGTGTGTGTGCAAGATTGTATAAGTGTGTGTGTGTGTGACTCCTTTGCTCTATTAGTAACCAGCATAAGTCTCATCACAGGTGATATGAACGTCTCTCAGAACTGCAGCAGAACTGGAGCCGAATGCAGCAGAACACACACTTGAGGAGCCAGAGCTGACCGCGTTTGCAGAGTCAGAGACTCGGACGACATGTTTAATCCGAGCAGCACATGCAGGAGGACGACCTGTTGCGTTCAGCGGCTCGACTGAGAACCGCATGTCATCATCATGTTTCTGAGAGAGACGAGGAGGATGAAGAAATCAATCAATCTCACCTTCATTTCAGCCTCATTCTGTCAGTGTGTGTCGGTGGTTCCCCTCATCATCCCTGCAGAGAAGTGTGTGTGAGCTCCTCCGGCTCGAGAGAGAGACTCAGTCCTCCTGCCTGCGCTTCCCGAGCTCACACACACACACACACACACACACACTCACTCTCTCAGATCAGAAACCACTTGTTAGTCTCAGCTGCTGATGGTTTGCTCTGTGAATTCCCAGAAGGCTGTTCTTCTTGAGATGAGAGCTGGCTCTTTCTGTGTGCCAACTCAATTAGACCTTGTTCTTAAAGCATCGTTAGATGAACTGATGCGGCTCAGCCTGCTTTTAAAGGCACAGTGACGGCCTTTAACCCAATTCAATCCGCAATACAAGGTTTTTCAGATTTGATGAAAATGTGAGAGATTCGGGTGTGTTGTGGGTCGTTACCAAGGTGTTGCTAGGGTGTTGTGGATAGTCATTCGAGAGTTTGTTTGCTATGGGGCAGGAGTTTTCAAGCTGTGGTGAACTAGAGAAAACGAATGTAAAAAGTCTAGAAATAATTAAACTAAATGCATTTTTAAAAAGGATTAAAATCAAACATTTGATAATTTTTTTTTATTAATTAATACAATTTGATTTAAATAAATAAATAATATAAAATTACAATAAATAAAACATTTGATTAATAGGATAAATAAATGAGACAAAATTATATAAATAAATAATAAAACAAGATTAAACTATAAAAAAAATATTTTATAAAAAATTAGCTAATAGTAAAAATGTATTTATATAAATAAATATAAACTATGATGAAACTAAATAAAAAGACAAATTGATCTCAATAATTAAATAACCAAAATAAGATTAAACTAACTAAATAAAAATGATTCAAATAAATAAAACATTTGATTAAAGGAAAATTTATCTTAATAATATAATATTAGTTAAATTAAATTTTTTTTTTTAAAAAACATGTTTAAAAAAATTAATTAATAATACACATTTAAAAATATGAAATATGATTAAACTATCTAAATAAGAAATTAACATTTATAAAAAAAAAATAAGACAAATTGATCTTAATAATATATATATATATATATATATATATATATATAAATATAGGCTATTAAAATAAATACAACATTAAATTAAAATAACAAATAAATAAATAAAAAACATGTAACAGAACAGTACTAGTTAGTAGAAAACAGTAATAATGTCATTTAATATAAACTAAATATTTTCAAGAGTTTTTAAACATGAAAAAGTCTTATGATTGGGTCATACGAACCAGGATGACCTGTGGGATTTTTCCATCCGTTTTTTATGTGATACGCTCTACTGGCATTATAAACCTAGTTTATTGCAGAGTATATCATGACTCTCACTACTTTTACATTTATCCCAGGCTTTTATACGAAGCGAATTCGAGGAATACAAGAAGTCAATCATCTTCAAGAGGCAATAAACACGAGAAGTGCTAGAAAGTTTCAGACGGCAGTATACAGTACTTTTTTATTTCTTTTTTTTATTATATCATAACAAAAGTAACACAGATTGACAATAATATATTACTGTGTTAGTGGGAGCAGCACAATAATATACCTTTTTAAAAGATTCTCAGTCTTTACAGCTTTCTTACTGGAAGAGTCAGAAATCAAACACATATATTGCTTTGGCTCTTCCAGAAATAGGTTAAAGAAAGGCTTACACTTACAAACAAAATGAGATTTGAGTAAATAAAAAAACATCCGACTGTCCTCTTTCACAATGTATATAGGCTAACCCAGAATAACATGTTCATATTTCAATGAGATTTCAGGATAAAAAAAAAAAACTTAAAATGTTTTTCCAAAAATTCTTAGTATGCTCACAATACCATAATAAACTAGATGAAAAAGTTTGTAGACAAACTTTAAGTTGGCATGAAAAAGCCTTTCCAGAAAGTTTGAAGAATTTTTAAAAGCTTGAAGGTTTTAGTTTTAATTAGTTTAAGTTTTAAAAGTTTGTAGAAGTTTGAAGGTTTTCAGTTTAGAAATATTAGTTAGAAGGGAAGCTTAAATAAGTCTCAATGAATTAGAAATAGTACATAGAGCGGCAGCTGATGGAGTCTAACGAGCCTCTCCAACTGTCAACATTTGAATTTAGGCAGTTGAAGTTTGAATATTCTTGGCTCAATTTGAACATTCCGCAATGAAAGTCTATGGGATTTTTCCAAGTTTTTATCAGCAATTTTAGGAAAACAGCAAGTCTGATCAGTCTAAATAGATGAAGCAACTCGAGTCAGAACAGTTTGAATAGTTTAGGAGGAGTTACGTGGAGAAATTAGTCTAAGAAGAAGAAGAAGAAGAATCTTAAGTACAATATCAGTAAGTTGGTTTTTCCAAGTCAACTTAATGCGATTCATCTTCAGTTTGGAGACCACAGATGGAGCAATTTACATCAAAGTCGTCAGAAATAAACCTTTGTAAAAAAAAAACATTTTGTGGGATAGCAATGATGTATAAGACACTTCTTTGATTTTATCATACAACAATTTTTTTTTTTTTGCAAAGCCCACACTCTAGCCCACACTGTAAAAAGTGATTCTGAGTTTTAGTCAGGTGGACTAGTAAAATCATGTCCTGTCAACTTGTAGTGTCTCACTACACAATAGGATGAGTTATGACAACCTCAACTTGAAGGGAAATGGAAAACTTTAAATAACGTGTTCATATAACAACAAAACATAGGTTCTATCAACTTTCTGTGTAATGCGCATGTGCCAGAAACTCTACGTCATGATGACGTACTATTTGAACGAATTTGAAGCAGACGCGCCATCGCCATTTTCTGCACGAGAAGTTGCTGATGCAAGAAAAGACGAAGGAGCCCGCGTTTGAACGAGTAGGCTACAGGTGGACTTTTATGGACTGCAAATAATGAAATGAGTAAGTATACCCTGATTTGTGCTTTCTTTCATGTTAAATTAGGCTTGTTTCGTTAGCGCACCTCGTCCGTATTTTGATTCCAGGCACATTTTGATCACATTTGGCAAACTCGATTAACGTTATTTATCAGGAGCCACACGCACTGCTAGGCAAATTTCTGCTCGCTAGACAGAGACACCGAGCTGCTGTCGAGACGTGAGCAGAAAGAGAAGTCGTCATTATAAGTTAATGTTGATAAATAGATAAAATAGTGTACATATAAGTTTTTTTTTAGCGTGTTCTTAATCGGATCTCATTATCGTTAGACACACCTAGCCTAATAACCAGTAAGTTAATATCTGAAGCAGCGCCGCCAGTATTTGTGTTTAACATGACAAAAAAAAAAAAAAAAAAAAAAAAAAAAAAAGCTCGATTGACTTATATTTCTTAAACACCCAGTTGTTATTTTTTCAAATGACATAGGCTACCATATGAATGTTTTGAGCAAGTGCAAACGGCGTGTCTTCTGTTGGCCTTAGGTAACTTGCGATGTAAGTTATTAATATAAGTCATAACTTTTTGTAGTGTAATAATCACATTATTAAACTTATATGTAATTTGTGTTACCTGTGAAGCCCTGAAGAAGCATGAAATTCAGAATTACGTTATTTGTAGAAAACATTTTCACATAATAAAAGCTATATTTATAGCATTGCTCACTTTTATATTGACAGCAACATCATCAGTATAATTCAATGCATCACTCAGCCATAGAAATAAAAAAATGTTGATATTGTTTTCCTCATTGTATTTGGGGAGTAAGATGTTTTAGGGCTACATGATTATGGCAAAAATCATAATTTTCGATTAGGCTATTTTAATTGGCGATTATTAATTACGATTATCTGCATAATTTACATTGAATGATGTTTTAAATAGCTTTATAACAGTGGTTCTCAACTCGTTTAAATTCGACCCACATTTTCCCATAGTCATCAAGTCACGACCCTATTATTTTATGGATTTTTTTTATGCCTATTTTAACAATTGTAGACACAAACAAGTGCTGTTCTATTAGAAGATATGGGCAAACTTAAAATCCTAGGATTATATGACCAGTTCTTTCATGTTGAGTGAAATTAAAATGTTTTGACTTGTTAATGTTTTAATTCTGTCACTGAGTTCCTGGCATCTTTGTTAAATTTGTAAATGTATTTATGTTTTTATAGATCAGCAAAGAATTCACCTGGCTTGTGTCAAAGGACCCGAGCAAGTCCTTTTTGGAAGGCCTAGGTGGTATTTTTGCATGAGTTTGGAGTGGCATGTTGGTGAGTAAATGACAATTATCATCTTTGGTAACCTATCCTTTTAAATCCTTTAAAGTGTTGTTACAACCCAAATTCATTTAAGGCAGGGGTGCCTAATCCTGCTCCTGGGGAGCCAAGATCCTGCAGAGTTTAGCTTCAACCCCAATTAAACACACCTGAACCAGCTAATCAAGGTGTTCAGGATCACTACAAACTTCCAGGCAGGTGTGTTGTTGAACCAAGTTGGAGTTAAACTCTGCAATTGAGGTTGGTTGCTCCTGAACCATGCTGCAGTTTGCGTGAATGAGAAAGCAACATGGACTCGGGTGCGCGCTTGTTCAGGAAGTAAAGTGACCTGCGCATGCGTTTTAGCTGATTATGATGTATTTAGTTAAATAAAACACATGTAAGGGATGACAGTGTTGATGATTTACCTTGGATACGAGCGAGAGTGAGTCTGCGGTGTATTCGTGCACAGCACGTGGAATCAGGGCAACAAATTTGGAAATCCACTGTCTCCTCAAAAGTCCGTTTGCAAGCAGCAGAAGGTCACCTTATGCGACACACACACACACACACACACAGTAAACCTGTGTTGTTCACTCAGCTGCGCATAATAGTACCGAATTATACTGACCCACGTTCTGTTTTCTATCATGCGCCGTTCACCTTTGCGATGACGTAATATGCCCAAAAACGCACCAGGGTTCGATAGAATCAAGTTGAGTGTGAAACCAGACCAACGCTGGGGGGCGCCGGGAACAATCGCGCTCGGGCTCGGACCGCAACAAACGAGCCCAGTGTGAAAGCCCCCTAAACTAAACTGCCAGTGTGAAAGCACCCTTAGACACTCCTGATTTAAGTGCCATGAGCGTGTTACACCCACTATTAAATCTTATTTTGGTGCTGAACAAAAAGATAACAAACAACTGTTGTTGCACCACATCACTGGTAAATTACAACAAAAGTGTACAAGTGTAAATGTGCAAATTTGAAATGAATGTTTATGTGTTTTTTTTTTTTTTTTAAACAAGACTGAGGGAGGGGGAGAAAGGATAAATGAATAAAGAAAAACATTGGATTGAGGATTGAACCAATAAAGCTGGTACTTTAACCATCCTTTTATTTTACAGACAACAAATCAAAGGATGAGGACTGCAGCATTGCTTGGCCTGCCGTGGTACATGCGAGAGAATCCTTCAAAATTCATGAAGATATGTGAGGTAAGCTGAAACCTTTAAGGCAAAACAATGAAAAATTTAAATTTCTTAATTTGCAGGGGTCTGGGGACTGTAAATTGTTTGTGTAATTGGTTTTAAGTAGGCTAATAGTACCTTGTTTTGTTTGCATTCTATAAAGCCCAGTGACATTGAAGAGGAAGTGACCAAGGGTGTGGTGATAGGAATCCTACTGGTTGTGGAAAATGTGATGGAACCTCAGTCAGCGTTCTACAATGACGTTGTCCTGGTGATTGAGGAAGAAGTGGTGATGCGTCACCTGAGTGCTGTACCTAATGCTTTTCTGAACCTGATGGGCCTTGGTGTACGCATTAAACCGTGACTACCCAAAGAAATTCAAATTCACTTTTGAAGTGATACAGCGCCTGTTTATTGGTGTTGGATCAGACTCTTGAACTCAAGTTCACTCTTTGAAGAGCAAGTTGCTGAGATAAGACTGAAAACAAACAAAATCTTTTCTCCTTCTTGCTACTGTTAAATCGTTGCACTGTTTTAAAGTTTAAGAGCATTTGTTATTTTAGATCTCATTGTTTTAAGTGTAACGTTAGTATTCTTGATTTTCAAACAGACTGTATTCTTGTTACCTTGTCCTGCTTGCTCTTTCCTTGTCATGCTTCTACAAGTGGGAATTGAAGACACTGTTTTTAAATAGTTTAATCTGTGAAGTTTTTTAACACAGCTTATTGTGAATTCTTCATGTACACTTGTTCCTGCAATGAAAATATCTGATAATGACAAGGAGAGTTATTTGTACTATTTTGGCTCTAAGATGGGTCTGTGCATAGAGAAGTTTGCACTTGTTTGTGTGAGCTGTATATATGTGAGGGTTTTTCTTGTAATGTTTTTTTATCTTTGCAAGATAATTCTTTGTATCTGTGTCTTTTGGGTGCAATGCATCCGTTTAAAAAAAATAAATGCTGAGAGTTTCAATTTTGCAGTTGTTGATTTCATTAAAAATTTGGTTCCAGATATATATCTAGAACTTCTTGTTAAAGCAAGCAATGAAGTCCAGTAAACTCAAATAGTTAAGTTATTGGCGCTTTTCCACTGCATGGTACGGCACGGTTCGGCTCGGTACGGTTCGGCTCGGCGCGGAACGGTTCGGCTCGCTTCGCTTTTCCACTGCGTGGTACGACTCGACTCGGTACGGCACGGTTCGGTTCGCTTTAGCTCGGTTGCTTTTCCATTGCAGTTAGTACCGCTTCAAAATGGGTGGGACTGATCGTTATAGTTGCCGCCTCTACTGCCATGACATCATCCTAAACGCGCCACATTTCAAACACACAACACGGGGGATGGTGCTCTTGATTCTCGGCATGTGGATGTTTTTAAATTAAATTAAACGTTCTTATAATGGTTTACTATATGGAAGGAGAATTCTTAACGTGTAATTAAACGTTGCGTTCATATTCTGGGCTCATCTGATTTTTTGTACATAGCATAGCCTACTTTATGATTTTAGTATCATTATAATGATTAATAAATGCACGCACAATTATCCGTGAACTTGATTTGAACAAATGCCTTTCAACTTGTGTGTGCAAAATTCAGAATTAAATGAATGTGCAGCAATCTTTACAAATAGAGAGTCTAGGCCGAATGTAGCCTACTGTTTTAAACTACTGCCATTAAAAAAGCGCATTTAATGTTAATGTTATGTTATTTTTTTCCATCTGCCTATGTTGATTATGAAAAGTGAACAGCACGAGACGAGTAGAGAGACATGGAGCGAGTCAGACATAATTTTGACCACTTCATTAAGTTTTGTTCACTTTGTTTTCTTTAAGTGAATTTCGTTTTGTATAAATTTTATCTTAATTTTAATAATTTTTTCATCAAACAATTGCCTGGATTGAATAAGATGCAAAATAGACAATTTAACAATTGAGGCGCCCGAGCGGTCACTTGCATTGTACGTTAACTGGAGCGCATCTCATCCTCAAATACACAAAGCTTGAAATGTCTTTAAACGAAATAATTCAAAACAAAAAGAAATAGGCTACTCTCTTATGTAATCCATTATGTGCATTTCTCTCTATAGGCGCGTTTACTACGAATATGGCGATCGTCAACTTCATCTTTGCCATGCACAGACACTGACAGAAAACACTATTTTATAAATAAAAATCAGTGCACGCGTTTTAATAAAATTAAAACTTTAATTGTGATCATTAAAATAATTGAATATTAAATAATTTGTGGCCAATTTTTGCTCATTTATTAATAGTAGGCTATATATATATAGGCTATATATAGGCCTAATTTTATTAAATTGAACAAGCGCAAAATTCAGCATTCAATCAAATATTCAAAAAGACTTAATAATAATAATGTTATTTCAACATAATATCTCGTTATTTCGACATAATGTGCGTGCAACAAGCAAGATGTGCGTTTGTAAATCCGGGGACGCGTGCACTGATTTTTATTTATAAAATAGTGTTTTCTGTCAGTGTCTGGCAAAGATGAAGTTGACGATCGCCATATTCGTAGTAAACGCGCCTATAGAGAGAAATAACATTATTATTATTAAGTCTTTTTGAATATTTGATTGAATGCTGAATTTTGCGCTTGTTCAATTTAATAAAATTAAAACTTTAATTGTGATCATTAAAATAATTGAATATTAAATATTTTGTGGCCAAGTTTTTCTCATTTATTAATTATATATATATATATATATATATATATATATATATATATATATATATATATATATATATATATATATATATATATATATATACACACACATATGTGTGTGTGTGCCCTCAGCACATGCGTTAAAAATTATCCGGCGCCGCCCCTGACTGCAAGAAACAGTTTACAAGAAACTTTTGAACTGCAAGACACTACAGCGTTGGCTGTTGTCTACTGGCTATTTAAATCTAGCGGGTTTGTCTCGTGCATGGTCTCGTGTCGCAAATACAATGACACTGGTAGTGACGATTCTGTCTGACCAATCAGTGATCTTCAGTGTTTTCACGTCACATTTTAGTACCGGTACGGTACGCTTGGAACCTCAACAGAGGTGGTACCATTTAAAGCGAGCCGAAGCGAGCCGTACCGTACCGTACCATGCAGTGGAAATGCGCCATAAGCGTGCCGTACCGAACCGAGCCGTACCGTACCATGCAGTGGAAAAGCGCCAAAGCGTGCCGTACCGAACCGAGCCGTACCGTACCATGCAGTGGAAAAGCGCCATATGATGTTAAGGAAAATGACTATTTTATGTCAATTAGACTTGGTTAATGGTTGTGAAAACATGAAAAATTAAGTTCAACCAATATGTTTCTCAGTTGACTTAACTAAAATTTATAAATGCTTATTAATTGATACAGTACGTTGGCTCAATTTACTGCAAGTTATTTCAACAAATACATACAAGTTGAGAGAACTTAAATCCTAATGTTGGCTAAACTTAACTGAGTCAATGCAACAAGATGACTTGACTAAGTCAAGTTGTGTCAACAAATCATTTTTTACAGTGCAGTTAATTCCACCCTTATGTCTGTTCCAATAAAATATGGCAATAGGACAAGAGACCTATCTCTGGAACAGAGCACGAATACTCCGTTTGATCTGGTGGTTCAGATACTGTACTGAAAGGATCATTATTTTCAGGATAACAGTTATAACTGTGAATCGTATTTGATACCATGTTGTATAAAGCGCTATAGACATGAAAGTGACTTGACTTTGAAAGCTATGAGGAACACAAATGTATTTATCCCAGCATTACAGATTTTAGCGGGAAAAAACATTTCAGCCTCCAGCAAAATCTCAAACGCCATTTTCCTCTCGCGTCTTCTCGCGATAACTGTCGCGGGCGCGCGCTTGAGAGAGATCAGCAGTGATGGCGGACGCGGAGCTTGCGCTCGATCTCACTGACAACAAGCAAGAAGAATCAGGCGATTCTCCGACTGACGAAGGAGAGCCGGAGCCCCAGCAGACACAGGAGAACACGAATGGCGTTAAAACGTAATTTGGAGCTTTTTAAATCACAAATACTGCATGTGTTGCGTCTATTACGTGCGTGTTGTTTGCGCGGCCTGCGCGCGTTCACAGAGAAAAAAAGAATTGCGTTTGTTTCTGTCTTCAGTCGCGGTTCGTCACGAGTGTGTCTTTAGATAGTTTCTCCAATTATCCGTTCCTCTCAGCGCGTGTTTTTCTGTCATCAGTTTGTTTTGTGGCGCTGCTTTCATTAGTGGCGCGCGCCAATCAGAGCGGTAACCCATGGCAACCGCCCCATCATTAGCGATTGTTCGTTGTTAAAGTCACCATGAAATCAAAATTCTTAGGGTTGTTATGGAATATTGCAGCAAATCACAACCATCCAATCAATTCCTCGCGGTCAAAAACAAGCCCCGCCCACATTGTTCTTTTATGTTATTCATTGCATAACAGAACAATAACAATATACACATATAGAGTATCACGGTGTATGCAACCGATATCTATTACATTCATAATAGCATCAAAGGAAACAACAGAAAGAAAAAAAAAACTATAAAATAGAAATAATATATATATATATATACACACAGGGGATAACTTATAAAAAAGAAAAGGATTCAAAAATTCTATACACCTGTTTTACTTTTTTATTTCTTGCATCTTTTAGGGCCTCGATATAATGCTGAAGTTCAATTTTGAGTAATATAATGCTAGGTTTATTATATACGTCACGATAGGAAAGAGGACGAGCGTCTAAATGTGTCTAAAATGTTTTTGCTTGTAGTGACGTGTTTTTTTCAGGGGTTTTATCACTAAATGTTGACAGAACCATTGGTGGAAATTAAAACACATGTTTTTTTGTTTTTGTTTTATGCAATTGCATTTGTAAACAACTATTACAGGTTAAATACTGACACTTTTGGGTCAAAATTTAAAAAAAGGGTACAAATGAATTATGAAGTAGTAGTTTCTAATTTTCTAAAAACTGTTTCTCCACTAAATTTATTGCAATGATTTTTTTGTTGTTGTTGAGTGTTTGCTGATGATGCGTAGTTTTAGTAATAACAGCCTGTTCACTCAATAACTATAATGAAAAAGATAAAGATTTAAAAAATCGTTCCAAATTGCACAATAATAGCGATAACGAAACCGAGAAACAATATGACTTTCAGAGCAAATGATAAACATCGACAGCCAATCAGAATCCGTCCTCCAGCATTTAAAGCGGCAGACGACGAGACTGGATCGCTCGTATGGTAAACATATATATATATATATTAGTGCTGTCAATCGATTAAAAAAATTAACTAGATTAATCACACATTTTTTCTGTTATTAATCGCATTTAAAAACACTTACGTTTTTTATGTATTTTATCATATAATAATTTCACAGTTAATCTCCAAATTAATGTAGAGACAACTTAAAGACAGTATATTTTAAATACTTGTTTAATGGCATCTTTTTATGAATGAAGGCCAGTATCACTGATATTAATCCAGCTACTGATGTCTCCATGACATTTTTATTTATTTCTTCCCCAATTTTAAACATTAATTACAGCCATTCAACATTGTGAGGATGAGGACACTCGACAAGACGGACAGTTCGGCATAATTGTGTGTGTTAGTTTTCGTTCAAGCGCGAAAGAGAACTCGATTCTGCCGCGCATCTTTCTGTGTGTGTGTGTCGTGTGTGTGTGTGTGTGTGTGTGTGTGGCAGCGCGTTCTCTTTTGTCTTGTCGCGTTTGAATGGTTTAAAAGCATTTGTATGAATAAGAGCGTGATCATATATTGTAACACGATGCAACGATGACAGAAAAAACGAATGCTTCGTAATATTTTTAGCGCGTTAATGTAGCAATACATTTTTTACAGTTTAACACGTTAAAAAATATTTTAAAAATGTTTTTTATAATGTTGACAGTAATAAAATATTTATTTAATATATATACTTTTTTTTTTTAAATAATATATAAATAACATTATTTTATTTTTTTTCTAAATAGGCCTTTAGCCTGTGTAGCTGAACTGCTTGTACTCTCCGATGTGTGTTGAAGTGTCTTCTTCTTCTCCGTGTGTTTGCAGCGACGCCGAGGAGAAGCCGGAGCCCAAGGAGAAAAGCTCCGGAGGCCGGAAGTCTCACCGCTACCATCCGTATAAAGAGCGTCACGCTGGCGGAGACAAGAAGGCCTCGCTCAGGAACCGGGTGTTCATTAGCAATATCCCTTATGATATGAAGTGGCAGGCTATTAAAGATCTAATGCGCGAGAAAGGTAACGCACACAGGCAGCGCAGCGCCCCCGCCCCGTCCTCTCCCTCTCTCGTATCTGTCATGTAGAACGAGCGTGTTTTCTGCGTCTCCGGACGCTGTTCTGGCCGGTGTGAATGTGTTTTTGACTCTAGGCTATTCTGGTATCTGCTGTAGTCTCTCACTAGCTTGATCTCACTGATGTTTTGGAGGATTTGTACAGGTGGGTGGTCAAACCTGTGATTTATCTACATCTTTGCACTAGAGCTGCACGATTAATCGCAATGAAACCGCACGCGATTCGGCAAAGGCTGCGATTATTTTATGCGCAGTTTATCAGTGATCGGTAGTAAATACTCCTCCATATGAACACCAGCGTCTCACACACACACACACACACACCACATATCCTTCTGAACACCAGAGGACATCTCACACACACACACACACACACACACACACACACACCACATATCCCTCTGAACACCTGAGGGCATCTCACATACACACTCTCTCTCTCTCTCTCTCTCTCTCTCTCTCTCTCTCACACACACACACACACACACACACGTCACATATCCTTCTGAACACCAGAGGGTGTCACACACACACACACACACACACCACATATCCCTCTCAACATCTGAGGGCATCTCACACACTCTCTCTCTCTCACACACACACACAAACACACACACACACACACAAACCACACATCTCTCTGAACACCAGAGCGCGTCACACACACACACACACACCACATATCCCTCTGAACACCTGAGGGCGTCACACACACACACACACACACACATCACATATCCCTCTGAACACCAGAGCGCGTCTCACACACACACACACACACACACACACACACATCACATATCCCTCTGAACACCAGAGCGCGTCTCACACACACACACACACACATCACATATCCCTCTGAACACCAGAGCGCGTCTCACACACACACATGCCAAATATGCCCCGCAGAAGTACAATAACACTTTTTATATTTTTTTTATTGATTTTAAAGAGTTGCCGCTACAGTCGGGGGTACAGTGAGTAAACAAACAACAGACATGTAGAAAAAAGTTAAACAAAAATGTGAAAATGTTTACAGACTGAAACACACTTTGCAGTTTCTTATTTCTTAAACCCAATATTGTGTTTAGGTGTTGAATTTCTGATCTTAAAATTAAAAACAAAGGCTGGTTTCCTCCAAATTTACATTTATGAATATTACATTTAGCTAACAGAAGCAGCAGATTAATTATGTTCCTTGTGATAAGATTTCTCCCAAGAGGGAAAAACAAACGCATTTTTAAAGCGCATCATTCCAGGAAACCCCTATGAGCTTCACACTCTCTGTCTCTGAACAAACAGAAGACTGAAACGCTTTGATTAAACACGAGTAATAAACACACGACTGCCTTATTCTGTGTCAGAAGCTCATCATCTCACAGGAGGAGGAGCTCAGCTGTCCTCATGAAGTGAGTCTGGAGGAAAAGTGTGTTATTAATGTTGTCTTTTGTTGGACAAGAGGTTCATAAATGCGTCTCATGTCTGGAAAGATGTTTGACACGTGTTGCTTTTTCAAATGCACGTTATAAGCGACTCAAACTCAGAGCTTTCAGAGTGAGCAGCGTTTACTGAGCCGTACGTCACTGACAAGCTGCGCATTACACACAATCACAGACTTGCCGATTTCAAAATCATGATAAGCCAAATCGTTTTAAAGGAGGAGTTCACTTTAAAATGGAAGTTAGCCCATGATGTACTCTTCCTCAACCCATCCTAGTGTGTATGACATGCTTCTTTCAGACGAACACAGAGTTATATTAAGCCATGTCCTGGCTCTTCCAAGCTTTATAATGGCAGTGGATTGCAAACAACAGATTGAAGCTCATAAAAGTGCATCTATCCATCATAAACAAACTCCAAACGGGTCCGAGGGGTTAATAAAGGCCTTCTGAAGCAAAACGATGAGTTTGTGTAGGAAAAATATTCATATTTAAAACTTTATGAAGTAAAATAACTAGCTTCAAGTAGATTGCGTATGGCTGGAAGCTAGAATTTTACTTTGTAACATGTTAAATATGAATATTTTTCTTACACAAACTCATGGCTTCACTTCAGGGGCCGGTTCCTCAAAGCTAGTTTAGAGCGGTCTATAGTGTTAGACAAGTCTACAGTCCGCTCATACACTAGGCTAATGCAAGTTAGGCTGTTTCACAAAGATAAAGACTGACTTCATTTAGACAACATTAGACGCCTTACCCCCAGGCTAACTCAGGTCTAAGATACTGTTACCGTGGCAACCAGCAGTAACAATCCGTTACATTACAAACAGCCACAAGAAAAAGGGGAAATGGCTCATAATTGAAACATTTCTTCTTGTTTCTACATTCTCCGCTACATTTCCCAAGTAAAATGTCCTCATAACTGTTACACTCCTCCAACACACACATGTTCTCCGCTGGGGTAAACTGCACTGAGCGGCTGAATCCGCTTACTCGATCCGCCATGTTTTTAGTTTTGAAAAGTGTCTTATTTTACCCAGAATGCATTGCAGTGTAGTCCTACTTAAGATAGTCAGAGTCTTAAGTGCTTTGTGCAACAGTCTGATTTAGATGTCTATCTGAAGTCTGACTATCTACTATATCTAAGCCATAGTCAAAGTCTATCTGTGTGAAACCGGCCCCTGACGGCCTTTATTAACCCCCCAGAGCCGTGTGGAGCACTTTATGATGTCTAGATGCACTTTTATGATGGACAGATGCACTTTTATGATGGACAGATGCACTTTTATGATTGACAGTTGCACTTTTATGATGGACAGATGCACTTTTATGATTGACAGTTGCACTTTTATGATGGATAGAGACACTTTTATGATGGATAGATGCACTTTTATGATGGATAGATGCACTTTTATGATGGACAGATGCACTTTCATTATTGACAGCTGCACTTTTATGATGGATATCATAGAGGCACTTTTATGATTGACAGTTGCACTTTTATGATGGATAGATTCACTTTTATGATGGACAGATGCACTTTTATGATGGACAGAGATACTTTTATGATGGATAGATGCACTTTTATGATTGACAGTTGCACTTTTATGATGGATAGAGACTTTTATGATGGATAGATTCACTTTTATGATGGACAGAGATACTTTTATGATGGATAGATGCACTTTTATGATTGACAGTTGCACTTTTATGATGGACAGATGCACTTTTATGATGGATAGAGACTTTTATGATGGATAGATTCACTTTTATGATTGACAGTTGCACTTTTATGATGGACAGATGCACTTTTATGATTGACAGTTGCACTTTTATGATGGATAGAGACACTTTTATGATGGACAGATGCACTTTCATTATTGACAGCTGCACTTTTATGATGGATATCATAGAGGCACTTTTATGATTGACAGTTGCACTTTTATGATGGATAGATTCACTTTTATGATGGACAGATGCACTTTTATGATGGACAGAGATACTTTTATGATGATAGATGCACTTTTATGATTGACAGTTGCACTTTTATGATGGACAGATGCACTTTTATGATGGATAGAGACTTTTATGATGGATAGATTCACTTTTATGATGGACAGAGATACTTTTATGATGGATAGATGCACTTTTATGATTGACAGTTGCACTTTTATGATGGACAGATGCACTTTTATGATGGATAGAGACTTTTATGATGGATAGATTCACTTTTATGATGGACAGAGATACTTTTATGATGGATAGATGCACTTTTATGATTGACAGATGCACTTTTATGATGGACAGCTGCACTTATGATGGATAGATTCACTTTTATGATGGATAGATGCACTTTATGACGGATAGATGCACTTTTATGACGGATAGATGCACTTTTATGATGGACAGATGCACTTTTTATAATGTTAAAGTTAAATTTATTAATATTTTATACTTTTTTTTTATAATGCACTATATAAATGATGCACTTTTTTGAGCTTCAATCTGTTGGTTGCAATCCACTGCCATTATAAACCTTGGAAGAGCCAGGACATATTTTTGTATACAAACTCTGATTGTGTTCGTCTGACAGAAGCATGTCATACACACTAGTATGGGTTCAGGGAGAGTAAATCATGGGCTAACTCTCATCTTGAAGTGAACTCCTCCTTTAAGTGCGATTGAGTTGCGAGTGCTCGTGCTGCTCTACTCTGCACCTGTATATAGTGGAATAAATGCATCGGTTTGAGGCGGCGCTCGTGGAGCGGGCCGCAGGGTTCAGGTGTATGTGTTAGCGTTGCACTCGGGGCGATCCACTGGTGATTTAAATGCCTTGTTCTCTGTGGTATTTTCCCTTTGTATGTCTCATGTAGTTGGTGAGGTTACATACGTGGAACTCTTTAAGGATGGAGAAGGAAAGTCAAGGGTAAGTGTTGGTGAATCTGCGAGGTTAAAATCGCATTCCGGTAGAGCCGATTACACTGTTGTTCCTTTGACCTTTGGGATGGATGGTGTGTTGATGTTACAGTAAAGACTATTATGATGATTATTTTGGATGGTGCTGACCCGTTTGGCTGGGGTCCATCTGTCTCACATCTGATGATTGCTTAGGTGTTTTTTGATTTGGATTTAAGATCATGCCAACTGACCTACGAGAGTCATCTATCTGTCAGGTGTCTTTCCTCAAACCCCTTCATCCATCTGTCCGTTTGATCCGTTCTCTCTCTCTCTCTCTCTCTCTCCCGTAACAACAAGATCCAGTTTCATTTGCCCCTTTCTGAGTTTATTTGCTTTCATTTGTCCATCTCACTGTAGCCACGTCCCAATGAAATGTAAACGAGCTGATTAAAACGCTCCCGTACTTCATGAGCATGTTGTAATTGATCTTTCTGAAGCACTAATGATAAATGAGTTGAAGTTGTTTGAGTTGACGTGATTCTGATGATGTTCTTTCTTCTCCTCCTCTTCCTCCTCCTCCTCTTCTTCTTCTTCTTGGGACGTGCGTCTGCAGGGCTGTGGGTAAGAGCCGCCTCACAACATATGAATTCATTCAGCAGAAACTAAACACAGGGTTCGTACAAGTGCTTGAATTTGACTTTTTTTTAAATGTAAGTCCTGGAAAACCCTTGAGAAAATACATATTCATGAAGAGGTACTTAAAAAAGTGCTTGAATTATTGAAAATTATTCTTATGAAGCAATATTTTCATTCAAAATTAATGTTGCAGCCTGTCTGATAAAGATATAAAGACATTTCTCATGACTGTAAGTGTGATATTGCTCATATAAATATCCAAGTATATGAAACGGCTTTCATTCTTCAGCTCAATCATATATTCATGGGAGAAAAAATTAGTTTGAATAAGGAAAGCGATATCTTTGTCATAGTATTCTTTCAATGGTTAAAGTTACCGCAGTCTTTGCATACTTTGCATGTCACTGTGCTGCACTTTATTTGTAGTATATTAGTATGTTTTTATTTATCGGGTTACCTTTTTTAGAATTTGAACGATAATAAAGATATTGTTGTAAATTAGCGAGATTGTAGTGCTTAAAGTCCTTAAGTTCTGGAATTTTATTTTACAGTGTCTGTACGAACCCTGTAAGCATTTTCATTTATACAAATGTTTTATCTGAAGCGACTTGCATTTCATTGCAATTATGCGTCGTCTTTTTTTTTAATGGATTCCCTGGGAATCGAACCCATAACCTTGGGGTTCATCTACTGTTTGCACTACAGTACTTTATTTAAAGTCGCCCTGTGGTGAAAATCCAGCTTTTAATGTAGTTTATGTGTCTATGTGGTGTTTTTAATATGCTTTAAGACAAAGCATGTGTAAGTTCATAAGTCGACACCATTGCTGAGTATTTCCCCCTTAAAACTGCAGTGAACCAAAGACACACTTTGAAATCGCTGGTGTTTCTGACGTCACAAACTACCTTGTAACCAATCAGATCAACGTGTGATCGTCAACCAGTGGATCTCTGAGCTGAGTGAGTGAGTGGAGGCGGGGCTCATTTGCATATTCATAGAAAAAAAGATATTTTAAATCATGAAGACATTTTTTCAAGGAAAATTTTTTTTCATTTTGGTGATCAAAGATGAGTTTTAAGGGATGCAATTATTGACTACAGGGGGACTTTAACTAAAGTGAATACTTAAATATTTAGATTATGCTTAAATTAAGTAATATTTCAATGAATTAAATATGCAATGGAATGTTGCCTTCAATAATTTCTTCAGGTATCTGACAGCAGCATCAAGTAGGAATTATTATTTTAATTTGTTTTCCCAAACATTTATAAAATGCACTCACACACACTCTCTCTCTCTCACACACACACTCTCTCTCTCTCTCACACACACACACACACACACGTCCTTACTGCTGCTTGTCTCTTTCAGTGTGGTTGAGTTCAAAGATGAAGAGTTTGTGAAGAAAGCCATTGAAGTCATGAGCAAACACGATCTGAACGGACGGCCGCTGAACATTAAGGAGGTAAACAATCAGATCCCTTCATCCCGTGTGTGTGTGTGCAGACAGTGTGTGACGAGTGTGTGCGCCTGTTTCAGGACCCTGACGGGGATCATGCGCGGCGTGTTCTGCAGAGATCGGGCCGGATGTTCGGAGCGGGTCGAGGACAGGACGGTCCCGTCGGGATTAACGTTCCTCCTTCCATCGCCAACAACCCCAACATCCCTCCTGACATCATCAGCGCGCTGCAGGCCGGGCGCCTGGGAAACACCGTGTTCGTGGCCAACGTGAGTCCGTCACTGCGGTTCGAGTATAGAGGGTTTGCACTGACGTCACTTTATTAGCAGCATAACAGTGGAAATTTCACCCATAGCATCTGTGGTGACGTGTAGATAGTGAACAGAAGCGGGCCCAGGACTGAGCCTTGAGGCACACCGGAGGTGCTTCTGGAGTACAACACATGTTTGAGACTCCTTGTGCATGCACAAATCTCACTGGTTTATTACAATTAATTGCAATATGATTGTTTGGGAATGTAAACTGATATAGAGAGCATGCATGACGTCACTTTCCCGCTGGAACACACTCTCTCAGCCGGACTGAGTGGCAGAAGAGCTGCTGTGTGACGGCATTTAATAGGAGAAACTGTAAGTAAATTTGTAAAACAAATGCTTATCAGTTTAAACTAAAGCTTGGACTCCATATAGTGTTCCTTACAACTCACCAGAGATCCAGTGATCATGGATATTGACATGCAGCAGGAGTCGTGTTTCCTAACATTTATATGAGCCTGATTTCGACGTCGGGGAAATACATAAAGCAAATTAGCCTGTGAACGCTTTATATAAACACAAATCCATTTGCTTCTCTGTTCTGTAGCTTTCGGCAGTCTGTAAAAATATACCTCAGATTTCTTGTCAAATCTAGTTGTACAGTCAATCTCAAAGCTCTTTCCTGTTTTAGACGTGCTTTGTGTGTTTTTCGTGGCATTAATGCTGAAAACAAATGCTGCCACTCAGTGTTTCTGCCACTCAGTGTTTCTGCCACTCAGTGTTTCTGCCACTCAGTGTTTCTGCCACTCAGTGTTTCTGCCACTCAGTGTTTCTGCCACTCAGTGTTTCTGCCACTCAGTGTTTCTGCCACTCAGTGTTTCTGCCACTCAGTGTTTCTGCCACTCAGTGTCTCTGCCACTCAGTGTCTCTGCCACTCAGTGTCTCTGCCACTGCCACTCAGTGTCTCTGCCACTCAGTGTCTCTGCCACTCAGTGTCTCTGCCACTCAGTGTTCTCTGCCACTCAGTGTCTCTGCCACTCAGTGTCTCTGCCACTGCCACTCAGTGTCTCTGCCACTCAGTAACCACAGTCACTCCGGCCAACGGTGACGTCACATGCACATCCTCTATAAATTAGTATTTTTAACAATTATTAGTATTTAACTGTGAAATAAAGATACTTAAGCAGGAGGTGCTTCTGGAGTACAACACATGTTTGAGAGTCCTTGTGCATGCACAAATCTCACTGGTTTATTACAATTAATTGCAAAATGATTGTTTGGGAATGTACACTGATATAGAGAGCATGCATGACGTCACTTTCCCGCGGGAACACACTCTCTCAGCCGGACTGAGTGGCAGAAGAGCTGCTGTGTGACGGCATTTAATAGGAGAAACTGTGAAAAAACGAGTAAAACAAACGATTATCAGTTTAAACTAAAGCTTGGACTCCATATAGTGTTCCTTACAACTCAGCAGAGATCCAGTGATCATGGATATTGAGCAGGAATCGTGTTTCCTAACATTTATATGAGCCTGATTTCGACGTCGGGGAGATACATAAAGCAAATTAGCCTGTGAACGTTTAATCTAAATACAAATCCATTTGCTTCTCTGTTCTGTAGCTTTCGGCAGTCTGTAAAAATATACCTCAGAGTTCTTGTCAAATCTAGTTGTACAGTCAATCTCAAAGCTCTTTCCTGTTTTAGATGTGTTTTGTGTGTTTTTCGTGGCATTAATGCTGAAAACAAATGCTGCCACTCAAACACTCAGTGTCCCTGCCACTCAGTGTCCCTGCCACTCAGTAACCGCAGTCACTCCGGCCAACGGTGACGTCACACGCATATCCTCTGAATTAGTATTTTTAACGTTTATTAGTATTTAACTGTGAAATAAAGATACTTGAGCAGTAGGAAATTATTATTATTAACTGCGGTTATTTGACTGATTCATAGTCTGTGTGTAATCTTAAGCGCACGCTCCGCTTTAACTCCTGTGTGTGTGTGTTCTCCACAGCTGGACTTTAAGGTGGGCTGGAAGAAGCTGAAGGAGGTGTTCGGCATGGCCGGGACGGTGAGGAGGGCAGACGTGAAAGAAGATAAAGATGGGAAGAGCCGAGGGATGGGGACGGTGTCCTTCGAGCAGCCGCTGGAGGCCGTTCAAGCCATCTGTATCCACACCAAAACCTGCGGATGCAAAAGCAGATTCATTACTCTTTGTTTAGGGATGTGCAATATCTGTATCGGCCGATATACACTGCCGTTCAAAAGTTTGGGGTCGGTGAGAATTAATAACATTAAGAAAGAAAATTTGGATGTATGACTGAATATAAACACTGATGTCTACAGTAGCGATCAAAATAGACTAAATCACGTTTTGAAAGTAATTTGACGCTTCAGGTAGTGATTGTATCATTACATCCAGTAGGTGGCGACAGGCGACTGTTAAATGTCATTTGTTCAAGAGATTTGTTCAAAAACGCTGATTCATCCAGTAATGAAACAAATTAAGTCTGTCAAACCCATTCACTCACACACATAAAAAAAAAAAGTATATATAATTAATTTAAATTTATTAGGCTAAAAAATTTTAATTAGACTACAGCAATTAACATTTTGTCAGAAGCTGTAGTAAATTGTTATTTTTAGTTGTGTGTGTCTTCCTTCACTCCCGCTCACAGCCATGTTCAACGGGCAGATGCTGTTCGACAGACAGATGCATGTGAAAATGGTGAGACGTTGTGTTTGTTCTTGTACAGCTTATGTTTATGAAGCATAGTAGCACTTCATTATTCATTCATGTGCTTGTGTTACTGTAGGATGATAAATCCCTTCCTCCAGATGACTTCCGGCCAGCTGAGAAAGCGCCACAGTTACCCAGTAAGAGCTTTCTGTGCTTGTTTGAGATCAGGCTGTGTTTTACCTGTGTGTGTGTGTGTGTGTGTGTGTGTGTGTGTGTATATATCTGTCTATCTATCTATCTATATATATATATGTGTGTGTGTGTATATGATTATATGCGTTCATGCGTGTGTGTGATGTGTGTTGCAGGAGGTCTGGGCGGCATCGGTATGGGTTTGGGTCCCGGCGGGCAGCCAATAAATGCCAACCGTCTCAGTGGAGGGGGCGTGGCCTCCATGGGACCTGGAGGTTTGTGGTCATGTTTGCCTAAATATTTATGCAGATATTATACCGCCTGCTTAATTTGATTTATTTTGCTAATTCAATTTATTTGCATAATAAACATTTATTTGCAAATGAATCATTGAAATAATTGGTTTATTATTAGTGCTGGGCAATGATTAATCGCATAGTTTGTGTTTACATAATATATGTGTGTGTCTGTGTATAATTATTTTGTATATATAAATACACACTTATGCATGTATATATTTAATAAATATTTACGTGTATATATATATATATATATATATAAATAATATGTGTATGTGTGTAAACATTTCTTAAATATATACATGCATAAGTGTATATTTACATATATATATATATATATATATACACAAAAGAATTATACAGACATATATTATGTAAACAAGCTTTATGGTTTATTGTTGCCCAGCACTAGTTTCTATAAATGGACTGATTTATTAAATGTTCAGTTCATTCACTGAAATGACGAAGACCATGAAATGTGATGTTCATTGGTCACCAGTAAGAACATTGAGTCTATCAGCTGCATTATCCAGCAGATGATGGGATTGTGGGTAATGAAGGACTGATTGATCCCGCAGGAATGGACGGGCCGGGATGCAGCAACATGAACCGCATGAGTGGTGAGAGAGACGTCACGTTTATCTGAAGCAGATCGTCTCCGGGATCAGCTGTGAGGGCGCTCACGTGTGTGTGTGTGTGTGTGTGTGTGTGTGTGTGTGTGTGTGTATGTGTGTGCGCGCAGGGATGAGCGGGGGGTTCTCCGGCATGGACTGCATGGGAGGATTCGGTGCCAGAGACATGGGATCCATGGGCCGAATGGGAGGTAAAACATCATCCCACCATCCAACCGTCTGTCTTTCTGTTAGAGCTTCACGATATTGGGAAAAGTTGACATTGTGATACTTTAATATATATTGCGATTTTTAGAAATACAAGAATGTTCATTTTAGTCTCTCTTTATATCTCGCAATTCTGACTTTATATCTCGTAATTCTGACTTTATAACACATAATAACACATGTAAACTCGCAATTGTGAGATAAAAAGTCGCAATTATCTTTTAAAATGTTTTATTGTGTGGCGGACACAAGCTTCCGTAGCATAATTAAAAATAATAAAACCCATTGAATCTGTATCAGAAGGTGTCTGTCGTCTCTCTCGAGGGCGAGTGTGCTCGGTGTTCCACACGCTGGACTCCTCTCTCTCTTCCGGCACAGGAGACACAGTTGCTCTTGGCACTTAAAGATAGTCAATAGTTTGTGTTGCAACATCGAGTTCTTCTGAGCTATCCGGGACGCTGAGATGATGAAACTGATCAGGAAGATTATTAATAAAGCAATCTTTAGTGGCAGAAGTGATCGTGTTACAAATATGTTAGACCTGAGTCGGCTTTGCAGCCGTAGTTTACACGAGACTAGATAATGATCTGAGATGTCTTCGCTCTGCTGCAGAATTTCAACGGCATCAACATCTATTCTGTGTGATAATATTAGATCTAGAGTGTGAGTCGGTCCTGACACGTGTTGGCTAACTCCAGTACACTTCAGGATGTCTGTAAATGGCCTTTATCAAACGGGAATTATCACTTACGCTACACGTTACATAACACTTCAAAAGAATTATGTTAGATGCAATTAATTTGTGATTAATTAATTTGACAGTGTGTGTATATACATTTAAAACTAGTTTCTGATACCAGTCCAGATGTTAGACCATCAAGCTTCAGAGTGAAATCAGCTCTTTGTATGCGAGCAGCTCGTGGTCCGGTGAAGCACTGCATCATGGGATATGGGGTGTGGATTGTCTATATTTGCTGTCGGTCTCATGCTTGAGTTTGTGTGCAGAAATGTACCGTTCTGGAATGTCGGGGATGGACAGAGACTTCGGCAGAAGTGACCTGGGAATGAGCGTCCAGTTCGGAGACTCGTTTGGAGGTAGGTGTGTGTGTGTGTGTGTGTGTGTGTGTGTGTGTGTGTGTGTGTGTGTGTGTGTGTGCGCACTTGAGCTGATGGTGACTGACGTCTGTTCTCTTCCCCATCAGCTGGAGGATATGCAGGAATGGGGAATTCTGGGATTGGACCCATTGGCTCTGGATTAGGTCACTCCTCTCACGCTCTCACACACATTGAAATTATATTCATATAGTTATAGTTTATTGTGATTGACACACAGCAGATTTCTATCATGAAAGTATTCCACACGACTCGTCTGAGAAACAGGCCCGTCATTATTCACTGGACAGTCATTAGTGTCGGTGACATTTTACAGGAAGGGTTGATTTGTAGTGAACTGCACAAGTCAACATTTACAATGAAAAATACTTCTACTGCATTTAGTTATAAATGATTAAAATCTAATATTATTTAATGGACCTGAGCTGAGATGGACTAACAGTGAAGAGTTGCATTTTATCTAATATCTATCAAATACTGTAACAAATGTATTGCTATCAAGTAATATGAATGCGTTCACCTTACTGTAAAGTGTTACCATGACGACTGATCAAATACAGTGTCTTCTGTCATACTCATGTACGATTATTAGTTGCATTTTATTACTTGCTCTTTAGCAGAACCAATACTGTGTGAACGCGTGTCATCTGAGTGTGTGTGTGTGTGTGTGTTTCAGGTGGAGGAGGAGGAATGCTTAATATGGGAATGGACCGCATGAATTCTGGCTTTGACCGAATGGCGGGAAACATGGATATGGGGCGTGGCTTCGGCCAGTACGGTGGTCACATGGGTGGAATGAGTGACAGGGGGGCGGGGTCTAAGGCCGGATGCCAGATCTTTGTGAGAAACGTACGTATGAAGATGATTGTGTGTGTGTGTGTGTGTGTGTGTGTGTGTGTGTGTGTGTCACTGATGGGAATCATGTGTGTATGTGTCACTGACGTGTGTCTGATGGGAATCGTGTGTGTGTGTGTGTGTGTCACTGACGTGTGAGTGTGTGTGTCACTGATGGGAATCGTGAGTGTGTGTGTGTGTCACTGATGGGAATCGTGTGTGTGTGTCACTGACGTGTGTCTGATGGGAATCATGTGTGTGTGTGTGTGTGTGTGTGTGTGTGTGTGTGTGTTTGTCACTGACGTGTGTCTGATGGGAATTGTGTGTGTGTGTGTGTGTGTGTGTGTGTCACTGACGTGTGTCTGATGGGAATCGTGTGTGTGTGTGTGTGTGTCACTGACGTGTGTCTGATGGGAATCGTGTGTGTGTGTGTGTGTGTGTGTGTCACTGACGTGTGTCTGATGGGAATCGTGTGTGTGTGTCACTGACGTGTGTCTGATGGGAATCGTGTGTGTGTGTGTGTGTCACTGACGTGTGTCTGATGGGAATCGTGTGTGTGTGTGTGTGTGTGTGTGTGTGTCACTGACGTGTGTCTGATGTGAATCGTGTGTGTGTGTCCGCAGCTCTCGTACGATCTGACCTGGCAGAAGCTCAAGGAGAAGTTCAGTCACTGCGGTACGTGATGCAAATCTCCTCTTTCTGGTTTTAAATTGAATGTTAATGAGGTTTAAGAGAAAATAACACTTAAAATATTTACACATATGCATAACACGTATTTAACACAAAATATTGGGGGGTAAAAGCAGAAATTTATTTTTTGGGGGGTAAAACATTATTTTTACACAATTTTTGTATGCGCTTTCATATAATAAAATGTAAATAAATAACTCATAATTATATAATAAAATTATAATAAATCAATGTAATAAATGATGTAATTAATTTATTTGTATCGTTATTATTTAGTGTGTCTGTATATAAATGTCCTGATCCAGTTCCTCCAGCCCTGTAACGGCGCTGTGTCTCCTTCAGGTCAGGTGATGTACGCCGAGATAAAGATGGAGAGCGGTAAATCTAAAGGCTGTGGGACGGTGCGCTTCGACTGTCCCGAGAGCGCAGAGAAAGCCTGTCGAGTGATGAACGGGACCAAGATCAACGGGCGAGAGGTGGATGTTCGCCTGGACCGGAACGCTTGAGTCGCTCGCCGTCGCCGCCTCTGTTTTGTTTTAAAAACATCACGTCATATCTGAACAATCCCGCCAGCCGCGCACCCTTTACTGTGCTAGTGACCGCCTCTTCTTTTCCTCTTTCTTTTTTTTTAAAAACATTTGTAAGGCGTTTGTCTCTAAATTTTAAAATAAATAAAAAGCCGGCTGTTGTAAAGTCTCTCTGGCTGTGAGTTTGTGACGAACACGTCCAGAATCCACAAACATTCTTAACTTTTAAATTCCCTAAAGCACTTCTTTTCTTTTTTTTTATGTTCTTAAGAATTCAAATTTTTGAGAAAAAAATATTTGCAACAATTTAATGTTAGACTGACTTTCAGGTCTTGAAATTAAGATTTATAAATTTTCATAAATCTTTCATGTTTCTAACTGTAACCTGTTGAAGATGCATCAGTCAAACTCACGCGGACAACAAATAAGAAATGCGAGCGGTGGTTTAAAAATGAAAAATGACCTTTCAAATTCTTGTTTCTGTACTAAAAAAAAAAAAAAAAAGTTTATGAATGATGGTAGTGTTTCTTTATTTTTATTGTAATGCAGTGTTACAGTAATGCGAATCCCAGGCCTGCGGACGAATGATCTGATTCTGAGGTAGATGAAGAACATCAGAGCTGAGGGAATACACCAGGTACAAGCTTTGGCATTAAGATTATTAAACTACATTTGAACAAAGTCATTTTCCTATTCGTAAAAGTCTGATTGCAATGGTAAAAATATCGCCAGTCATCATCATGCAGTCATCATCATACAGTCATCATTATACAGTCATCATCATACAGTCATCATTATATCATTTTAATAAAAAATATTAGATTTTTTAATGTGACTTCTTAACATGATTGGAATTACTGCACTAAAGTAAAATGTGAAAGTCAGTTTTAAAGAGTGTTTGAACAAGTTTTATGTGTATATAAATTTTACTGTAAATGTTTGATACATTGAGATCAAAAGCATCACTTGTTACAGAATCACTTTTTTTAAGGACCATCGTTTGAATTTAGTTCGTTCTAAATAAATAAACTAATCGGGGGAAAAAACAAACTTTTTCTTTTTGTCCATTCAATGCAAAAAAAAGTATTTTTGTCTTATTTTCCAGCACATTTGTGTCACTGGATCACGTCACCAGTCTCGAGTCGCACGGGTTTATCTGTGGCAATAGCCAACTATACACTGTATGGGACAAAATTATAGATTTTTCTTTTATGCCAAAAATCATTAGGATATTAAGATCATGTTCCATGAAGACATTTAGTAATTGTCCTACTGTAAAGATATAAAACATGTATTTCTGTGAGTGAATGCAGCACAATCTCCAACATAAATGTAGAACTTTAAAGGAGATTTTCTCAAAGTTTCAATTTTTTTGCACCTCAGATTCCAGATTTTAAAATATTTGTATCTCGGCCAAATATTGTCCTGTCCTAACAAACCACACATCATCTGAAAGCTGAATAAATAAGCTTTCCATTGATGTATACATCTCAATTTCAACAACTGCCCCATGTGACTGGTTTTGTGGTCCAGGGTCACACATATCTAAACATTCTTAAATCAAGATGCATTTATTGGAGAGGCAAAATGACTGAAGATCAATTTAAGTCTAGAAAAATCAGTTATGAAGTGAGTTTGTGCTTAAAACAAGAACTAATATCTGCCAGTGGAGTCAGAAATATAATCTTGTTTCTCTTTGAATTAAGATTATTATATTTCTGACTCCAGATTAGCTCTTTTAAACACAAACTCACTTCATTTTTTTCAGTAAACAAGCCCTAATATCTCCAGTCATTCTGCTTCTCTAGTAAATCTACCTTGAGTTAAGAGTGTTTAGATGTGTGTGCTGGAATTGTGCAGTGTAAACCCAGCCAGTGTCACATGACCATCGACTCGCCTGATGATTAACCCGATCGCGGGGCGCTGGATCGGAGCGTCAGTCACTACAGGTTCGGATCGGGTTGTTCCCGATGATCCCGAGCTCGTATAAGATCGAGAGCGTGGCGAAGAGAATGTAACACGCCAGAGACACCAGACCCAGTTTCCAGTCCAGCTTCCATCCGTTGATGTGGACGGCGGAGAAGAGGAAGACGATGGAGAGCAGGAGCGTACACGACATGAAGAGCAAGCCCGAGCTGTTGACCTCCACTGGAGAACCCGTGTCCACAAACACCGTCTGGATGAACCAGGGCAGGCCGAGACACAACATGTCGAAGACGTTTGAGCCCACGATGTTGGACATGGCCATGTCAGCTTTACCTGCGACACACACGTCAAGAGTCCGCTTTAGTTACACAGAGATAACAGGAGAATAATGCAACAGAGTTTGTTTCTAATAGAAACCAGCGTCACAGTCCAGCTTAAGTGAGTTTAGTGATGGTACATTTTTGTTTAAAAAAAAAGTTTAGTTAATTTATATATATATATATCCATCTCCGCTCTGGAGAAAACCATGATGTCATCATCCAGCTCAGCTCAGTTCTCATATAATGGTGTCAGTGCAGGAGATCAATAATATTGTTGAATATTAAATTAAATGTCACCAACTAAGACAAAAGGCAACAAAGACAAAAAAACTAAAACCGTATGAACTGTTAAAGGGGTGGTTGATTATGATTTGACTTCTCTAGCTGTAGTTAGTGTGTAATGTTGCTGTTTGATCATAAACAACATCTGTAAAGTTACGACGCTCAAAGTTCAGAGCAAAGGGAGAGATTTGCTTTTACAGAAATTACTTTTTAAGAACTACAACAAACGGCTGGTAGAGACTATTCACGGGTTAGTGACATCACTAATCCTAAAATGTACATAAACCCCGCCCCTGAACACGATTTATAGATTATTATGATATATGATTATTATTAGAATATGCTAATAATGACTAGAAAATAACTACACATAAGCTTCATCATTCAGAGACGTCCTGTTGCTTCTACATGTTGTCTCTTCTTCTTGAGTCTCTCCATCTTTGTCTGACTCTGGTTTGAACATAAAGGCTAAAAGTTTTTGAAATGTTCAGTGTGTGTGTGTGTGTGAGGTAAAAGAACACAAGCTGTTGAAGCTCCGCCCCCTGTGCCGGGAGCAGCAGCTCATTTGCGTTTAAAGGGACACACAAAAATGGTGCGTTTTTGCTCATCCTCAAAAAGTGACAATTATATATAATATCTATATAAAAAATTTTGAGCTGAAACTTCACACACACTCTGGGGACATCAGAGACTTATTTTACATCTTGTGAAGGGCATTATAGGAGCCCTTTAATATGCATGCGGCTTCATCATTATTTTTTTTTTTTAACTGGACTGGACTCAGTCTATCATGCAGCGTCACGCTTTGTGTGTGTGCTGCAGACTCACGTACTCATCGCTGTATATTATATGAATCAGTGGCATGGACATCTTTACATCATAGAAGGAAAGTAAGAACACATGTATATGTTCATTGCTAAGGCACTTTTAGGTAAATTGCCGTCATATATCTCAAATCTCATCACTTTTTATGCAAATAGTTATTGTACTAGATCTCTATCACACAGCTGGTTAAAAGTTCTGAAGGCATCCTAAGAATTTGGGAAATGTTCTTTTCACGCTCCCCGGGCCTGGAGCCATCTGCAAAATGTACTTAAACGAGAGATATTGCCACCTCTGAGTACTCTTAAATGTCTTTTGCAAAATGTTTTTAAGTGCTTTTCTTGATTTTTCTTTTTGTTTTGTATGAGTATTGTTTTTATGGTTCTCTCTGTGTGAAACTCTATGTGCTGCCGTCTTCACCAGGTGTCTCTGGAAGAAGAGTTAGTGGTATCTCAGTGAAATTTACCTGGTTAAATAAAGGATAAATAAATAAACTTGGTCACATGATGTTTGTATGCTTGAGGACGGGTTCTTTACCTTCGCGAGCCACCATCACACTGGCCACGGTGTCGGGAATGCTGGTTCCTGCTGCCAGGAGCGTCATTCCCATGACTGTATCCGGGATTCCCAGCGTCTCACCTGAACAGAACAACAGGGCAGAACTTTACACTCTTTGAAAAAATTAATATGAAACATGAAGAACGCTTTAAGGTTCTACATATGAAGCGCCTGACGAAACCCTTTAAGGTTCTACATATGAAGCACATGATGAAACCCTTTAAGGTTCTACAAATGAAGCGCCTGATGAAACCCTTTAAGGTTCTACATATGAAGTGCCTGATGAAACCCTTTATGGTTCTACATATGAAGCGTGTGATGGAACCCTTTATGGTTCTACAAATGAAGCGCGTGATGGAACCCTTTAAGGTTCTATATATGAAGCGCCTGATGAAACCCTTTAAGGTTCTACATATGAAGCACGTGATGAAACCCTTTAAGGTTCTACATATGAAGCGCCTGATGAAACCCTTTAAGGTTCTACATATGAAGCACGTGATGAAACCCTTTAAGGTTCTACATATGAAGCGCGTGATGGAACCCTTTAATTTTCAACATATGAAGCACCTGATGAAACCCTTTAAGGTTCTATACATGAAGCACATGATGGAACCCTTTAAGGTTCTACATATGAAGCACATGATGGAACCCTTTAAGGTTCTACATATGAAGCACATGATGGAACCCTTTAAGGTTCTACATATGAAGCGCCTGATGAAACCCTTTAATGTTCAACATATGAAGCGCCTGATGAAACCCTTTAAGGTTCTACATATGAAGCATATGATGGAACCCTTTAAGGTTCTACATATGAAGCACATGATGGAACCCTTTAAGGTTCTAAATATGAAGCGCCTGATGAAACCCTTTAAGGTTCTACATATGAAGCACATGATGAAACCCTTTAAATGTTCAACATATGAAGCGCCTGATGAAACCCTACATATGAAGCGCCTGATGAAACCCTTTAAGGTTCTACATATGAAGCGCCTGATGAAACCCTTTAAGGTTCTACATATGAAGCACCTGATGAAACCCTTTAAGGTTCTACATATGAAGAGCCTGATGAAACCCTTTAAGGTTCTACATATGAAGCGCATGATGAAACTCTACATATGAAGCACCTGATGAAACCCTTTAAGGTTCTACATATAAAGCACCCGACGGATATGAAGCGCCTGACGGAGCCCTTTAAGGTTCTACATATGAAGCGCATGATGGAACCCTTCCAAGGTTCTACATATGAAGCGCATGATGGAACCCTTTAATGTTCAACATATGAAGCGCCTGATGGAACCCTTTAAGGCTCTACATATGAAGCGCATGATGGAACCCTTTAATGTTCAACATATGAAGCGCCTAATGAAACCCTTTAAGGCTCTACATATGAAGCGCCTAATGAAACCCTTTAAGGCTCTACATATGAAGCGCATGATGGAACCCTTTAAGGCTCTACATATGAAGCGCATGATGGAACCCTTTAATGTTCAACATATGAAGCGCCTAATGAAACCCTTTAAGGCTCTACATATGAAGCGCCTGATGGAACCCTTCAAGGTTCTACATATGAAGCGCATGATGGAACCCTTTAAGGTTCTACATATGAAGCGCCTGATGAAACCCTTTAAGGTTCTACATATGAATCACATGATGGAACCCTTTAATGTTCAACATATGAAGCGCCTGATGGAACCCTTCACGGTTCTACATATGAAGCACATGACGAAACCCTTTAAGGTTCTACATATGAAGCACCTGATGAAACCCTTTAAGGTTCTACATATGAAGCGCATGATGGAACCCTTTAATGTTCAACATATGAAGCGCCTAATGAAACCCTTTAAGGCTCTACATATGAAGCGCATGATGGAACCCTTTAATGTTCAACATATGAAGCGCCTAATGAAACCCTTTAAGGCTCTACATATGAAGCGCCTGATGGAACCCTTCAAAGTTCTACATATGAAGCGCATGATGGAACCCTTTAAGGTTCTACATATGAAGCGCCTGATGAAACCCTTTAAGGTTCTACATATGAATCACATGATGGAACCCTTTAATGTTCAACATATGAAGCGCCTAATGAAACCCTTTAAGGCTCTACATATGAGGCGCCTGATGGAACCCTTCAAGGTTGTACATATGAAGCGCATGATGGAACCCTTTAAGGTTCTACATATGAAGCGCATGATGGAACCCTTTAAGGTTCTACATATGAAGCACCTGATGAAACCCTTTAAGGTTCTACATATGAAGCACCTGATGAAACCCTTTAAGGTTCTACATATGAAGCGCCTGATGAAACCCTTTAAGGTTCTACATATGAATCACATGATGGAACCCTTTAAGGTTCTACATATGAAGCGCATGATGAAACTCTACATATGAAGCACCTGATGAAACCCTTTAAGGTTCTACATATGAAGCACCTGATGAAACCCTTTAAGGTTCTACATATGAAGCACATAACGTAACCCTTTAAGGCTCTACATATGAACCACATGATGGAACCCTTTAAGGTTCTACATATGAAGCGCCTGACGGAGCCCTTTAAGGTTCTACATATGAAGCACATGATGGAGCCCTTTAAGGTTCTACATATGAAGCGCATGATAGAACCCTTTAAGGTTCTACATATGAAGCACATGATGGAGCACTTTAAGGTTCTACATATGAAGCGCATGATGGAACCCTTTAAGGTTCTACATATGAAGCACCTGATGAAACCCTTTAAGGTTCTACATATGAAGCACATGATGAAACCCTTTAAGGTTCTACATATGAAGCGCATGATGGAACCCTTTAATGTTCAACATATGAAGCGCCTAATGAAACCCTTTAAGGCTCTACATATGAAGCGCATGATGGAACCCTTTAAGGTTCTACATATGAAGCACATGATGGAACCCTTCAAGGTTCTACATATGAAGCACATGATGGAACCCTTTAAGGTTCTACATATAAAGCACCCGACGGATATGAAGCGCCTGACGGAGCCCTTCAAGGTTCTACATATGAAGCGCATGATGGAACCCTTCAAGGTTCTACATATGAAGCGCATGATGGAACCCTTTAATGTTCAACATATGAAGCGCCTGATGAAACCCTTTAAGGTTCTACATATGAAGCACATGATGAAACCCTTTAAGGTTCTACATATGAAGCACATGATGAAACCCTTTAATGTTCAACATATGAAGCGCATGATGGAACCCTTTAAGGTTCTACATATGATAAGGTTCTACATATGAAGCACATGATGGAACCCTTTAAGGTTCTACATATGAAGCACATGATGGAACCCTTCAAGGTTCTACATATGAAGCACATGATGGAACCCTTTAAGGTTCTACATATAAAGCACCTGACGGATATGAAGCGCCTGACGGAGCCCTTTAAGGCTCTACATATGAAGCGCCTGATGGAACCCTTCACGGTTCTACATATGAAGCACATGATGGAACCCTTCACGGTTCTACATATGAAGCACATGACGGAGCCCTTTAAGGTTCTACATATGAAGTATACAATACAATGTTTCTTGACAGTTTGAATGTTATTTTCAGATTTTCTTACACATTATACCATTACTGTATAAGTTTGTGAAATATAAGCTCATTATTAAACAAAATACTTATTTTCCTAAATAAAAATTAACTATTTCAAAATATATTTATTTAAAAAATATATTATGATTTTTTGTTAACACTTTATAATAACATTCAGTTGTAAGTCATTTATAAGTGGTTAGTTAATGATGAACTAACTAATAATTTACAAAACATTCATAAATGATTAGCAAGTGATATACTAACATTTTATGTATGTTTTGTAAATTCCGTTACAAGTGATTAGTAAATGATTTACTAATTATTTATGAAACATGACTATGCGTTTCATGTTTAATAAATGATGTTACATTTATTTGTATGTTTTGCTCACATCAGGTGCACAGTGGTTAAACAGAAGACTACAGAAGACAGCTGTCTATACCCTCACCAGTCAGCACTTACACTGCAGTGCACACTACACTACACACTACAGAAGACAGCTGTCTATACCCTCACCAGTCAGCACTTACACGGCAGTACACACTACACACTACAGAAGACAGCTGTCTATACCCTCACCAGTCAGCACTTACACTGCAGTGCACACTACACTACACACTACAGAAGACAGCTGTCTATACCCTCAGCTGTCAGCACTTACACTGCAGTGCACACTACACTACACACTACAGAAGACAGCTGTCTGTACCCTCAGCTGTCAGCACTTACACTGCAGTGCACACTACACTACACACTACAGAAGACAGCTGTCTGTACCCTCACCAGTCAGCACTTACACTGCAGTGCACACTACACTACACACTACAGAAGACAGCTGTCTATACCCTCACCAGTCAGCACTTACACTGCAGTACACACTACACTACACACTACACTACACACTACAGAAGACAGCTGTCTATACCCTCACCAGTCAGCACTTACACTGCAGTGCACACTACACTACACACTACAGAAGACAGCTGTCTATACCCTCACCAGTCAGCACTTACACTGCAGTGCACACTACACACTACAGAAGACAGCTGTCTATACCCTCACCAGTCAGCACTTACACTGCAGTGCACACTACACTACACACTACAGAAGACAGCTGTCTATACCCTCACCAGTCAGCACTTACACTGCAGTGCACACTACACTACACACTACAGAAGACAGCTGTCTATACCCTCACCAGTCAGCACTTACACTGCAGTGCACACTACACTACACACTACAGAAGACAGCTGTCTATACCCTCAGCTGTCAGCACTTACACTGCAGTGCACACTACACTACACACTACAGAAGACAGCTGTCTGTACCCTCAGCTGTCAGCACTTACACTGCAGTGCACACTACACTACACACTACAGAAGACAGCTGTCTGTACCCTCACCAGTCAGCACTTACACTGCAGTGCACACTACACTACACACTACAGAAGACAGCTGTCTATACCCTCACCAGTCAGCACTTACACTGCAGTACACACTACACTACACACTACACTACACACTACAGAAGACAGCTGTCTATACCCTCACCAGTCAGCACTTACACTGCAGTGCACACTACACTACACACTACAGAAGACAGCTGTCTGTACCCTCACCAGTCAGCACTTACACTGCAGTGCACACTACACACTACAGAAGACAGCTGTCTATACCCTCACCAGTCAGCACTTACACTGCAGTGCACACTACACTACACACTACAGAAGACAGCTGTCTATACCCTCACCAGTCAGCACTTACACTGCAGTGCACACTACACTACACACTACAGAAGACAGCTGTCTATACCCTCACCAGTCAGCACTTACACTGCAGTACACACTACACTACACACTACAGAAGACAGCTGTCTATACCCTCACCAGTCAGCACTTACACTGCAGTACACACTACACTACACTACACACTACAGAAGACAGCTGTCTATACCCTCACCAGTCAGCACTTACACTGCAGTGCACACTACACTACACACTACAGAAGACAGCTGTCTATACCCTCACCAGTCAGCACTTACACTGCAGTACACACTACACTACACACTACAGAAGACAGCTGTCTATACCCTCACCAGTCAGCACTTACACTGCAGTACACACTACACTACACTACACACTACAGAAGACAGCTGTCTATACCCTCACCAGTCAGCACTTACACTGCAGTGCACACTACACTACACACTACACTACACACTACAGAAGACAGCTGTCTATACCCTCAGCTGTCAGCACTTACACTGCAGTACACACTACAGTGTTCAACACCTGTTATAGATGATGTGTAAAAGCATGAATAAATCATTTACAACACTTTCTGCACCCTCTAATTGCTACATACAATAATTTATTAAACATTTATGAAACGCATATTCATGTTTTGTAAATGATTAGATAATCATTAACTAATCACTTGTAAATGACTTCTAACGGAATTTACAAAACATACATAAAATGTTAGTATATCACTTGCTAATCATTTATGAATGTTTTGTAAATGATTAGTTCATCATTAACTAACCACTTATAAATGACTTACAACTGAACGTTATTATAAAGTGTTACCGATTTTTTAAATTATAATGTTTTCTTGGGGTTTCACCTTTTGACAACTTAGTCAAAATAAATGATCAGAAACAAATTATCTGGTGTTTTAATATTGGACCAGAGTCCTTTGTGATGTCATTTCCCGGCATCCTGCATGTTAACACCTCAAAATATGAAGCAGCACAACTGTTTTCAACACTGATAATAATCATAAATGTTTTTCGAGCATCAAATCATCATATTAGAATGATTTCTGAAGGATCATGTGACACTGAAGACTGGAGTAATTCAGCTTTGATCACAGGAATAAATTACACTTTACTGTATATTCACATAGACAACAGATGATTTACATTATAATCATATTTCACATTTTTAGTGCATGTTTGATCAAATAAATGCAGCCTTGGTGAGCAGAAGAGACTCTTTCAAAAACTTTTGACTGGTAGTGTAAATATAAAGCGAAAAATTGATTTAAAAAATGTTCGTTTACACTATGTTAAGGTGTCATTGTTACAGTGCAATTATACATTTAAGTACTGAGTAATATTAATTAACTACATGTACTTACTATAGGGTTAGGGTAGGATTAGGGTTTGGTTGAGGGTTAGTTGCATGTAATTTTGCATATTTTACTGTTATTACTATTACTATGGTAAGTACATGTACAACAAGGACACTGTAAAATAAAGTGTTACCAAATGTTCAGTGAATTTTGGGGGGAAAATAGTTTTTCTGCTGAGCATGTGACCGCATCGCAGGCATCGCTGAGCTCAAAAGTTCAAAACTCGCAGCTCTCTCTCCCAGTACCTGCTCTTTAGCGTCGGGCTCTAAAGCTCATGTGAATCTGTGTGACCGTGTGCAGGATAATAATCCTATTATATGCGGCTGCATCACATGGTTTCTCACGGGCCCCGTGGGGTTCAGAGAACGTAGGGGCCGACAGCATCATAATCCTTCAGGATACAGCGCTGGCATTTCAGGAATGGACTCAGGGAACATGTGACCCGTCTGTGTGTGACCCACTCAAACCCTGAACGTCTGCAGTGCGACTAGATGACGACTGAGGCTGGGAACACATGCAGTGATGCTGGATCAATGAGAAAGAACGTCAGAAAGAACGAGACAAGACACTGATAAGAGTCGTGCATCTGCAAAATCCACAACACGGCATTGAAATGTTTCAGAAACATGAATAACATGCGGAATAATAATACTTCTACATGTGATAGAGAGGTGATCTCTGAAATCTGTCAATTTCATACATTCATACAGTATCTTTCATTCTTGCTTGGAACAAATCTATTTGAACTTAACCGACAACATTTAAATCTATAATCGAACAAAAACAACATTTAAATCTCTAAGTGGAACAAAAACGGCAAAATGTAAATCTATAATCTAACAAAAACAAAAATATTTAAATCTAGAATCGAAAAAAATAAAACTTTTTAATATCTTAATGGAACTAAATCTCTTAATTGTCTTGATCTCTCAGTAGTTTTTGAGTCACTGCTGCACTGATATTGTTCTAGACCAGCCTTTCTCAAACTTTTTTCAGTCAGGGCACCTTTCAAAAGTGCATAAAATCTCAAGGCACCCCAGTGTAAAATATAATTTAAAAACACTGCATTACCCAAATGTTAATGCAAATTTTATATGTATATTTATCTAAAATGAATTTACAATTTTATTAATCCGTTCATATGTTTAAAAAGAAGAAGAATGTATTTATGTAAATTCAAATATATTTATATATGAAATGTCAGATTTTTTTTTTTTAGCCTACGTAATTTTTTGGCGGCACCCCTGACACAGTCAGGGGGCACCCCAGTGTGCCGCGGCACCCACTTTAAGAAAGGCTGTTCTAGACAACACTATAAATACTGTATCTAGATCTAAATCCAGAGGAGCACTCGTATCACGGTTATACGACTAGCTCTGAAACACATTCTCTGAGGGTACGTTTACACGACAACGATACGCTTAAAACTGAGAAGTTTTTCCTTTGAGTTTTTCGAGTAGACGACACCATTGTCAAAACGACCCCCATTCACACGGATCCGCGGAAACGACCAAAACCGCTGTATTCTGCAGCCAGGCCAGTAGATGGCGATGAAACACTATAGACTGAGCACGTAATATGCATGTGCATAACGTCAGCGTCTTCAGAGATTCATGTTTTTGTTGTTTACACGGAGACCAGTTTTCAAAAGTTTGCGTTTTCAAGCTCCCAGAACGCTGTTGTCGTGTAAAACAGCCCCTGACTCTCCGTAAAGATGCTTTGAAAACGTGTGTATTGCAAAAAGAGCTACGCAAATAAATTTGACTTAACTTGTCAATCCTGCAGCTCATCTGGCTGATCATGATGCTTGCAATGCAAAGGTTGTGGGTTTGATTCCCAGAACACACACACACACACCATTAATGCACCGCAGGTCCACCAGATGAACAAATGCTTCCACAGAATAAAAGAAAACTAAAGCACTCTTACCCACGACAGTGACCATCCACACCAGGACGTATGTGAAGGCGGAGATCCACACGGCAGACATCAGGAACGTGATCATGTACCATTTCTTCCAGAAGCGTCTCCTGCAGTCGGGAATGGTCAGGAACAGCAACGCGATGACCGGCAGAGACAAAACCCAGAGGATCCGCTTCAGGTCGTGTTCGGGCATCGTGAACACACTCTTCTGCTCTGAGAGGGAAACGTGCAAACGTGAGGCTGCCAGAAGGGTCTTTGGGAACCCCAAAAAAATTTATGCCATCATTCCCTTTTGGAACCTTTATTTTTAAGAGTGGTCCCCAAAATTATAATAACCAGAAACAGACGCAACCGAAAAGCAGAAAACCTCAAAAGCAGGTTTGTGACCTCATCACGTACCTTGTCCGATCTCGTTGAGGCCGTGCAGGCTGAGCGAGAGCTGGGAATACCCGGAGTCGTCCTGGAAGATGCCGCTGTCGGCTCGGGAGCGCCGGTGAACTCGCAGACTGCCGTCGCTCCATCCCACCAGTGGCGTCTCCTCGCCGGAGGCGGAGCTCTTGCTCACACACACACAGCACGGGCTGAAGCGCTGCATCACGTACTCGCTGATCCTCAGGTCGAAGCACAGCACCAGCACATACACCCCGTACACCAGCAGGAGACACGCGCCGTCATACCTGAACACACATCCGAGTTTGCATATAAATATGTGTTAGCAGTGTGTGGACGCAACCACAGTCCAAAGAAAAAATCCATTCGCTTCTTTTTTTTTTCATCCTCAAAAAGACTAAACACTCAATGATCAAGCCGTTTAGATTTTCTGAGTAATATGATGTCATATTGCTCATGGTCCGCCCATGACCGCTGACGGACTGTCCCATATTAGCATATTTCCCGTATTAGCATATTTCCCGTATTAGCATATTTCCGCTAGTTGCTCATTATCATTTAAAGAGACATGCACTGAAGCGGGTCGCTGTGAACAGAGCTGTTCTTGAGGAGGTAAAGGGTGTTTTACACAAACACAGGAATTTTAACCAAAGTATGTTACGAACTTTACATGACGACCCTAAAGAATCACACCAACTTGTGGAAAATGGGCACCCGATGACCCCTTTAAGGTCCTTGCACATTGAGTCCGAGATTCTAGTTCGAAATTTTCGTACGTTAAAAAATAAATACGACCTCACGTTGTGTCGATCACGTTTAGAATGTTCAGATTTATGGCTTTGATTTTCTCAGTTTTAGAGTATTCATAAAAATAAACATAAAATTCTGTAACTTTTTTTTAAGTTCACATTTTAAAACTTTCTTCACTTCAGCAATAATCTGCCAAGTGTCGTCTTTGAAAAGAGACTTCAGTCTGTCGCTCTAAAGCGTTCAAGATTTACCAGTTTAAGCTGGTCAGGTCTATGCTCAAAAAGTGAATAAATGGATTATAAATACAGCGTAAATATAAGTTAGTACCATAAAATCCACCAAAAATACAAAATACTTCATAAAAAAACGTAAGTACAATACATTAATTTCATTGAAAAAATAAATATTTTTTTTTACCAACTTGCAAAGAAGAGCACCAGAGGGTTAGGAGTGTAGTCACCAAGATTATAATTATAAAGGTTAAAAAATAAATACGACCTCACGTTGTCAATCACGCTTACACACTGCCTCCGAAACTTTTGTCCGTCATGAAAATGTTCAGATCGTGTTCGATTTTCTGTGTTTTTCGCATCCGTAGCTCAAGCATGTTGAGAGGAGCTTTGACAATTCAGAGCCACCGAATCACGAATACGGAAAATCAAAATGTCCTGATAGTTTACTCTCCTCCACGTCATCCAAGATGTTCATGTGTTTCTTTCTTCAGTGGAAAAGAAATGAAGGTTTTTGAGGAAAACACTCCAGGATGTTCCTCCATATAGTGTCTTCAATGGGGTCCAACGGGTCGAAGGTCGAGATGTGAGTTTCAGTGCAGCTTCAAAGTCTCGACACGATCCAGCCGAGGAATAAGAGTCTCATCTAGACATAAACATTTATATACTTATAACCTGGTCTTGCTCTCGCTGTGATGCGACACACATTACGTGATCAGGTTGAAAGGTCAAGTGTGACGTAGGAGGAAGAACAGACCCAGTGTTTACTAAGAGAACCTGCAAAGACTGAGTCAAACGCCATTTACTAAGAAAAATAAATTTTTTGGACCATTTTGAAGTTGGAGGAGAAAATGAGATTGAGTTTTTCGCTCTACTCTACATTTCTGAATGTGTGTCGCATCACAGCGAGTGCTAGACCAGAATCTGTGGTTAAAGTATATAAATGTTTATATGTTCTAAAATGTCGGCTGGTTTGTCTAGATAAGACTCTTATTCCTCGGCTGGATCGAGACTTTGAAGCTGCACTGAAACTCACATCTGGACCTTCGACCCGTTGGACCCCATTGAAGTCACTATATGGAGGAACATCCTGGAGTGTTTTCCTCAAAAACCTGCATTTCTTTTCCACTGAAGACAGAAAGACATGAACATCTTGGATGACGAGGAGGAGAGTACACTATCAGGAGATTTTGATTCTGAAGTGAACTAATCCTTTAATGGAACCGTTAGCAAAACAGTCTTAGAACGTATTAATGTTAGCATCACAGACTCACCAGTAAACTCTGTTATCTGAGATTATGGCGATGACTGCGGCGACGCTGATGGCGTATGCGAGACAGTCTCTGAATAACGGCCAGCATGTGAGACGAGCCGTCTGAACAGAGCAAACACACACACACACACACACAGGTGAGATACAGAGACAACAGACACACACCGACAGCACATTAATATCCAGCAACATAAGGGGCTTTCGCACCGGGTAGTTCTAGGAACTAGCCACCAGGGTTTACGATCATTAGATAGAGCTGTTATACATAGAAAGTAGACGGTAATGAAGAGTTATTATTATTAGCGTATGGCGTGTGTTTGATGTCCAGTGTTGATGAGCAGAAATACATAATCATGTTTCTCTTGATCTCCTCAAAGTTGTGTTGGATTTTCTCCTCAGTGTAAAGGTTGAGAGCTCCATCTATCACTGTTTTACATGTTCGTAGAGTTAGTTTCTGGAGTAAATATATAGGCTATAATCTGTGTGTTTACACTGCTTTTTTAATAATGGCGTGTGCTGGTGTTTCGCGTGCGTTCGGCCAATCGGAGAACACTAATGTCACTGTAGTTCCTATAGCGCTGGTTTAGACCGACTCTGAAGCAGGAGTAAATTAGTTCCTCCAAAAGGAGTTCCTAGAGCTAAAATCGCTCCTAGTTCCTGCGGTGCGAACAAACACGCCGACATCCACCAGTAGTTCTAGGAACTAATGAAGAGGTTCCTCCGGTGCGAAAGCCCCTAAAGTGTCGGCCCACATCCGGTGCATGTGGAGTCCTCGCGTGCCGGATGTGGTCCGGATGTGTGCCGGATGAGGGGGTGTCTGGGTAATGATGATGTCACACACCACAGAGGTCAAGAGGCCACACGCCGCACAGATGCACAGGAGGTTGTACACGGCCGATCCCATGATGGTGCTCACGCCGATATCTCCTTTAGTCACGAACACACCTGTGGAGGAACGCATTCAAACACACCGGGAAATCAGGCAACATTCCAAATCAAGGAAGGTGTTTTGCTTGCAAGACACAACATACAATTACCTATTCAGAGATGGGAAAATCTAGTGCGTTCTTTCATTACCCCCAAATTAAAGTAAAGAATGAGCTACACCACAGTTATGCAGGAGGATATGTGGGCATGCGGATGTTGACCAGAAATAACCTTTCTGGAACATGGCTTTGATGGAGATCCAGATTTTAGGATATGAAATACCAAGAAATTTCATTACATTATATCTTGGAAACATCACGCACTCAGTGTTCAGAGGTATGGAGGCTTGTTTCCGCCACAGAATAAAACATTGTAAAAGATAATTGCGACTTTTTATCTCACAATTGCGAGTTTACATCTGTCAATTCTGACTTTTTTTCTCGCAATTGCGACTTTATATCACGCAATTCTAACTTTATAACACATATAATTGCGAGTTTATATCTTTTCTCAGAATTGTGAGATATAAAATCCAATTACCTTTTTTTTTTTTCACTCTGTGGCGGAAACAAGCTTCCATAGAGAGGAGATCGGGTGTAATAAAAAAAAACTTTTTCCGCTATTTAAAACACGCAGCGTGTTCATTCAGCTGCATTTCCTTTCCCTGCCCTCCCTCCGTCTCTCTGTCTCTCACAAGCGATTTTTTTGCAAAACCACAAACATCCAATCAATTCCACACGGACACAATCAAGCCCCGCCCACAAAAGGTTTGGAAATGTAATGTTCAGGTCTATGCTCAAAAAGTGAATAAATACAGCGTAAATATAATTTAGTACCATAAAATCCCCTAAAAATACAAAATATGAAATAAAAAAACATTATCGAACAAAATATATCACGTTAATTTCATTAAAATAAAATAAACAATTCTGTCATTTTTGACCAACACGCGAAAAACACCAGAGGGTTTTTACAGAGATGTAATTTGAGATATTTCTATCCTGTTGGCAGAAGATTACCTAGAAACGCAGTGACGAGTTCTGGCGCCGAACTTCCCGCTGCCATGAAAGTGGCTCCAGCAACATCTTGTGAAAGACCGAGACCTGAAACACAACCAGATCCAATCAAATCCCACTCGGACACACTGCCGGACGACTAACCCATAATCCATAATCCATAATCCCATAAACCCAGCCCATGACTCATAACTCATAACCCATGACCCATGACCCATGACCCATGACCCATGACCCATAACCCCAACCCATAGCCCATGACCCATGACCCCAACCCATAACCCATAACCCATAAACCCATAACCCTAACTAGAGGTCTGCTATGGGTCCCGAAAAACTCACGGGTTTCGGGTCGGGTTCGGGTTAATGTTTCATGAATAGCCTCAGGTTCGGGTCATGTTCGGGTTTGTAACTAAGAAAAACTATATAGGCTAAACATATATATAGTTTGCGTGCCGTGTGCTCGCCTGAATGCTGTGTTGTGACCGAAATAGTGTGCAATCATAAATACAGCATATTGCAGCAAAAAAGAAAAAAAGAAATGGTATTTACTGTGAGAAATGGACCTCGGGTTCGGGCTTAAAATAAAACCGTAATGGTCGGGTCGGGTTAATGATGTCGGGTTCGGGTCGGGTACAGGTCGGGTTAATGATTTCGGGTACGGGTCGGGTTAATGATTTCGGGTACGGGTCGGGTTCGGGTCGGGTTCGGGTCGGGTACGGGTCGGGTTAATGATTTCGGGTACGGGTCGGGTTCGGATCGGGTACGGGTCGGGTTAATGATTTCGGGTACGGGTCGGGTTCGGGTCGGGTTAATGATTTCGGGTACGGGTCGGGTTAATGATTTCGGGTACGGGTCGGGTTCGGGTTCGGGTCGGGTTAATGATTTCGGGTACGGGTCGGGTTCGGGTCGGGTTAATGATTTCGGGTACGGGTCGGGTTCGGGTTCGGGTCGGGTTAATGATTTCGGGTACGGGTCGGGTTCGGGTCGGGTTAATGATTTCGGGTACGGGTCGGGTCGGGTACGGGTCGGGTTAATGATTTCGGGTACGGGTCGGGTTCGGATCGGGTACGGGTCGGGTTAATGATTTCGGGTACGGGTCGGGTTCGGGTCGGGTTAATGATTTCGGGTACGGGTCGGGTTCGGGTCGGGTTAATGATTTCGGGTACGGGTCGGGTTCGGGTTCGGGTCGGGTTAATGATTTCGGGTACGGGTCGGGTTCGGGTCGGGTTAATGATTTCGGGTACGGGTCGGGTGCGGGTCGGGTTAATGATTTCGGGTTCGGGTCGGGTTAATGATTTCGGGTACAGGTCGGGTACGGGTCGGGTTAATGATTTCGGGTACGGGTCGGGTTAATGATTTCGGGTACGGGTCGGGTGCGGGTCGGGTTAATGATTTCGGGTACGGGTCGGGTGCGGGTCGGGTTAATGATTTCGTGTTCGGGTCGGGTTCGGGTCGGTTCGGGCTTCAGTTTAAAGCCCGTTCAGATCTCTAACAGCTTACGCTCGCTGATGACCTCCAGAGACGGCAGAAAGTAATCGTCACACACGATGGAGACGGCCAGAAGCATGTAGAAGATGATCATGAAATAAATCAGGATCCCTCCGTCTTTCCTCTCCTGAAGCGTGAAGAATCCCTCGGGAAACTCAGAGGACTGAGGCGGGATGCATTCGCTAGCATTTTCTGCCAAACACACACAGACCTTCATTATCAACTGATGTGTTTGAGTCTTGAGTTCTGACCCACATTCAGCTTTCTGACTCAAAACATCTGTGTTTAACATCTCACAAACGTTACATCAGTATATTGCTTTATGTGAATGAGTGGCCAGGAGGATTTTCACAATGTTTTGAAGCAAAGAATTCTAGGCTATGAGATCCAGTTCTCAAAAGTCTTGTGAACAAATATTCATCATATTTCGTCATTTTTGACTGAAAAATTTTACATTTAGTTTGTTTTTTTAAATTGACTTGATCAGAATGGAACAAAACTTGGTAAACTTAGTTTTGGCACTAAGTGTGAACACAAACAAATCATGGATATCATTTGAAAAGGTTTAAGACAGTATTCAGTGTTCATATTACTGATTTAACTGCACTGACGCACTATATATATGTATAGACTCAGATGAGAACAACACTTGAACTTGAAGTTTATGTGAAGTTTCCGACATTAACGCTGTTGTTTTCCTCTGAATTAAGCGGCTCTGAGACCGTCTGTGTTGCATAAAGCGCTATAGAAATAGAGTTCAGTCAGTCTCTGACTCTCAAACGAATCTGAACATGAATCAGTCTCTCTCACTCACCGACATCCCGACGGACTCTGGGAGAAGCCGAACCCGGAAAACTCTTTCCCACGCAGAAGACGAGATGAATCGCTGCGAATATAAGCAGAACTACAGCGATGATCCACAGCAGAACGTCCCTGCGCTTCTCCCGGTGAAGAAGTGTGTGTTTCCTCATCGTTCCCACCGATTACTGATGCTTGAGGAGGTTCGTGGAGCTGTCGGTGTGTGTGTGTGTGTGTGTGTGTGTGTGTGTGTCACAAGACTCATTATTCTGCACAAACGAGTCTCAAGCCTTCAGGGCTGAAACAGTTTGACAAATACAAATGTTATCATGCAGAATGATGTGCCTCTTAAGCAGATAAATCGATTCTTTGCGCAAATTAAATCTGCGCACATCATTTATGGCCCACACTTACATAAATGACTCTGAATTATTCATATTTTGAGAAATGTCCTCACGTTTTCTTGCTGGATGTGATCGGGTGGATTTGGTCTGACTTCTGGATATTCTAGATCAGGGGTTTCCAATCTTTTAGATCTTCTCCATCCTCACATTTAAAAATGCAACTATATCTTTTTATGCATAAAGACCTAATTATTACTGTAAAACTTCATATTATATATGTGTATAATATTATTTGGAAAATATTTAGTTTCTATTATGCTGCATCATTGCAATCTTTCCTACTCACCGACTTTTAGATGGAATATTTATTTAAATAAAAATTAACTGATCTATTTTAATACATTTATTTATTTTTGTCAAATGTATCATTATTTATTTTAATCCATTTGTATTTATTTTAATCAAATTGATTTATTTCAATCATGTTTTTTAACTTATTTTTGTTTATTTACTTTTTATTTACATCAACTTTGCTTTATTTTAATCAATTCATTTCAATCAAATGTGTTGATCATGATTTCTTTCATAATTTTTTTAAAACAAATGTATTTGTTTTTAGTCATGTTTTATTATTGTAATACAAAGTTATTTATTTACATAAAATGTTTATTTCAAATATTTATTTTTTATCTTTTATCTTTTTTATATTTTATCATGTTTAATTTATTTTATTTACATCATTGCATTTTTTTCTACTAACTATACTGTTAGATGTATCATTTATTAATACACATATATTTTTAGCAACTTGTTTTAATAAAATAGTTTATTCATTTTATTTTTCTTTACATAAAATTCTTTATCATTATAAATGTATTCATTTTAATCAGATTTATTAACTTATTTAAATACATATTTATTCAATTATTTAAATAAATAATAAATAAATAAATCTGAATAAAATAAATAATCTGATTAAAATTAAATTTTATTTATTTATTTATCATTATAAAATGTTATAAATGTTAAATGTAAAATTATAAATGTATTCATTTTAATCAATTCATTAACTTATTTGTTGAAATAAATATTTATTCAATTATTTTAAAATATTATAATCAAATGTATTTATGCTACAGCAGTTTAATCTTAATCTTCCCAAACCCCTGATTCTTCTGCAGATTCACTCAGATCAACAGAATTCAACTTTAGACTTTATTCATGTTTATAATGAGTAAAAAGATACAGCTCAACGGTTCTCAATGAGTATGAAGATGTCAACATCTACAAAAATGAATGTGTTCAAAATATAAATACACGCTAGTACAATAAATCATACGACTGCCTGTGATCATGTCAGCTCAAAGCTCTTTTCATTTGTGTTAAGGCACATTTTGCTTCTTGATTCAAAGCTCTGATGATTGGCTGGATGGAAAACCCACATCTGATTGGCTAAAGGAAAGCCTCAAACATTCAGAAATGAGCTTCGCATTTCTGAATCTAATTTTGTGAACATGAATCAGTTTGTGAATATATAAACTTTCTTTGTGAATGTGAATAAGCTTACACATTTGTGAGTCGTATTTTGTAAATACATCATTTTTAGGTTATTAAAGTCTCCCTGTGGTGTAAATCCAGCGTTTAATGTAGTTTATGTGTCTATGTGGTGTTTTTAATGTGCTTTAAGACAAAGCATGTGTAAGTTCATAAGTCGACACCATTGCTGAGTATTTCCTCCTTAAAACTGCAGTGAACCAAAGACAGTCTCAAACACACGCTTTGAAATCGCTGGTGTTTCTGACGTCACAAACTACCTTGTAACCAATCAGATCAACGTGTGATCGTCAACCAGTGGATCTCTGAGCTGAGTGAGTGAGTGGAGGCGGGGCTCATTTGAATATTCATAGAACCGCGCATACTAAATGAGGCGATGGTGTCGAGTTACATTCAAGATGATTTAAGGCATGAAGACATAGTTTTCAAGGAAAAAACGTTTAAATATGTCATTTTGGTGATCAAAGATGAGTTTTAACAGAACTTTAACACGTTTAATGTTCTCTGACATCCAGGTTTTTAAATGTTAACGTTATTTTCTTGGCTATGCGAACGTTCTGCTAAACATCATTGAAATGTTACTTTTGAGCGTTCTGACACAAGTAGCAACATTTAAAAAATGTCAGACGAACATTCAACATAAACGACGTACAGATAACATTATTAAACACCAGCTAACTTTGAACGAACGTTATATTAACGTTACAGGAAGAACGTTTGTTCATAACTTTGGGAACGTTCGCTGTTAGCTGAGAACTGGGGAACCGGATCTGAACACGTTCACACTGCAGTTTTAGGGAATTCCACGACTGAATTCAGATTAAATCCACGCAGTGTGAACAGAACTGAACAGAACTGAACAGAACTGAACAGAACTGAACAGAACTGAACAGAACTGGCTGTTAATACAGTGACACACACTCCGTGTATTTTCCCTGTGTTTCGTACAGTTCGTGACACTGACACACGGCACCTGATGTGATCCTGTCGAGATCTCTAGGGTTTCAGACGCTGGGTTTGGGTTCCGGCCGGAGAACCACAGACGCAGTTCAGCGGGTTCTCCCGAGCGGTGGGTCTGTAATGTCTCTGGCTCTGGGAGGGAGTCCGTGTTCGAGGCGGTGTTTGTCCTCAGGGTCGGCGTCTCGTGTTCTCCGCACGCCTGCAGGACGCGCAACACGCCGTCTGATAGTAGTCGTACACGCAGAGACGGGCCTGGACCACCACGTTACAGTTGAAGTATTTATCACGACACTTTTCATCTGCAACACACAGACATTAAACAGATACTCACCAAATCATGTTCACGTCACAGCATAAAAAAAACATATATTTTTTACTTAAATATCTATATTTAAATATTTATTTTAAATTTCTACATGCAAAATATATATATATATATATACACACACACATCATTTTAATTTATTTAAAAAAAATATATAAAAAAAATAAAATAATATATATATGCAAAATACAGGTAATGTATATAATAATAATAATAATAATATTATTATTATTATCATTTATATATATATATACACACATTTTCTACATACAAAATACAGTTTATATAAGTACATTTTTTATAAATGTATTTATTTAAAAAACAAATATTTATAATTATATATAATATTGCTCTATATATAATGTAAAATACAGTTAATATATATAATAATAATTATATATATATATATATATATATATATATATATATATATATGTTTCTTTCTTTTGATTTTGGGTAAATGTAACATATGCCACTTGATATTCATATATTCATGAAGGAACTGACCAATCAGAGGAAGGCAAGGCTCAGGGTTACACTCCTCCCTCTCGTGGGGCTTCAGTGTTTGCTCACAGCGGTCACTGCTGGTCATGTGATCATCAGAGAGACTGCTGGTCATGTGATCATCAGAGAGACTGCTGGTCATGTGATCATCAGAGAGACAGCGCACCTCTCGCACACGGTAACCGGACTCACACGACTTCGAGCACTGCATACATGCAAACATCAACACAGAACAACAGAATTATATATATTAACTCATATTTCTCTGGGGTTAATGCAACACATGGACACTATACTAGACACAGTATTATGGATTTGAATCTATGTAAGTGTAAGACACTGTATGGTAATAGAGGACGCTTGAATATTCAGGAGCGCAGGAGTGGAGTAAGTTGCCATTGGACATTGAGGTAATAGATATGGATATATATGTGTATTGTGTGCATGATCTGTCATGAAAATGTCTCGTTTAAAAAAAACTTGTTATACTTGACAAACAAGTTGTAACAATATTGTATTGCTACTTTTTATGTCAGATAAACTCAAACTCAGAAGCACCGCAGTCACAGCTTGATTCTCAGTGTGTGTGTGTGTGTGTGTGTGTGTGTGTGTGTATGTGTGTGTCAGTGGATGTGTGTGTGTGTGTGTGTGTCTCAGTGGATGTGTGTGTGTGTGTGTGTGTCTCAGTGGATGTGTGTGTGTGTGTGTGTGTGTGTGTGTGTGTGTGTGTGTGTGTGTGTGTGTGTGTGTGTGTGTGTGTGTGTGTGTGTGTGTGTGTGTCTCACCGCGCTCCATTCGGTGTGGAACCACTTTGCTGCGCAGGTTTTGATGAAGCAGTTCTTCTGGCTGATCGGTCGGTCTAGAGACGAACACTCGAACGCCGGCATCACCGAGAAACCCTCGTCTGAGCTCATCAGACACACCACTGCCCTGTGCTGACTGCCCACGCCACACTCCGCTGAGCACTGACACACACACACACACACACACACACAGCGCTCATGAACACACCAACACAAGACCAATGCACCATCATCTCAAACAGGGATTCACAAACTTTTCCCAAACCCAGAAATTAATGTCAATATTTTAATAAGCCCTTTATATTCATTTAACATTTTATGATTCAATTAGCCTAATTAATTTAGCATTTTTAGTAATTGTTTATTTAGTTTTTATTTTAAAATAATTTTTTATTAATTTAGCGTTTTAGGATTCAGTTATTTTTTAGTGTTTATTTTTAGTGTTATTATTTTAAAATCATTATATTTATTTTGCATTTTATTATTCCATTCATTTATAGTGTTTATTTTGATTGTTTATTCATCTTAAAATGTAAAATTTATTATAAAATCATTTATATTAATTTACCATTTTTATAATATACTACATTTGATCAAGTCTTTATTTTGATTGTTTTATTTTACAACTATTTATTTTAATTTTGCATTTTTATGATTTAATAAATGCTTTGTGTTCATTATTATTCTTTTTATTTTTAAAATCATTTAGTTTAATTCTGCATTTTTGTGATTTAATAAATGTTTTCTAAGTATGTATTTTTATCGTTTTTATTTTACAATCATTTATATTAGTTTTATATTTTTATGATTTAATCATTTTATTGTAAGTGTTTGTTATTCTTTTTATTTTTAAATATTAGCAAATGTTTTATTTTAATATAATTTATATTAATTTAGCATTTTTATAATTTAATGCATTTTGGTAAGTGTTAATTTTGGTAGTTTTTATTTTAAAATCATGTACTTTAATTTTGCATTTGTATGATTTAATTTAAGTATTTTGATTGATTTTATTTTATAATCATTTATATTAATTTAGCATTTTTATAATTTAATATATTTTTAGTAAATGTTTTATTTTGATTGTTTTATTTTAATATAATTTATTTTAATTCATAATTTTTAGAATTGAATATTTGTTTATTTATTATTATTATTATTATTTTAATTTTAAAATAACTTATTTTAATTCTGCCTTTTTGTGATTCAGTAAGTTTTTAGTAAATGTTTTATTTTAATACCATATATATAAATTTAGCATTTTTATAATTTAATGTATTTTGTTAAGTGTTAATTTTGATTGTTTTTATTTTACAATCATTTATATTAATTTAGCATCTTTATGACTTTATGATTCACTAAATTTTTAGTAAATGTTTCATTTTAAGGTCATTTATTTTAATTTTGCATTTTTATGATTTAATATTTCTTTTTATTATTATTATTATTATTATTTTAATTTTAAAATAATTAATTTTAATCCTGCATTTTTGTGATTCAGTACATTTTTGGTAAATGTTTTATTTAGACTTTCATTTTAATATATTTTATTTTAATGATTTAAATCATTTTTAATAATTGTTTTACTTTGATTTTGAAATAATTTCTTATTTTAATTTGACATTTTTTATGATTTAATCATTAACTTTTCACAAACCCCAACCGTGACCTCTAACACCAGGGCCCTGATCTGACCAGCACAGAGGGCCGTACCTGAGTCCAGGGCCCGGTGACCCACTCGGTGTGGCTCTCACAGGGGCCGCTGTTGCAGGACTGAGTCTCGACCGGCCGATCGGACCCGCAGTCCTCCAGAGGCAGAGCGCTGGTGTGATCGCTGAGACACACAACACTACGAGTCCGCAGACCCACGCCACAGTCCGCAGAGCACTGCAGAACACACACACACACACACACACACACACGAGAGTCAGCGCAGCCACACACACCTGATCAGAAACTAGGACTGCACGATTAATCGCAATGAAACCGAACGCGATTTGGCGATTTGATTTAGCTTTTAGTTATAAGCGACTCAAACTCTCAGTGCTTTCAGAGTGAGCAGCGTTTCCTGAGCCGTACGTCACTGACAAGCTGCGCATTACAAATAATCACAGACTTTGCCATTTCAGAATCATGATAAGCCACACCGGTTTAAGAGCGATTACATGGAAATTGCGATAATCGTGCAGCACTTTCAGAAACCCGTCTAGCGTGACTCACCCGAGCGCTCCACTCGCTGAAGAACCAGCTCTTCGAACACGGACCCGCGTCACAGTTTTCCATGTCACTGGGACGCAGTTTCATGTTGCACTCGTCGTCTTCCACGATATCACCAACATTACTGACACAGTGCACCTCACGTGACCTCTGACCCACGCCGCAGGGCACAGAACACTGACAACACACACACACACACACACACTAATGCACAGATGCTTCTAACCAAGCAGAACCTTCCGGTCTCTCTCTTGAATCCAACACTGAGTGAGTTAAACTGCAGTTCATCCACTGGCCACTAGAGGCTGCAGAAGAGACTCAATCCCATAAACCCCTGTGTTAAAATGCCCAACTTTACAGCAGAAACACACATGTTTACAGTCTGGTGCTAAAAGTGGTTTTGGTCTTTTGGTCATAAAGCTGATGTTGCCCTTCATGACGACTGTGAGGGGGTGAATTTTTATATAACTCATCCGTTTAAAATTATATTAAACCCTAAAGTTCTGCATAATTAAGGGCGTGGCCACTTGAGTGACAGGTGGATTGCCGCTGGTGTCACTACTAGCCGTTTGTCTGTTAGCGTCACGTCACCTCAGCTAATCCGCCTCGCTGCACATGTTCGTTTATCAGGGAGTGACGCTGCCAAGATGGCGACGGCCGGCTCCAGCCACTTTGGGCTTCAGAAACGCTCTTCAGAAACCTGACGTCTCGGACACTACGCCCATATTTTCAAACAGTCTATGGTTCTCCCTCATGTTTGAACTCTGGAACTGCCACAGTAAAGCATGTGTGTATGTTTTTAGTTTTACTTGCACCCTACTAATGAGACTTTCCTTTCCACCTTTGTGGTCTTTCTTCGCCTTTGTCTTGCTTAGTTGGGGACATTTAATTTAATATTCAACAATATTATTGATCTCCTGCACTGACACCATTATATGAGAACTGAACTGAGCTGAGAGGCTCTTTAGATTAATGAACTAAATTAATAACTTTTTTACAACAAAAATGAGCCATCACTGAACTTACTTAAGCTGGACTGTGACGCTATTTCTTCTAGAAACAAACTTTGTTGCATTATTTTCCTGTTATCTCTGTAAAGCTGCTTTGAAACAATCTGTATTGTTAAAAGCACTATATAAATAAAGCTGACTTGACTTGACTAGTGTTTTATTGCAGTTATCAAACCCAAACGAGTCCAAAGCTCCGCCCACTGCCCCCGCTGATAGGCTGTCGCTCAGAGTCCTCACGTGTGTGGCCAATCAGTGGGGAGGAGGGGCTGTGACTGACAGCTGTCACTCACGGGACTCCAGTCCGAGCGGATCTGCCACTCGCTGCAGATCTTCAGCTGGCAGGTGCTGCTGGTCTCGGGCCGCTCCGCGCGGCATCGGCTGGTGTGTGTATTTAGCGTGCGGTTGGCGTACACCTGACGACACAAGACCTGGCGATGCTGAAGACCCAAACCACACGTCTTACTGCACTCCGACCACTCGCCGATGTCCCAGCTGAACACACACACACACACACACACACACACACCAGTCAGAAGAGGTTCTACGAGAGCTCGTGTCATTACGTGACTATATTCACTATACATCACCTCATGAGTCTTTTGGGGACATTATAAAACACTTAAAGACATCAACACAAATTCATAAACCTTATCGATTATTCTATATAAAACCAGCCGACATTTAAATCTCTAAACCAACAATATTTAAATCTCTAAATGGAACTTAACCGACAATATTTAAATCTCTAAATGGAACTAAACCAACAATATTTAAATCTCTAAGTGGAACTAAACCAACAATATTTAAATCTCTAAATGGAACTAAACCAACAATATTTAAATCTCTAAGTGGAACTAAACCGACAATATTTAAATCTCTAAATGGAACTAAACCAACAATATTTAAATCTCTAAGTGGAACTAAACCAACAATATTTAAATCTCTAAATGGAACTAAACCAACAATATTTAAATCTCTAAATGGAACTAAACCAACAATATTTAAATCTCTAAGTGGAACTAAACCAACAATATTTAAATCTCTAAATGGAACTAAACCAACAATATTTAAATCTCTAAGTGGAACTAAACCGACAATATTTAAATCTCTAAATGGAACTAAACCGACAATATTTAAATCTCTAAGTGGAACTAAACCAACAATATTTAAATCTCTAAGTGGAACTAAACCAACAATATTTAAATCTCTAAGTGGAACTAAACCAACAATATTTAAATCTCTAAATGGAACTAAACCAACAATATTTAAATCTCTAAATGGAACTAAACCAACAATATTTAAATCTCTAAATGGAACTAAACCGACAATATTTAAATCTCTAAGTGGAACTAAACCAACAATATTTAAATCTCTAAGTGGAACTAAACCAACAATATTTAAATCTCTAAATGGAACTAAACCAACAATATTTAAATCTCTAAGTGGAACTAAACCACAATAACTAAACCGACAATATTTAAATCTCTAAATGGAACTAAACCGACAATATTTAAATCTCTAAGTGGAACTAAACCGACAATATTTAAATCTCTAAGTGGAACTAAAACGATAATATTAAAATCTAGAATAAAAAATATAAAAAAACATTTAAATATCTTAATGGAACTAAATCTCTTAATTGTCTTGATCTCTCAGTAGTTTTTGAGTCACTGCTGCACTGATATTGTTCTAGACAACACTATAAATACTGTATCTAGATCTAAATCCAGAGGAGCACTCGTATCACGGTTATATATCCTCACATCAGCCAGCTCTGAAACTGCTCCAGCACTATAGACATCAGTGTGCCTAGACTAGACTCAATGCTGCAGTTACACCACTGGATGTCAGTATAAGCCAAACGACTGTCACACAACATCATTTACTGCAGGGTTCTTCAAATCCGGCCCAGATAATCAGTTCTTTTGGACCTCTAGAACATTACCTGGAGCTAAACTATACTTGAAGAAACACGAAGAAGAAGAAGAGACTCACAAAGCAGGACAGGGCTGGACGTTGCACGGCTCCTCCTGAACGCTGGGTTTGGTGTTGCTGTCACACAGACCGATCGGCACGTGTGTGTGAGTGACCCGATGAACACACACGAACACTGTGTACCTGCTCCCTGCAAACCAGGAACACATTCAGGTGTTGCACAAATCCAGCGTCAAATGCATTACACAACGAGCCCGGGTGTTCTTCTTTAGGCCTTGCCCACACTAACACGTTTTCGTGTGAAAAATGAATGTTAAAAACTGTAATCTTTACTGACATTAGCCCTATTCGGACGGGACTAGTTTAACATGGAGAGGAGGGGTAAAGCAATAATTACCAGAGCCTCTCTGTGATTCCAGAGCCTCTCTGAATGTGCATCTCAGCGATCATTATGGACAATGTCAGGAAAGATTACGGTGACTTTTACCTTCAGTTAAAAGGTCCGGAAAAATGACCTCAGAAAACCGACTTGAAAACCGTGGAAAACTGCTTTTAAACAGGAAATGATGAAATATTTACGTACATATTTACAGCGGGTGTATTCGCACGGGATTAGCATCACGCTAATCCCGTGCGAATACACCCGCTGTAAATATGTACGTAAATATTTCATCATTTCCTGTTTAAAAGCAGTTTTCCACGGTTTTCAAGTATGGAGGCGCTTGATAAAGCATCGGTTGTGTTCTAGACGCTGGAACGAGTCTGTGGCAAAACTCAAGTGTTTCACACACACCATCAGATCAGAGAGAAGATCGAAGCACTTGTTAGAGGCACGAAACATCTTTTAGCGTAAGACAAGTGCCTATTACCAACACAATCCAATCTGAAGTTAATTAATACATCGTTCGACCGGACATAACTGTTTTATATATATAAATATAGGTTACATATGTTTGCGCACGTGATATCAACGTAATGCACACATGACGACAGGAGTGACGGCGATGCGTAAATCGAGTTCCTCTCCCACTTCTGCTGGTTTACTGAGATCTCCTATCCCGTGCGAACTGGCCATTAATACTACAGACGTCCTGTGGTAAACTTACATCACTCCATCATCTACCCTTGTAAAGCTAATCCCGTCCGAACAGCGAATAGGGCTATTGTCCATAATGATCACTGAGATGCACATTTGGACGGGACTAAAATCTCGGAGAAGCTCTGGTGATTATTACTTTACCCCACCTGTCCATGTTACACTAGTGCTGTCCGAACAGGGCTTTAGATTGATTGAGTGAATCGCTCAACAGTGTGTTTCTGACCTCTGCCACAGGAGGCGCTGCAGTCTGTGGAGCCGCTGAGCTTCCAGTTATACTCTCGCACTCGGTTTGGAGGCGGAGCTTCGGGAAGCTGATTATCCGGGATGGACTTGACCCCTGACCCCTCGTGACCCTCCAGGGTCGACCGGCCGTTCGCATCAGGACCCGTCTGACCGTTCACAACATTTACTGTGGAGCAACACAAGATCCAGAGAACAGAATGCTGTCATTTCACATGATGCATAAAGGGAATAAAAGGCAATAGAGATTTTCACCACTTTTGAATAAGAAACAATGTCAAGTCTATAAAACTCATCAAAGCTCCGATTTTTCTTTTTTTTTTTTTCAGCGGCTGCAGACGAATTATTTCTACACACACACAATATGACGTCACACTGCGCATATGTTTTAAAAAACATGGTTTAACATATAAATTACTCTTTTTAAATAGCCCACTTAAAGTGTTTATTACAACTAAATTACTAAATGCTAAAATTGAATAAATGTAAATGAACAAAAATCTGCTCCAGCACTTCCCGCCCGCTGCCGGACACACGAACAGAACCTCGACTCACCGTCCAGCCGGTTCTCTTCAGGACGCTGGGCTTCGACTGCGTTCTCTGACGGCATGAGGAACTCGTAATGGACGCCGGGATTGGGCTGCTGGTAGATCATCTGAGCAGAGACACACATCAGGGATGAGGAGAGACTATGTGACACTTTATTTGGATGGTCCCTTTTGAACATTCTGTTGACTATAAGACACTTTACAACTACATGTCTACTCACTCTCATTAGAGTATTAGTACTGTCTGCTTAATATCTGCCAACTCTTTATTGTGATCGTCCTCCAAAAGACATTCTACTGACTATAAGTAACTTTGCAAGTACATGTCAACTTATTCTAACCCTAACCCTAACACTCTACTAACACTCAACACTCTACTAACACTCTACTAATACTCTACTAACACTCTACTAACACTCTACTAACACTCAACACTCTACTAACACTCTACTAATACTCTACTAACACTCTACTAATACTCTACTAATACTCTAACACTCTAACACTCTACTAACACTCTACTAATACTCTAACACTCTACTAACACTCTACTAATACTCTACTAATACTCTAACACTCTACTAACACTCTACTAACACTCTACTAATACTCTACTAATACTCTAACACTCTACTAATACTCTAACACTCTACTAACACTCTACTAACACTCTACTAATACTCTACTAATACTCTAACACTCTACTAACACTCTACTAATACTCTAATACTCTACTAATACTCTAACACTCTACTAACACTCTACTAATACTCTACTAACACTCTACTAACACTCTACTAACACTCTAACACTCTACTAACACTCTACTAATACTCTACTAATACTCTAACACTCTACTAATACTCTAACACTCTACTAACACTCTACTAACACTCAACACTCTACTAACACTCTACTAACACTAACACTCTACTAATACTCTACTAACACTCTACTAACACTCTACTAATACTCTACTAATACTCAACATTCTACTAACACTCTACTAATACTCTAACACTCTACTAATACTTTACTAACACTCTAACACTCTACTAACACTCTAACACTCTACTAACACTAATACTCTACTAATACTCTACTAACACTCTACTAATACTCAACATTCTACTAACACTCTAACACTCTACTAATACTTTACTAACACTCTACTAACACTCTACTAATACTCAACATTCTACTAACACTCTACTAATACTCTAACACTCTACTAATACTTTACTAACACTCTACTAACACTCTAACACTCTACTAATACTCTACTAACACTCTACTAACACTCTACTAACACTCTAATGAGAGTTAGTAGACATGTATGTGAAACATTACTTATAGTCAACAGAATGTGTTAAAGAGACCATCAGGATAAAGTGAGACCGAAACGACTGGCAGCTTCAGTGTTCCTGCAGATTTCTGGCTCAGTAAAGGCTGAGGTTGATCTGGATCAGTGTGAGCCGTTTGATCGTCCTGAAGTTGGTCAGACACACACTCCTGTGAGCGTTCAGTTTCTCATCATGTTTCAAACCTTCAGGGTCTCAGTGAGGCGAGTGAAGACTGATTATTCCTCATTTATTCCTCAAGTCACTGCTATCAAATAATCGGCTAAAATCTGCTAAATAAATAAATGTACATGTAAAACTGCAATAATACAACAATAACAACAATAATAATATTATTAATAATACATTATTGTATTACATTAATATCATTATTACAACAAATTATAATATTAATATATTAATGCATTTATTTTATATTTATATTAATAAAATTAATACAACAGCAATAATAATAAAATAATGTAATTAATAAAATAAATATAATTAATTAAATTAATACAATAATAAATGTTATTGATATATAAATATTATTAATAAATGTAATAATACAATTTGATAAAATAAAAAACAATATATTAGTAATAATATTAACACAACAATAATAATAAATAATACCAACAACAACAATAATAATAAAATAGCAAATATAATTGATAAATGAATACGTGTAATTTATACATTAATACATGTAATAATTAATATATAATAATTAATACAATTAAATAAAAACAATATATGTATAATAACATAACAACAATACTAAAAAATATAATTATTGAATTAATAAAATAAAAAATATAATCATTCAAATTAATATATTTAATAAATAATTAATAAATGTAATTTATTAAAATAATTAAATAAATAAAATTGTATTTTAATATTACCATAATAATAATAAACATTATATTAATTCAGTATTATATTGCAATAACATAACATTGGGCTACAAGAAATGTTACAATAAAATAAGTTACAATAGCTAAATGAATATATATATACACATGTATCCCCCAATAATAATAATAATTATAATTCTGAATTATATTACATAATTATATAAATAGTAAACATTATGTTAAAAATTCAGTATTATACTGCAATAACATAACATTGGGTTCCAGAAATCCCGCTATCAGGTGTTGAAGTGTCACTCACATAAACATCCAGGATCTCATTGGTCGGGCCCTCGGCCAGGAGCGACTCTCCGGTTCTGCTGCTGATCTCATTGGGCCGTCGGTACATGAACATCGTTCCCACTCCCTCATACATTCCTGGACGGTCGATGGCCCAGTTTCCATTAATAATGGATCGGCCAGACCGACTGAGCAGAGCTGCACACACACACACACACACACACACACACACAGGAGCTGGTCAGAGTTACTAACGGTGGACTAACGGTGCTTCTAACACACGCTGACATGTGAATAAAACTCGAACCCCTCGCTGACGAACACATGTGAGTTAACACACGTTCAGTGACCCGAGGCCATCGCCCGGCTCATCTTTGCATGTGCGGCTTATTGAATCCTGAGGCTCATAAATCAGGAGAGGGAGAAACGGACACTGTGAGAAAACTGAGTTTGTCAAGTCGAGTCTCCTTCATTTATACAGCGCTTTAACAATATAGATGTTTCACAGCAGCTTTACAGTGATAACAGGAGATTACAGTAACAGAGATTGTTCAGGCTTTACAGCAGATCTAGAATAAAGTTATTGTCCAGATAAAGTTAGTTTTGATTGAAAGATCATTGGTTATTAACTTAGGGGCCGTAACAACCCCGACACACACATGAACCAGCGTGATCAGCTACTGGAAACCAGCACAGATCTGATGGGTGAATGATGGAGAGTGTGTTTGTGTGAAACTCGTTCTATCTCAGCGTCAGTCTATCTTTAACGAACCGAGAGACTGAAATACACGTTATACAGTTTCCCAGAGTCTGAGCTGGGATGTAATTGAACAGCTGGTTTAAAGTCTCCTAAAGCAGCGGCTCCAGCTTGTAGTTATCACTATAGCTATAGTTACAGTTATAGTTATCATTCTTGGTATGGTAATATAGTTACTATAGTTATTGCTATAGTTATCATAGTGGCTTTCATTATAGTTATTATATTTATCGTGATGGTTATCGCTATAGTTATCTTCATTATAGTTTTCGCCTTTGCTATGTTTCTTTGAAACGGGTCTCAGAATTGCAAAGGGCACTGAGTATACTGTAGCTAAACTATAGTTATCATCATAGTAATCACTATACTTACTGTTATAGTTATCAGTACAGTTATCGCTATAGTTATTGCTATAATTATTGTTATAGTTATTATAGATATCATTATAGCTATCGCTATAGTTTTCGTTTTGCGTTTTTTTTTCATTATAGTTTTAGTTGTACTTATTGTTAGTTTTAGTTATAGTAACGTATCAGTATATTTTTTAATTAAAGTTATCATAAGTTATCATAATTCTCGCTATAGTTATTGTTATAGTTATCATAGTTATCGTAATCATTATAGTTTGTTACCGTTATAGTTTTCGTTAGTTTTCATTATAGTTTTAGTTACCGTTATAGTTTTCGTTATATTTATCATTATAGTTTTAGTTACCGTTATAGTTTTAGTTATAGTTATCATTATAATTTTAGTTACCGTTATAGTTTTCGCTATAGTTATCATTATAGTTTTAGTTACCGTTATAGTTTTCGTTATAGTTATCATTATAGTTTTAGTTACCGTTATAGTTTTAGTTACCGTTATAGTTTTCGTTATAGTTATCATTATAGTTTTAGTTACCGTTATAGTTTTCGTTATAGTTATCATTATAGTTTTAGTTACCGTTATAGTTTTCGTTATAGTTATCATTATAGTTTTAGTTACCATTATAGTTTTAGTTACCGTTATAGTTTTCGTTATAGTTATTATAGTTATTATAGTTATCATTATAATTTTAGTTACCGTTATAGTTTTCGCTATAGTTATCATTATAGTTTTAGTTACCGTTATAGTTTTCGTTATAGTTATCATTATAGTTTTAGTTACCGTTATAGTTTTAGTTACCGTTATAGTTTTCGTTATAGTTATCATTATAGTTTTAGTTACCGTTATAGTTTTCGTTATAGTTATCATTATAGTTTTAGTTACCGTTATAGTTTTAGTTACCGTTATAGTTTTCGTTATAGTTATCATTATAGTTTTAGTTACCGTTATAGTTTTAGTTACCGTTATAGTTTTCGTTATAGTTATCATTATAGTTTTAGTTACCGTTATAGTTTTCAATATAGTTATCATTACCGTTATAGTTTTCGCTATAGTTATCATTACCGTTATTGTTTTCGCTATAGTTATCATTACCGTTATAGTTTTCGCTATAGTTATCATTATAGTTTTAGTTACCGTTATAGTTTTCGCTATAGTTATCATTATAGTTTTAGTTACCGTTATAGTTTTCGTTATATTTATCATTATAGTTTTAGTTACCGTTATAGTTTTCGTTATATTTATCATTATAGTTTTAGTTACCGTTATAGTTTTCAATATAGTTATTATAGTTTTCGTTATAGTTATAATATTTTAGTTTTCGTTATAGTTATCATTATAGTTTTATTTACCGTTATAGTTTTCGTTATAGTTATTTTAGTTTTCGTTATAGTTATTTTAGTTTTCGTTATAGTTTTAGCTATCATTATCGTTCTTGCAGTGAATGGACCTTCACTCACCCAGATAGTTCCTGCTCTTCACCATCTCCGTGACGTTTATTTTGGTGGCTCCCGGGGGAATCTCCACGATCTTGTGATAGCCCACTTTGGCCAGGCTGTGTTGAAACAGGCCCGAGACAAGCTTACATGCGCTGTTATCCCCTCCACACACGCCACATTTATCAGGAACCTTCCCAGAACCCAACAGGTCGTCGCAGCCGGCGCTCTGCCAGAGAAACACAAGAGAAATCAATGGCCTCTAATAAGGGGCTTTCGCACTGAGTAGTTCTAGGAACTCGAGGAACGAGCCACCAGGATGGTTTCCCGAGAACTAATGGTTCCTCTAGGAACATTTTCCTGGTTGCGTTGCGCTTGATCTCCTCAAAGCTGTGTTGGATTTTCTCCTCAGTGTAAAGGTTGAGAGCTCCATCTATCACTGTTTTACATGTTCGTAGAGTTAGTTTCTGGAGTAAATATATAGGTTATAATCTGTGTGTTTACACAGCTTTTTTAATAATGGCGTGTGCTGGTGTTTCGCGTGCGTTCGGCCAATCGGAGAACACTAATGTCACTGTAGTTCCTATAGCGCTGGTTTAGACTGACTCTGAAGCAGGAGTAAATGAGTTCCTCCAAAAGGAGTTCCTAGAGCTAAAATCGCTCCTAGTTCCTGCGGTGCGAACAAACACGCCGACATCCACCAGTAGTTCTAGGAACTATGAAGAGGTTCCTCCGGTGCTTAAACTCACACACATGTAACCTCTGCTACACTGAGGTCAGTAGTGTGTGTGTAAGACCGGCAGTGATGAAGATGTGATCACGTGATCAGTTTGTTTGGCTAATGGTTTAGACAGCTTGATCTCTTGCGAACACTGAGCGTCTGTTTTCATACGTCTGTTTGACGTGGGCGGAACATTAATCAGACATCAGCGCTGGAGACGGGGAATATATTTCTCTTTTCAGCACTCCATAAATCCAGGGTTTAGTGAACAGGTGCAGAAAGACGGGAGTGAAAAGACAAGAGAGGAGCGAGTGAGGAAAAGAGAAAGAGTTTGGAGCCGGTGATCCTGTGGGAGGGACGGACACAAACACCCATAATCCCTTGCAGGAGCCGGAGCCAGTGTCAAACCCAGTTCAGCTCTCCAGAACACATCCCAGTGTACAAGTGCCTGACTCATTACAGATTCACAATCAATGCATTCACACACAACACAACACACACACACACAACACACACAGCGGTCAGTGGAGGCGGGGGGGGGGCAAACGGTTTGTCAGTAAGTGATCGTTCTTGGTCTGGACACAATTATCGTTATTGTTATAGTCAATATAGTGATCATTATAGTTACCGTTGACTTTCAGGGATGCAAGTAGGAACTTCCCAAGAGGACCTGAAGGAAGCATCCGACCTGAATCCAGGTCATGTCATTCCCAGAGCCTCTCTCTCTTCTCCTCTCCCTCTCTCTCTTCTCCTCTCCCTCTCTCTCTCTCTCCTCTCCTCTCTCTCTCTCTCCTCTCTCTCTCCCTCTCTCTCTCTCTCCTCTCCTCTCTCTCTCTCTCCTCTCCTCTCTCTCTCTCTCTCCTCTCTCTCTCCTCTCCTCTCCTCTCTCTCTCTCTCCTCTCTCTCCTCTCCTCTCTCTCTCTCTCCTCTCTCTCCTCTCCTCTCTCTCTCTCTTCTCTCATCTCTCTCTTTCTCGTCTCTCTCTCTCTCTCCTCTCCTCTCTCTCCTCTCCTCTCTCTCTCTCTCTCCTCTCTCTCTCTCTCCTCTCCTCTCTCTCTCTCCTCTCTCTCTCTCCTCTCTCTCTCTCTCTCTCCTCTCTCTCTCCTCTCTCTCTCCTCTCTCTCTCCTCTCTCTCTCTCTCTCTCTCTCTCTCTCTCTCCTCTCCTCTCTCTCTCTTCTTTCTCTCGTCTCTCTCGTCTCTCTCCTCTCCTCTCTCTCCTCTCTCTCTCTCTCCTCTCCTCTCTCTCTCTCCTCTCTCTCTCTCCTCTCTCTCTCTCTCTCTCTCTCTCTCTCTCCTCTCCTCTCTCTCTCTTCTCTTCGTCTCTCTCCTCTCCTCTCTCTCCTCTCTCTCCTCTCTCTCTGTGGGACATCCGGCCTGTTTGGCACCCGGAGAAACACCAAAACCACGGATTTCAACATTCCTAAAATTCCCTTCAGACTCGCCGCTGAACGACAGCTGATGGTGTTTCGGTGATTTTTAGTTTATGTATGAAGTGGATTCTCCCTGTAGTTCATCACATCAGCTTCTGCTCTGAGATGATAGTGAAGACTAGAGATGTAAACATCATCATCATCATCATCATCATCATCTCCTGGAACACCAAACCTCTCGAGTTTCCGCCTGGATGTGAGTGTGACGGGATCAGCGTCTCGTCTGATATGTAATCTCCTCTCTGAAGTCCATCACAGTAAAAGCTCTTTGAATGACTCGGGTTTGTGGTTCACCAGTCGGACTGACCCGAAGGCTACGGTTACAGGCGGCCCGGGATATTTTACACTCCATAATGGGGCGAATTCAAAACAAAAGCACCTTCACACACGAAGAACACACACATTTGTGCAAAACCAATGCCCTCGATGGAACACACACTCTGAAATCGTTCTGAAGTTATTGATATTTCAAGCCCTTCACTGAACCATCACAATTATTACGGGTGATTCAAACAAAGCAGCTCTTTGTGTGTGTGTGTGTGTGTGTGTGTGTGTGTGTGTGTGTGTGGTGTGTGTGTGTGTGTGTGTGTGTTCAACATTCTCACATTCACCTGGATCTTCTTTATACTGAAAATTCACATTCTAACTTCTAAAGTAAATACATAAATGCAGTTGCTTGTGTCCTAAAGTCGTCTTTCTGCAGTCATATAATAAATACAATAAATAAGAAAATACGACATCTGGTACACTGAGCCTCGTCTTCTCAGCACCGACAGCACGAGTTCCCATGATGCACTGGGCTGCACAAGTTCCCATGATGCACTGGGCTGCAAGAGTTCCCATGATGCACTGGGCTGCACGAGTTTCCAAGATGCACTGGGCTGCAAGAGTTCCCATGATGCACTGGGCTGCACGAGTTCCCATGATGCACTGGGCTGCAAGAGTTCCCATGATGCACTGGGCTGCACAAGTTCCCATGATGCACTGGGCCGCACGAGTTTCCAAGATGCACTGGGCTGCAAGAGTTCCCATGATGCACTGGGCTGCACGAGTTCCCATGATGCACTGGGCTGCAAGAGTTCCCATGATGCACTGGGCTGCACAAGTTCCCATGATGCACTGGGCCGCACGAGTTTCCAAGATGCACTGGGCTGCAAGATTTCCAATGATGCACTGGGCTGCACGAGTTCCCACGATGCACTGGGCTGCACAAGTTCCCATGATGCACTGGGCCGCACGAGTTTCCAAGATGCACTGGGCTGCAAGAGTTCCCATGATGCACTGGGCTGCATGAGTTCCCATGATGCACTGGGCTGCACGATGCACTGGGCTGCACGAGTTCCCATGATGCACTGGGCTGCACGAGTTCCCACAATGCACTGGGCTGCATGAGTTCCCACGATGCACTGGGCTGCACGAGTTCCCATGATGCACTGGGCTGCACGATGCACTGGGCCGCACGAGTTCCCACGAAGCACTGGGCTGCACGAGTTCCCATGATGCACTGGGCTTCACGATGCACTGGACTGCACGATGCACTGGGCTGCACGAGTTCCCATGATGCACTGGGCTGCACGATGCACTGGGCCGCACGAGTTCCCACGAAGCACTGGGCTGCACGAGTTCCCATGATGCACTGGGCTTCACGATGCACTGGACTGCACGATGCACTGGGCTACACGAGTTTCCACGATGCACTGGGCTGCACGAGTTTCCATGATGCACTGGGGCTGCATGAGTTCCCATGATGCACTGGGCTGCACGAGTTCCCATGATGCACTGGGCTGCACGATGCACTGGGCCGCACGAGTTCCCACGAAGCACTGGGCTGCACGAGTTCCCATGATGCACTGGGCTTCACGATGCACTGGACTGCACGATGCACTGGGCTGCACGAGTTCCCATGATGCACTGGGCTGCACGAGTTCCCACGATGCACTGGGCTACACGAGTTTCCACGATGCACTGGGCTGCACGAGTTTCCATGATGCACTGGGGCTGCATGAGTTCCCACGATGCACTGGGCTGCACAAGTTCCCACGATGCACTGGGCTGCACGAGTTCCCACGATGCACTGGGCCGCACGAGTTTCCAAGATGCACTGGGCTGCAAGAGTTCCCATGATGCACTGGGGCTGCATGAGTTCCCATGATGCACTGGGCTGCACGATGCACTGGGCTGCACGAGTTCCCACGATGCACTGGGCCGCAAGAGTTTCCAAGATGCACTGGGCTGCATGAGTTCCCACGATGCACTGGGCTGCATGAGTTCCCATGATGCACTGGGCTGCACGAGTTCCCACGATGCACTGGGCTACACGAGTTTCCACGATGCACTGGGCTGCACGAGTTTCCATGATGCACTGGGGCTGCATGAGTTCCCATGATGCACTGGGCTGCACGATGCACTGGGCTGCACGAGTTCCCACGATGCACTGGGCTGCACAAGTTCCCACGATGCACTGGGCTGCACGAGTTCCCACGATGCACTGGGCCGCACGAGTTTCCAAGATGCACTGGGCTGCAAGAGTTCCCATGATGCACTGGGGCTGCATGAGTTCCCATGATGCACTGGGCTGCACGATGCACTGGGCTGCACGAGTTCCCACGATGCACTGGGCCGCAAGAGTTTCCAAGATGCACTGGGCTGCATGAGTTCCCACGATGCACTGGGCTGCATGAGTTCCCATGATGCACTGGGCTGCACGAGTTCCCATGATGCACTGGGCTGCACGAGTTCCCATGATGCACTGGGCTGCACGATGCACTGGGCTGCACGAGTTCCCACGATGCACTGGGCTGCACGAGTTCCCACAATGCACTGGGCCGCACAAGTTCCCACGATGCACTGCAGGAGCCAGAAGCTTATGGACAGACTGGAAGCCTTTCAATCAACACTATACATCCAGCGTTTCCTTCACAGAGCCAACAAACGGACATGAGGAGATCTCAGATCTCAGATCTCTTAATCTGCCGACGGCCGGGAAAGGAATAATCGAGAACGGTGATATCATGGCATCGTTATAAATTCAGTTCATCATGACTGATGCACAAAGACGTACAATATAACAAAGCATCTATGAACCATGAAATTTACTAACCCAGCCTTAAAGAGTTAATTCACCCAAAAATGAGAATTAGCCCATGATTCACTCACAATCAAGCCATCCTAGTGTCTATGACTGTCTTCTGTCAGCCAAACACAATCAGTTATATTAAAAATATGCCCTCCTCTTCCCAGCTTTATAATGGGAGTGAATGAAGCGCATCCCGACCCGACGCATGACCTCCGACCCGACGTATGACCCGATGCATGACCTCTGACCCGACGCATGACCTCTGATCCGACGCATGACCTCTGACCCGACGCATGACCTCTGACCCGACGCATGACCTCTGATCCGACGCATGACCTCTGACCCGACGCATGACCTCTGACCCGACGCATGACCTCTGATCCGACGCATGACCTCTGATCCGACGCATGACCTCTGACCCGACGCATGACCTCTGATCTGACGCATGACCTCTGATCCGACCCCTGTAGCTCAAACAGTGGAGCGCTGGCGCTTGCAATGCCAAGGTCATGGGTTCGATCCCCAGGGAAAGCAAGAACTGATAAGAATGTAAATGCGTACAACTAATATAATTAACTAACTAATATTTATACAACTAAAACTTAAAAAAATATAAAGACATTTAAAAAAAATACACTAAAACTAACCTAACTAATTAAAACAAAACACAAAAATAAAATCTAATTCCAAATATTAACAAAACCCATAATAGTATTACTAAAATAAGGCTGCCTAATCCTTGGACACTTTAGAGCTCATATAACACTCATATTTGTGTCTGTGGAAATGGACAGAGAATATATATGATGAGAACATTAGAGTGTTTTCCTCCAGTCTAAACTGTGTCTGTATTTGTCTGACAGCGAGTCACATTCCTGTAAAAGTTCATGTGGACCCCATGTGGCGGACGAGACCAGCAGCAAACGCAGGATTTAAGAGTGTAACCGCAGGGTTTATAATGGGCAAGATAACAGCCACTGTTTTACCGCGGTTAACTCCAGCACTGGAGCCGCTGTAATTACCTTCAGACTCACAGCTGGTCTGTGACGCAAATAAATCTGTTTATATCTCAGGTTTTTCTTGTCATTACTTGTTTTGTGTAAAATGCTTTGGGAATATTGTGTGTGAACACAATCATTCCAATTAATACTTTCAATTGTAAACTGTAATCATAAAAAAAACACTTTTCTAAGTTGAAAGCCTCTGTTTATGGAAGCTTGTTTCCGCCACAGAATAAAAAATAAAAAAGGTAATTGCGACTTTTTTGCTTTATAACTCGCAATTCTGACTTTATAACTCGCAATTCTGAGTTTATCTCTCGTAATTCTGACTTTATAACTCGCAATTCTGACTTTTATGACTTTGCGAGATATAAAGTCAGAATTGCGAGATATAAAGTCAGAATTGCGAGATGTAAAGTCAGAATTGCGAGTTATAAAGTCAGAATTGCGAGATATAAAGTCAGAATTGTGAGTTTTTAAGTCAGAATTACGAGTTATAAAGTCAGAATTACGAGTTATAAAGTCAGAATTACGAGTTATAAAGTCAAAATTGTGAATTTTAAAGTCAGAATTACGAGTTATAAAGTCAGAATTACGAGTTATAAAGTCAGAATTGTGAGTTTTAAAGTCAGAATTACGAGTTATAAAGTCCGAATTACGAGTTATAAAGTCAGAATTGCGAGATATAAAGTCAGAATTGCGAGATATAAAGTCAGAATTGTGAGTTTTAAAGTCAGAATTGTGAGATATAAAGTCAGAATTACGAGATATAAAGTCAGAATTGCGAGATATAAAGTCAGAATTGTGAGATATAATGTCAGAATTGAGAGATATAAAGTCAGAATTGCGAGATATAAAGTCAGAATTGTGAGATATAAAGTCAGAATTGAGAGATATAAAGTCAGAATTGCGAGATATAAAGTCAGAATTGTGAGATATAAAGTCAGAATTGTGAGATATAAAGTCAGAATTGCGAGATATAAAGTCAGAATTGTGAGATATAAAGTCAGAATTGTGAGATATAAAGTCAGAATTGTGAGATATAAAGTCAGAATTGCGAGATATAAAGTCAGAATTGTGAGTTTTAAAGTCAGAATTGTGAGATATAAAGTCAGAATTGCGAGATATAAAGTCAGAATTGCGTGATATAAAGTCAGAATTGTGAGATATAAAGTCAGAATTGTGAGATATAAAGTCAGAATTGCGAGATATAAAGTCAGAATTGCGAGATATAAAGTCAGAATTGTGAGATATAAAGTCAGAATTGCGAGATATAAAGTCAGAATTGTGAGATATAAAGTGAGATATAAAGTCAGAATTGTGAGATATAAAGTGAGATATAAAGTCAGAATTGTGAGATATAAAGTCAGAATTGTGAGATATAAAGTCAGAATTACGAGTTATAAAGTCAGAATTGTGAGATATAAAGTCAGAATTGCGAGATATAAAGTCAGAATTGTGAGTTTTAAAGTCAGAATTGTGATATAAAGTCAGAATTGTGAGTTTTAAAGTCAGAATTGTGAGATATAAAGTCAGAATTGTGAGTTTTAAAGTCAGAATTGTGAGATATAAAGTCAGAATTACGAGTTATAAAGTCAGAATTGTGAGATATAAAGTCAGAATTGCGAGATATAAAGTCAGAATTGCGAGATATAAAGTCAGAATTACGAGTTAAAAAATCAGAATTGCGAGATATAAAGTCAGAATTGTGAGATATAAAGTCAGAATTGCGAGATATAAAGTCAGAATTGTGAGATATAAAGTGAGATATAAAGTCAGAATTGTGAGATATAAAGTGAGATATAAAGTCAGAATTGTGAGATATAAAGTCAGAATTGTGAGATATAAAGTCAGAATTACGAGTTATAAAGTCAGAATTGTGAGATATAAAGTCAGAATTGCGAGATATAAAGTCAGAATTGTGAGTTTTAAAGTCAGAATTGTGAGATATAAAGTCAGAATTACGAGTTATAAAGTCAGAATTGTGAGATATAAAGTCAGAATTACGAGTTATAAAGTCAGAATTGTGAGATATAAAGTCAGAATTGCGAGATATAAAGTCAGAATTACGAGTTAAAAAATCAGAATTGCGAGATATAAAGTCAGAATTACGAGAAAAAGTTTTATTCTGTGGCGGACACAAGCTTCCGTATCTGTTCCTGTTCTACAGCTGAAGAAAATAAGCATAAGAGATCATGATATTTTTTGCTGTTAACAGAATGTAAAGTTAAAGACATAAATCAGCCGCGGTCTGAAGCGAGTCCTGTGATTTACGGCTCTTCTGAGCGCTGGCATCAGCAGGAGGGAAACCAGCGCGAGGTCGAGGTCACACTGCAAAAAATGCTTCTCTTACTTAGTATTTTTGTCTTTTTTCCAGTCCAAATATCTAAAAATCCTTAAATCAAGATGCATTTACTAGAGAAGTAAAATGACACAGGAAATTCTGTCTTATTTCCTGATAAAAAAAATACAAATTAAGTGAGTTTTTGTTTAAAACAAGCAAAATTATCTGCCAATGGGGTGAGAAAAATATTCTTGTTTCCCATTTGAATTAAGTTTTTCTTTTCTTTACCCACTGGCAGATCATTTTGCTTGTTTTACTCGCTTATTTATTTATTTATTTTTTATCAGAAAACAAGATATAATTTCTTATGTCCCTTTAGTTCTCTAGTAAATGCTTCTTGATTTAAGAATGTTTAGATATTTGGACTGGAAAAAAGACAAAAATACTAAGTGAGAAAAGCATTTTTTGCAGTGTACGAGTGTAAACAAACACGTAAAGCTGGAATAGCCGGCGGTGGCACTGGGTTCCTCACAGCTGGCACAAACACACACTGAACCTCTCCTTCTTTCATCTCTCAGATCCTGTTATTAAAAAAGCCCAGCGATGACATTTAAACGGTCGTTTCTGCAGCGTCTGACATGTTAATGATGGGAGGGGAAGCGCTGTAGGAAGTGAACGTGGCCTCAGAAACCATGTGTGCGTTATTCACACCCGAGAACACAATGAGCGTCACATTCCCTCTCAAGGACACTCGTTTAATGTGCTAACGAACAGCTAACAGCAGGACCACACAATAAAGATTCGTCCAAAGTAGAGCTGAGTGATTTATACCACAAAATTATTCACATCTTAAACAATCATGTGATCATGCCTGTATAATTTGGCGAATAAAATACTCAAATACAAATGAAAGGTGATTGATCAATAATTACTTTCTATTTTAATTGATGCATCTTGATGGACTCAAATCAAAAGATCAAACAATTAATATCAAATAAAGTGAAAACATAATAGTTCAAAACTGTACATTCTGATTGGATGTGAAGTCGTTCACTCTTCATCTGTTTTGCACATTTGTGCAATTAATATTAATGTGGTCTAAAACATCTGCGTCTAACAAACACTCCTTAAAAAAATTTGGATAATATATTTGCATAAATATTTAGTGCTCAGCCCTAAACTAAAGGCAGTATGCAGAATATGACTGATAATAGTCTTGAAGAGAAAGATCTTTAAAAAGGTTTGTATAAATGTGAATGTAGTTAGTATATCCCCTGAGAACTGGAGTTTCTCTGACACGGACAGACGCGTGTGATCGAAGCAAACATGAAAACACACAGACCTGCGACCACGGCTTCCCCAGGACTCGCATCTGCAGACACACGAGCAGCAGCGGAGCGACGGCAGACAGCATCATGACACACACACACACACACACACACGCACGCTCTCTCTCTGTGTGAATGTGTCGTCCTCCCGGAGCGAGGTCACATGAGCCGCACAGACAGTGTCTCTCTGAACGACACACACATGTGAAAGCTGAGCTGGAGGAGGAGGAGGAACAGTGTAAGAGGAGAGAGAGAGGGAGAGAGAGAGAGAGAGAGAGAGAGAGAGAGAGAGAGATGAAGTGGGACGTTTTAGGATGAAACACACCAGCTGCACTGACTGTACTGTGAAGGTACAGAACAATTACCATATTCATATACCATGGTATCTATATGGTTTATATGGAATTACCATGTCCAAAACAATGAATTATCATAATACTGTGTCCAAAATACTGTGGTAGTGTCTGCAAGCTCCATGTCCAATAATGAGACATGAACAGAATCACACAGATGAGAAGAAAAACACTGGTCAAACGAGAGGTAGCAATTAATCAGAAAACCAGCAACACCCTGACAACCACACAGCAAAACCCTGGCAATCACGCAGTACACCCTAGCAACACCCTGACAACCACACAGCAACAACCTGACAACCACACAGTACACCCTAACAAAACCCTGGCAATCACACAGCAACACCCTGACAACCACACAGCAACAACCTGACAACACTAGCAACCACACAGCAACACCCTGACAACCACACAGCAACACCCTGACAACCACGCAGTACACCCTAGCAAAACCCTGGCAATCACACAGCAACACCCTGACAACCACACAGTACACCCTAACAACCACACAGCAACACCCTGACAACCACACAGCAACAACCTGACAACACTAGCAACCACACAGCAACACCCTGACAACCACACAGCAACACCCTGACAACCACGCAGTACACCCTAGCAAAACCCTAGCAACCACACAGCAACACCCTGACAACCACGCAGTACACCCTAGCAAAACCCTAGCAACCACACAGCAACACCCTGACAACCACGCAGTACACCCTAGCAAAACCCTAGCAACCACACAGCAACACCCTAACAACCACACAGCAACACACTGACATCCACCCAGACCCTGGAAACACTCTAGCAACTACACAACAGTGCAATTAAACTCAGAAAGCCTCAGACTTGCAGAGCAGACGCTGACAGAAAAGCCCCTTCACACACAGTCTCTGCTCAAGAGGAAATGCTTGCAGCATCATTTAATTTCAAATGAGTAAACTGATTCCTAACATAGTAAAGCATGCGAGCGTTTGTGAAGCTGCAGCTATATGTGCGAAGCAGGCGCTGACATCGGCCCTCAGGGGCCCTGATCTCTCACACACTTCATCACTAACACACACTAACACACACTAATGCACATCAGACCTCGGAGAAGGTGAAGACAATCTTTAACAAAATATTAGTACAAAGAGGAGCTTGATCTTCAAACTGAACCCAATGCTACTTCTCCAATTCTTTTGCAAACTTGCAACAGATTATGTCAAATATAAAACATTTTTAGCTGATTTTATTTCAACACATTTTATGTGTTCAAAAACAAGCTAATTCTCTCTGCAAGCACATGAGATGTATATAGAGAGAATAAAAGAATAAAAAGGTAACTTTTCTCACAATTCTGACCAAGTTTAGACTCAGAATTGCAAGATAAAAAGTTAGAATTAACTTTTAGATTTTTTAATTCTGTGGCGGAAACGAGCTCTCACAGATTTGTACCTGTATTGCTTTTATAAACATTAGCAGGAGCCGCTGGTTCCTGTTCTCCCTGTTCCTGCTGGGATTTTCCGGTGGGATTCACTCACTCACCGATGCTGTCGCACACACACACACACACACACACACACACTCACACATCCATAATTCAACATATTTACACTAATGCATTTGGCAGATGCTTCTATCCAAAGGTATATATTATATCAGTTCATCCATTCCCTGGAAATTAATCCTGCTGTTGCTGCCATGATCTGCAGGAGCGCTGACATCAATATTATTTATCCAGCGCTTTTCACCATGCACATTGTTTCAGTGCTGCTTTACAGAAAAATAATATTTCCGAAATAATGTCTTAAAATCTGTGAGGTCCTCATTTACAGCACCCTGGCAACCAATCACAACACTCTAGATACACCCTGGCAACCACTCACAACACTCTAGATACACCCTGGCAACCACCCACAACACCCTAGAAACACCCTGGCAACCACCCACAACACTCTAGATACACCCTGGCAATCACCCACAACGCACTAGAAACACCCTGGCAACCACCCACAACAGCCTAGAAACACCCTGGCAACCACCCACGACACCCTAGAAACACCCTGACAACCACCCACAACGCACTAGAAACACCCTGGCAACCACTCACAACACTCTAGATACACCCTGGCAACCACCCACAACACCCTAGAAACACCCTGGCAATCACCCACAACGCACTAGAAACACCCTGGCAACCACCCACAACAGCCTAGATACACCATGGCAACCACCCACAACACTCTAGATACACCCTGGCAACCACCCACAACGCACTAGAAACACCCTGGCAACCACCCACAACACCCTAGAAACACCCTGACAACCACCCACAACGCAATAGAAACACCCTGGCAACCACTCACAACACTCTAGATACACCTGGCAACCACCCACAACACCCTAGAAACACACTGGCAACCACCCACAACGCACTAGATACACCCTGGCAACCACCCACAACAGCCTAGATACACCATGGCAACCACCCACAACACTCTAGATACACCCTGGCAACCACCCACAACGCACTAGAAACACCCTGGCAACCACCCACAACACCCTAGAAACACCCTGACAACCACCCACAACGCAATAGAAACACCCTGGCAACCACTCACAACACTCTAGATACACCTGGCAACCACCCACAACACCATAGAAACACAATGGCAACCCCCCACAACACCCCTCACACCCACTCTCTCTCTCTCTCTCTCTCTCTCTCTCTCTCACACACACACACACACACACACACACACACACACTCACACACACACACATACACATACACACTCTCTCACACACACGCACGCACGCACACACACACACACACACACACTCTCTTTCACACACACACACACACACACACACACACACACACACACACACAGACACATATACACACTCTCTCTCACACACACACACACACTCTCTCTTTCACACACACACACACACACACACACACACTCTCTCTCTCTCACACACACACACAGACACATATACACACTCTCTCACACACACACACACACACACACACACACACACACACACACACACTCCTCTGGCGTTCAGCCTCAGCTCAGTTACTCAGTGGGATTTCCTTCATAAAGGCTCTTTCTTTCCTTCAGTGTGTGAAAGTGAAGCTCTACAGCTGGAGTTTCACTGCTTCAGCATTTACCAACTCGTCAAACCGTTTCAGGACAAGAACGTTTGTTTGTCTCGGTGTGTCTCTCAAATAAAGTTTTAGCAGCGGGAAAAAAATGGAAAACTCAAAAATACAAACACTTTACAATAAGGTCCCATTTGTTCATGCATTAACTAACAATGTGCAATACATTATGACAGTATTAATTCATCATTAGTTAATAAAAACACAACTGTTCACTGTTAGTTCATGTCAGCTCAGGTCCATTCAAATTATGAACAGATGCAACTTTTAATATAATAATATATTAGTAAATGTTGAAGTTAACATTAACAAAGACTAATAAATGCTGTAGAAGTATTGATCATTGTTAGATCATGTGAACTAATGCAGTTAACTCAAATGGAACGATATTGTAAAAGAAATGATTTGCACTTCATTTAAAGCCTTTATATATAACGCATTATAAAAGGAACAAGGAATCTGCAAATATTGTAATGCATTTTAAATTTGGTTACAATTATTTATGAAAACATATAATGCAGGCATCCAAAATAAAAGTTTGTGTTCACATAATATATGTGTGTGTACTGTGTCTAATTATTTTATATTATATTATTATAATCACACATGCATGTATATATTTAAGAAATATTTGCATATATGTTTGCATACACATTTTTCTTAAATATATACATGCATGTGTGATTATAATAATATAATATAAAATAATTATACACAGTACACACACATATATTATGTAAACACAAACTTTAATTTTGGATGCGATTAATAGTTGCCCAGCACTAATTATAATGCACATTATGAAAGGCTTTGAGTAAAGTGTCACCTAAATCTCTCATTGCAAGGAAACTACATGCAAACATCTCTGACTAGGACAACATTTGCATAAAGTGTTTCAGTTTCTGTTATATTAATACAGAAACTGATGATCATATTTGCCGAGTTTCAGATGCTCATGTTTTGGATTTCTGAAATGATTTGGAAAAGTCTCCCTTAATCCGACTGTTTCCTAACAGCATTGCTGCCAACATATCTAAATATCAGGCTTATCCGGTGGATCTGGTGTGTGAGATCTTCAGTTTCCGTCACAGATCTTAAAGCTGTGGATTTGTCTGGCTGATCTCTGTGAGCTTTCAGAGGAATTCAAACCATCCATAAAACAACCTACAGGAACGAGTCAAACCTCCGCGCCGACATTTAAAGGGCTCCTATAATGCCCTTTCACAAGATGTAAAATAAGTCTCTGATGTCCCCAGAGTGTGTGTGTGAAGTTTGAGCTCAAAACTAATATTTTTTATAGCATGTTAAAATCGTCACTTTTTGAGGGTGAGCAAAAACGCGCCTTTTTGTGTGTGTCCCTTTAAAAGCAAATGAGCTGCTGCTCCCGGCACAGGGGGCGGAGCTTCCAGAGCTTGTGTGTGTGTGTGTGTGTGTGTGTGTGTGTGTGTGTGTTAGCATCTCAGATTCCCTCACACACATGCACTGAAAATTTCAAAAACGTTTAGCCTTTTATGTTCAAACCGGAGTCAGACAAAGATGGAGAGACTCAAGAAGAAGTGACAACAAGTAGAAGCAACAGGACATTTCTGAATGGTTAGTTGATGAATTTATGAAGCTTATGTGGAGTTAACTATCTTCTAGTCATTGATTAGCATATTCTGTCATAATAATCTATAAATCGCATTTCCGGGGGCGGGGTTTATGTACATTTTAGGTTTAATGATGTCATTAACCCGTGAAGAAGCTTGTTGTAGTCCCTACCAGCCGTTGTTGTAGTCGATTTCTGTAAAAGAAAATATCTCCCTTTGCTTTGAACTTTGAGCATAGTAACTTTGCAGATGTTGTTTATGCTCAAACAGCAACATTACACACTAACTAAAGTTAGAAAAGTGAAATCATAATCAACCACCCCTTTAACCTCCTCAGACAGTCGCGTCTGACACGTGCACGTGCAGCTTGTTATTCCGGCGTCTGTTACATCTCGTTTCTGCAGGATTTGTTGAAGTGACATGTCTGAAAAAAGCACAGCTGGAACGACAGGCGGATTCGAGCGTGGCTAATTCACTCACAAACACAAAAGATCCTTTGGCAACTGTTGTGCGTCTGACCGTCTTTACATGCAGAACGCTCTGAACTCTGGGTAATTAAAGCATGTGTGAATAACAGAGATCGGAAGATCAGACAGAGTATTCCTCTGCAAGAGAAGAGCTTCTGATCGACTGTTATCAACATGTGACTAAAACACCTTTAACATGCTGTTAGACTCAATTAGGATCAAACTTATATATTTATAAGTCTTAAATATTTATGTAAACTCATTATATTTAATGTCAAAATCAAAAGTCCCCCTGTAGTCGATCATTTTATCCCTTAAAACTCATCTTTGATCACCAAAATGACATATTTAAACGTTTTCTTCTTGAAAAAATATTCTTCATGCCTTAAAATATCGTGACTGTAACTCGACACCCTCGCCTCATTTAGTATGCACGCTTCTATGAATATGCAAATGAGCCCCGCCTCCACTCACTCACTCACTCAGCTCAGAGATCCACTGGTTGACGATCACACGTTGATCTGATTGGTTACAAGGTAGTTTGTGACGTCAGAAACACCAGCGATTTCAAAGCGTGTGTTTGAGACTGTCTTTGGTTCACTGCAGTTTTAAGGAGAAAATACTCAGCAATGGTATCGACTTATGAATTTACACATGCTTTGTCTTAAAGCATATTAAAAACACCACATAGACACATAAACAACATTAAACGCTGGATTAGGGTGAGTTGCATCATGTAATTATGCATAATTTACTGTGCATGTAACGTGCAACACTGTAAAATGAAGTGTTGCCAAAAGCAGCATTTAGTAAAACAAACACTATCATGGCATACTTTACAAACTGAGTATCATATCAGTATTTGCCTCACAGTAATGAGGATGGGATTACAGTAGGAGGTGTAGCTGTAAATGATCTACACTACAAACCCAAATCATAGCCTACAATGCAGCACTGCAGCCACTAATGTGCTTATCTGAAGCAGTGTGCACTGTGCAACAAGTATGCTACTCATTAATAAATGCAATATATCACGTCTGGACGCACAATAATGCAGCAAATTCCTGATTCCTACCTGACACTTTCCCGCCACACACACCGATGTCTCGTTGTGTCCACAGGGAGTCCCGTCGACGACTCGCTCCGACTGACGGACGTAGAACCTGAAGCCGACGGCCCGACAGTTGAGCTCACAGGCCTGATCACTGGACACTGAGCAAACACACCATAAACACGTTCATCATGAGACACGCGGACAGAAGAGAGACTAAACACTAGCGTGTAACATTAAGGGCCGTATTTTAAGGATCTAACATCGTGTCCTAACACACGACGCCGCGACGCGCGATAAAAGGTTCTTCTCCATGTTAATCAGAGTCTGTCCTAACCAGCCGCGACGGCGACACGCGACGATTCTATTGTAGAAACGGTTTCTATTTTTCTGCGACGTCGCGCTGGAACAACAAACACAAAGTGTGGCGCAGTGTGGAGAAAAAATCTCTGGTAGCCGAGGCACTCCTTAGTTAAAATGTCTTTATTAAAGAAATGACATGTCCTAAACGGACAACTTTAAAATGCCCACGCGTAGCGGCATGGGGCCTTCTTCAGGGCACACAAGCTGACAAAGTGTGGCGATTATAATCTCAGGTACTGTTTATGTGCTTTATTTAATGTTAAAAGCGTGTAATGTGACTCTGAATATCATTTAGTGCTCCAGCTTTGTAGCTGTAAAAGCAACAATGGATAATTCACCTCAGATCTTGAAATTAAACAAATGGAAACAAGAATGTTCAAACTGTGAACAAACAAGTGCATTATTTGTATTATCTGTAGCCTATGTATTTGAATAATGTTTAAATGGTGTAATATTTGTGAATTTGATTATGTAGCTAGGCTACTTATGCATTTTCTTGCGAGTGCCGTCGAGATTACTCTCTAGTGCCTCAAGACTGAAAATTAAAAATGGTCGGCGCTCCCGGTGCTGGTCTAAAAGGGTCCGACCTATTCTCTTAATGAGTAATAGTGTGTTTTGTCTCTATTATGGTAATGAGTATAGGGTGTGTTTTGGAAGTAATGTGCAATATTTACATGGAGGAATTCGCAAGCGGAAAAACTGAAGGCTCTCTAGCGAGGAAACGGATCTGCTCGTGCACGAGGTTAAAGCACAACCAGACCTTCTACAGGACAAAGTGTTGCGTGTTGTGGACCCGCCTATAGGCGCGCATTACTAACGCGATCTTTAACAAAACAAAAAAATACTGCGCCATTGACTTTAGAGCAACATTTTTATTAGTTTATTTAAACAACGTGCGCAGGACGTGAAAATGAAAACGGCGTCAGGCTGAAACTAGCAAAACACACTTACATTACGCCTGGGTGTATGATAGGGCCCTATATCGTGTCGAAATATATTGCAATACAAAATTGCAACAATATGTATCGTGGAGAGTGACAATATGTATTGTGTATAGTTCACCCAAAATAAAAATGACCAAAATTACTTTTGTGTGAGAAACAAAAATCAAGTTTTCAGAGTTTTAGTGTCAGTACTACATTAAACTATTATATATAGCCTAGCGTTGAATATAATGTATAATAATGCAATGGGGGAATATTTGTGGGTCCTGATAATGCCAAACATCTGATGTTACCGGTAAAAAGGCCGACATTATTTTAAATATATCTAGTCAGTGACAGAGTGCAAACATTTGTCTAAAATAATTCAGTATTTTCATCTTCAGAATCATGAATATTGTAATTCTGGTGTCTCTATTGTCCTGTGCTTTGGGTTTCAGCACCAAGTCCAAGACTATTCATTTACAGTCACAATGTAATATCAAATTTAGCATTTTAATCAACAGTTCATTTTTTGTTTACCATTTGTCTTGGAGTATCACAATAATATGGTATCGTGACATGAGGGTATCAGTACACCCCTTCTAAACACACAATCATTCAGAGACTGCCAAGGAAACATTTCATCACACAGAAGTTTAGAGCCGCACAAAGTTTAATACTTAGTTTTCGAGTTTGTTCAAATCACTGATGTCTAGTACTAATGAGAACACCATCCGATGCTTGTAATGATACAGAGCGGCCACAAGAGGACAGCAAAGACACACGATGAACCAGAACCAGTCTGAAAAACACCCTAGAAGTTATGACAACTTTATTTCTGAATGTTCATGGGTATCATTCTTCAAACATTATGGGAACGTTACTTTTGAATGTTCTCTGAAACAAGTAACATTTGAAAACATCCACCTCAAAAGTTTCAGAAAAACATTCCATGTGTGATGTGTAAATAATGTTTTTGTGCTGATGTTTTGAGAACGTTATTAAAGGGCAGATGACTTTAAATGAACGTTTTATTAACGTTGCTGGAAGAACGTTTGTTTATAACTTTGAGAGAACGTTCCCTGTTTGCTGTGGTGAAAATACACTAGTTTGTGTCATGAAGACAAAAACATAAAACTTTGGCATGAATTCATTGTCAGCTAATCTGCAGCCTGTGGGATATGAGAATATTCCACACAAACCATAAACGTACGTGACCATGAATCAAATACTGGCGCAGCATCAAAGTTCACAAATCCGAAAACATTCGCTGTTCCACAGGATCCGACACGCCGGGAAAATCTCCTGAAGCACAAATTATTAACTCACTGAAATATGACTAACTTTAATTGCAACATGATCATTAGAGTAAACAGCACAAATATCTGTATCATTCAGGATGTTTTTCCTTCGGGTAACAAAAATGATTCTGCCAAAAAAGAGATTTAGGCTATTTAGCTTTAATTTAGTTTAATTATATAGAAATATTAAATTTCATTCTTCATTACTCCAGTCTTCAGTGTCACATGATCCTTCAGAAATCATTCCAATATGATGATTTGATGCTCAAGAAACATTTATCATTATTATCAGTGTTGAAAACAGATTTGTTTGGAAACCGTGAAACACAAATAGAAAGTTTAAAAGAACAGCATTTATTTGAAATAGAATCTTTTGTAACATTATAAATGTCTTTACTGTCACTTTTGATCAATTTAATGCTTCCTTGATGAATAAAAATGTACTGACTTATATAGTCTTATATAGTGTAATAATAAAGCATAGGAGATCTACCAAATGTTGAAACATTGATATCTAAATAAAATCATTCCATCACCTGAACTCAAAGAATCTGCTCACCGTCATGAAAAGGTTCCCACTGGTAAAGTCTCCCCATGAAGCGCTGCGTGTTGAAGGAGGAGCACTGCACGTCTCTGATTGGTCTGCTGGATGACGGACAGGCCTGAGAATTCAGAAACACACCCACACATTCTTTTTTTACAGATCTCTTTCGCCATATTAAAGTCTTAAGTGTTGCGAGTAAATCTTCCATCTTTTCAGTGTTTTTATACAGCATCAGTTTGTCAAATGCTGAAACTAAACTTTACGTTCTACGTAACGTTCTTTTAAATAAAGGTGCATTCACACCATGTTGTAATTACCATAAATGCGAAATTAAGATTTGTAAAAAGTGTTCTCGTCCTCGTAGAACTTGTAATTACAAGTTGTAAACTGGGATTAGACTGTGAGCTCCCTCTTGTGACATGACTGCTGCAGATTCATTTTGGCATTAACAGTGTTGCTAAAATAAAAAAATAAAATAAAAATGCATAAATCCGAGTCAGAGGATGTGAATTCCTTTAAGGTTCTACATGTGAAGCGCCTGATGGAACCCTTTAAGGTTCTAAATGTGAAGTGTCTGACGGAACCCTTTAAGGTTCTACAAATGAAGCGCCTGACGGAACCCTTTAAGGTTCTACATATGAAGCGCCTAATGGAACCCTTTAAGGTTCTAAATGTGAAGTGTCTGACGGAACCCTTTAAGGTTCTACATATGAAGCGCCTGACGGAACCCTTTAAGGTTCTACATATGAAGCGCCTAATGGAACCCTTTAAGGTTCTAAATGTGAAGTGTCTGACGGAACCCCTTAAGGTTCTACATATGAAGCGACTGATGGAACCCTTTGAGGTTCTACATATGAAGCGACTGGACTGATGGAACCCTTTAATGTTCAACATATGAAGCGCCTGATGGAACCCTTTAAGGTTCTACATATGAAGCGACTGGACTGATGGAACCCTTTAAGATTCTACATATGAAGCGACTGGACTGATGGAACCCTTTAATGTTTTACATGTGAAGCATCTGATGGAACCCTTTAAGGTTCTACATATGAAGCGACTGACGGAACCCTTTAAGATTCTTCATGTGAAGCGCCTGATGGAACCCTTTAATGTTTTACATGTGAAGCGTCTGATGGAACCCTTTAAGGTTCTACATATGAAGCGACCGACGGAACCCTTTAAGATTCTACATATGAAGTGCCTGATGGAACCCTTTAATGTTTTACATGTGAAGCGTCTGATGGAACCCTTTAATGTTTTACATATGAAGCGACTGACGGAACCCTTTAAGATTCTTCATGTGAAGCGCCTGATGGAACCCTTTAAGATTCTACATATGAAGCGACTGGACTGATGGAACCCTTTAATGTTTTACATGTGAAGCGCCTGATGGAACCCTTTAAGGTTCTACATATGAAGTGTCTGATGGAACCCTTTAATGTTTTACATGTGAAGCATCTGATGGAACCCTTTAAGATTCTACATATGAAGTGCCTGATGGAACCCTTTAATGTTTTACATATGAAGCGACTGACGGAACCCTTTAAAGTTTTACATGTGAAGCGTCTGATGGAACCCTCCGTTTATATATATATATATACACATTGCAGTTAACTGTTTACTATCTTCACTTGTTTGTAAAATTTGTTACCTAGGAGAAATGTTTTTTGTTGTTTTTTGTGCACATAGTGGGAGATTGAAGCGCTGAATAAGACTGCATATAATTTCGCTCTACTCTTTTGTATAATGACAAATAAAGATTCTAATTTTGATTCTGATCTCATGACATCATGTCCTGTTTATGATTCGTTTAGATGTGTTTGGTCCGTGTTGCGTTCATATTTCAGTCGAACTGCACCAAAGTTAATTTTATTCAAACCAAACCTGCCAAGTGTGAACAGTGAACACACCCTCAAGAGTTAAAAGTGCCCTGTTCCTGGGGTTAATGATGATGTTAACCAGGGTTAAATGTTGTGTGAAAGTAGTGTTTCTGCAGATGTTACCGTGGTGTTGCAGATCCGGTGCTGGTTCTGGGCTCCGGGGCAGGAGGCGTTCGGTACCGCGCCGTACGCTCGGTTCTGCACTGCCGGTGTGTGAGAGCGCCGGTTCTGATGGACGACGTCTCTACCTTGAGTCCTGTAACTCTGGTGCGGGACGTTTAATGGCGACCGTCTCCGTTTGTTTTGGGATGTTCGGCCAGAATCTTTCAGTAGAGGCGTTACGTATGAAATCCTGCCGTATCCGTACGTCCCTGGACTGATGCCACTGTTTGCTTTTCTTCAACAGAGAAAAAATATATAGAGAAAGAGAAAAGTACATTTACTCATTTAGCAGATGCTCTTATCCCACGCGATTCTACTTAGGTAATAACTCCTAAACTGGTGTTAATCACCTCATGTTGCACCAGTGGACGTGATCAAATCAAGCAAACAATCATCAATATCAACTGGTTTGGCAAATAGAGGTTTGTGAGTTGATGAAAATCTAATAATTAATTAAATCAAATGTACAATTAAAATAAACAAAGTTTTCACAATAAATCAAAATAGCAACCGATCTTATCATATCGCGAATATCAGATCAGTTTATTTACACGAGTGCAGCTTCGGTTCACAGCAAATGATTCTTCTCACAAACTGCGAAAGTTTAACGTGCATTTGAGGTTCACTTTATTTACATTCACATTCACAGAGTTTACAACATCTGTGCGACAGACGCTTACAGCATTTCACTAATAATCTGCCAAAAGAACAACCTGAGAGGATTTGACATTTGAAAGTGAAGAATTCAAGACATCAATATTTGTATTGTAACTTGTAGTTTTAATTGGTTCTTGTAAAGATTGAACTCACCTGTGAACAACTTTTTTTTTTAAAGTATCTATTTTCATTAGCAGTAGAGTCTTTGTTCATTGTGTCTAAATGAATTATGATATAAAATGAAATGTCAAATTGCATTTCAAACTGCAATCACACAACAAACGGCTGGTCATTGTAGTCCCTGAGCTTCTTCACGGGTTAGTGACATCACTAACCCTAAAATTTACATAAACCCCGCCCCCCGGGAACGCGATTTATAGATTATCAAGACAGAATATGCTAATCAATGACTAGAAGATAGTTAACTCCACATAAGCTTCATAAATTCATCAACTAACTATTCAGAAATGTCCTGTTGCTTCTACATGTTGTCACTTCTTGAGTCTCTCCATCTTTGTCTGAATCCGGTTTGAACATAAAAGGCTAAAAGTTTTTAAATGTTTGTTTTCGAAACACACACACACACACACACACACACACACACACACACACACACACACACACACACACACACACACACAAGCTCTTGAAGCTCCGCCCTCTGTGCCGGGAGCAGCAGCTCATTTGCATTTAAAGGGACACACACAAAAACGGTGTGTTTTTACTCACCCTCAAAAGTGACGATTTTAACATGCTATATAAATATCTGTGGGGTATTTTGAGCTGAAACTTCACACACACACTCTGGGGACATCAGAGACTTATTTTACATCTTGTTTAAATCTCAGGGGGGCTATTAAATATTTAAGCCTAAAGTGGTTCAACTGATGAAAAAGCGTGTGAATTAGTTTTGAACCGATGAAGACGATGCCAAACCTCCATCCATGTCTGAGACCATGTCTCTGGCCTGGTGTTGATCCGCTGGGATCGACCCGACAGACTCTGACCCGTTCCTGAACTCCTCCACCGCAGGAGAGCGAACACGAACCCCATGAACCCCAGGAGCTCCACGACCTCGACCCTGACCCCGCTCCATCAGAACCAGTGAGATCTCCAGCAGAACCAGTCAGCGGATCAGACTGCATCTGAGCACGTAAAGAGGAAATAAACAAGAACAAAACTGAGATGTAGTTCGTAGGGGTGTAACGATGCCCTCATGTCACGATTCGATACATATCACGATACTGAACTCATGATACGATATTATTGCGATACTCCAAGACATCTGATAAATGGTTAACAAAACATTTACTGTTGATTAAAATGCTAAATTTGATATTACTTTGTGTGTGTAAATGAATATTCTTGGACTTGGTGCTGAAACCCAAAGCACAGGACAATAGAGACACCAGAATTACAATATTCATGATTCTGAAGATGAAGCTGAAAATACTGAATTATTGTAGATGAATATGTTTGCACTCTGACACTGACTAGATATATTTAAAATAATGTCGGCCACTTTTTACTGGTAACATCAGACATCTGGCATTATCAGGAGCCACAGATATTCCCCCATTGCATTATTATACATTATATTCAACATTAAATATAGTAGTTTAATGTAGTTCTGACACTAAAACTGTGAAAACTAGAATTTTTTCTCACACAGTAATTCTTATTTTAGGTGAACTATACACTATACATATTGTTGCATTTTTGTGTTGCGATATATTGTGACTCGATATATTGTTACACCCCGAGTAGTTTGATAATGACAGTAGAAGAGCCAGATCTCGTCAGCAGGACGAGAGCTGTCAATCAACAGCTGACAGCCAATCAGAGGGCAGAGGGCGTGACCTGGTCATCCTCAGGGTCAGCGAGAGGTCAGACAGCTGGAGATCAGCTGAGTGTGTGTGTGTGTGTGTGTGTGTGTGTGTGTGTGTGTGCGTGCGTGCGTGCGTGCGTGCGTGCGTGCGTGAGTGAGTGTGTGTGTGTGTGTGTGTGTGTGTGTGAGTGAGTGAGTGAGTGTGTGTGTGTGTGTGTGTGTGTGTGTGTGTGTGTGTGTGTGTGTGTGTGTGTGTGTGTGTGTGTGAGTGAGTGAGTGAGTGAGTGTGTGTGTGTGTGTGTGAGTGTGTGTGTGTGTGTGTGTGTGTGAGTGAGTGAGTGAGTGTGTGTGTGTGTGTGTGTGTGTGTGTGTGTGTGTGTGTGTGTGTGTGTGAGTGAGTGAGTGAGTGAGTGAGTGAGTGAGTGTGTGTGTGTGTGTGTGTGAATCATGTTGTCTTTGAGTTTGAGACTCATTGCAATGATCTGCATTCATTGGTTTGTATTATGAGGCAAAAAACGGCTAAACATGAATACCTTCCTCTGGTTGTGTGTGTGAAGACAAATGAAGATCGGCCACAGGATCACAGCGACACTGCAAACACAAGATTACATTATTGCAAGTAAACAATGCAAACGTCTCACTGGAACAGCTGATCTGTGTTCCTCACCTGATGTTCAGAGTGGCTCTCATCCTGAAGCCTGACCGCAGCACTGCACCTGGACACACACACACACACACACACACACACACACACACCTGTGCATGTCGTCAGATGTCACTCAAGTTCAGTATTAGTCCTCAGTTAACCTTTGACCCGACCTGTGACCTCTGTGACAGAAACACTGCAGCTGCTGCATTCAAGTGCACGAGAGTCAGTAATAATGAGACATGAAGGTTTGAGTGATATTACAGTATGAGATATTACATGAGTTACAGTTACACTGCCAGTCAAAGGTTTTAGATCGGTAAGATTTTAAAATGAAAACAATTATTAAAATAGAATACAGTCATATGTTGCCTTGGTGAGCAGAAGAGACTTCTTTTAAAAACATTAAAAATCTTACCGATCCAAAACTTTTGACTGGTAGTGTACATGTATTAAATGAAGGCTGTAAGTTAGTAACATAAGTACCATGGTATTAACACTTTGGTGGAAATGCCTCCATTTCTTTAGTGCCGTGAAAATATCGCAAAACATGAATACAGGCAGCAATGATTTATTAACATATGTAGTATATATGTAAGAGTGAGTGCAGTAATAGTGTGGTAAAGGTGTGGTAATAGTGAAGTACCCGTTGAGCTCCAGCTGTTCTAATGGAGAAAGTGTTGGTGTGTGACGCGTCCTGACGCGCGTGATCCGGCGCGTTCACTATTCCCGCAGCTCGCGCGTCTCTCGTTACCAATAATCTCCATCATTAATAACTGTCAGTCGCATTCAGACACTGTGTTTCCAGTCCTGTAAAAGTTTCTCCGTCACACACACATCCGCGAAGAAACCAAGCGCTCGGATAGAGACAGAGCGAGTGCGCGCGGCGCGCCACCTGAGAGAGTGAGAGTGAGAGAGAGTGTGAGTGTGTGTATCAGAGAGAGAGAGAGAGAGAGAGTGAGAGTGAGAGAGAGTGTGAGTGTGTGTATCAGAGAGAGAGAGAGAGAGAGAGCGAGAGAGAGAGAGAGAGAGAGAGAGAGAGAGAGCGAGAGAGAGAGTGTGTGTGTGTGTGTGTGTGTGTGTGTGTGTGGTATCAAATTCACACATGTTCTAATTTGTTGCACTGTTTATTTAAATATAAGTTACACTGCTGGTCAAAAGTTTTCGTTCAGTAAGATTTTTAATGTTTTTGAAACTGTAACTTTAACTGTAACATACTGTCACTTTTGATCAATTAAATGCATCCTTGATGAATAAAAGTCCCCCCCCCCCCCCCCCCCAAAAAAAAATTCTTACTGATCCAAAACTTTTGAACAGTAGTGTTTAATGTTACAAAAGCTTTCTATTTCAGATAAATGCTGTTCTTTTGAACTTTCTATTCATAAAATAAAAATGTAAATAACTGTTTTCGACACTGATAATAATCATAAATGTTTCTTGAGCATCAAATCATCATATTAGAATGATTTCTGAAGGATCACGTGACACTGAAGACTGGAGTAATCGTAACTGAAGTCGTCAACCAGTGGATCTCTGAGCTGAGTGAGTGAGTGGAGGCGGGGCTCATTTGCATATTCATAGCTCCGCGCATACTAAATGTGGCAAGGGTGTCGAGTTACATTCAAGATATTTTAAGGCATGAAGATTTTTTTGACATTTAAATATTTCATTTTGGTGATAAAGATGAGTGTTACAGCTACAGCGGGACTTCAGTTCTTCTGCAGAGTTTCAAAGGTTTCAGGAGATTTGAGGATTCAGGTTTAATTAAACAGGATCTTTTATAGATCATCTCCAGCTCAGGAGGAGTAACCTCTCCTCTTTCAATCTGATCCTCTGTTCACTGTTCCTGTCAGCCAATCAGACGCCAGGGTTTGGTTGGGGCTGAAACAACACTCATCCATCTTTCATTTCACTTTGATTTGAGCCGGAGTTAATGTTTGTCAGGAATGTTTCAGGACAAAAGATGTTGATTCAGGAACACATTTGCACAGATCGCTTCAGTTCAGACGAGTTGACTGGATTACACCGCGAAACATGATGTTCTTCCTCAGAGTTTCTGCCTCGTTTTCCAGCACTAATATCTAAACATTCTTAAATCAAGACACATTTACTGGAGAAGCGACTTGTTCACTGATAAAATTGCTAAAATTAAAGGGAGTTTGTGCTTAAAACAAGAACTAATATCTCCACTGGGGTCAGAAAAATCTTAATTTAAATGGAAAACAATATTTATTCTGACTCCACTGGCAGATATTTGTTAAATAATAATAATAATAGTTAATTGGCACATCATTATCAGGCTGTCTTTGCACATACAAAATGTGTTCTTTGTCTGCTCAAATAAAGGCGAACAACATGATCAGTTTCAGGTCAATCAAAATGTTTTCACATTTTCTCTTTTTAATAACCAGTAAAGTACAAAACATAAATCAGTGCTTGTGAAGGACATTCAGTATGGAGAAGCGACAGGCATTAGAGAGACAGATCTGCAACACACCTGAACGCAAACACTTCCATTCAGCGAAGACTCGACTGATGATGATGATGATGAGTTTCTGCACGCAGGTTTGAAGAGAATCTTGACATGTTTATAGTCGTTCAGAGAACTGAAGGAAACTCGACTGAGGGTTGTTCGTAACACACCTGGAATGTACCTGTGTAGAGTGTGTGTTAATCAGGAGCACCATTACGAGACGTTACTGGCCCACAGGAGAGGAGATCATGTGACGTACATTCAGGTACAACCCGAGACCCTTCAGTCTTCGCCTTTTCTCCCCATCACGTGTTTTAGTAATCACCCTAAACTATCACTCGAAAGATTAAACACTCAAAACACTTTGAAATTGCGATACTACTTTAAAACCTTCCAGCTGGCTCCTCCCCTAGTGGGCGGAGTCACATTTTACCACTCCCCTAGTGGGCAGAGTCATGTTTTACCACTCCCTAGTGGGCAGAGTCACATTTTACCACTCCCCCTAGTGGGCAGAGTCATGTTTTACCACTCCCCAGTGGGCGGAGTAATGTTTTACCACTCCCCCTAGTGGGCGGAGTCATGTTTTACCACTCCCCCTAGTGGGCAGAGTCATGTTTTACCACTCCCTAGTGGGCGGAGTCATGTTTTACCACTCCCCCTAATGGGCGGGGTCATGTTTTACCACTCCCTAGTCGGGCAGAGTCACATTTTACCACTCCCCCTAGTGGGCAGAGTCATGTTTTACCACTCCCTAGTGGGCGGAGTCATGTTTTACCACTCCCTAGTCGGGCAGAGTCACATTTTACCACTCCCCCTAGTGGGCAGAGTCATGTTTTACCACTTCCTAGTGGGCGGAGTCATGTTTTACCACTCCCTAGTGGGCAGAGTCATGTTTTACCACTCCCATAGTGGGCGGAGTCATGTTTGCACTATTTTATAACCAAACTTGACAAAAACACATTGCTAGAAAGACTCAATGTTCTGTATTTGGCATCTGTTTTGTAATAGAATTGATATAAATTTATGACAGGAGAACGCATTAAAAAAAAAATGTATATTAACTTCGCAAATTCGGAACACAACTTGGCTAGACATATGGCTTTGATTTTAAACTAATTTTACAATAAAATATTTTTATAAATACTACAGTACATTTGCTTTACTGTAAACAAACTTTTTTCACTTCTGTAATCTGAGTGTCTTCTTTTAAAAAGAGACCAACCTTATTTTAAGTTTTTTAAAAGATTAGTTCACTTAAGAATTAAAATCCCCTGATTATTTACTCTCCTCCACGTCATCCAAGATGTTCATGTCTTTCTTCCTTCAGCTGGAAAGAAATCAAGGTTTTTAAGGAAAACATTCCAGGATTTTGGAATGTAAATTGTCAGGAAATTTTAATTCTGATGTGAACTACTCCTTTAAATTATAGTGCATTTTCATGTCTACGCTCACAAAGGGGGGTGACAGATGCCGAGTTAAAACACCTCTACGCCTGTCATTTGCTGTTTGTGATCCGCTGGAGGCACGTCTGTCTGAACGCCTGTGTGTCTCTCATCTCCAGCACACAGTCTCTCACGAGCTCGGCGAACAGCGAAGGCCAGATCTTCTGTAGTGTTTCTCCCTTCACACTGTGACTCGAGGCCCGGTGGATCAGACCTCGCAGATACTGATGAACCATCGCGGAGCGCCGAGAGACATCGCCCTCCTCCTGAGACGCAGAGAACACGTCATTAAAAACATTTTTGCATTACAAAAGTTATTTCCCTTTAAAGGTGCAGTGTGTGATTTTTAGCAGCATCTAGTGGTGATGTTGTGAATTGCACCCAACAGAAGTTACGGTGGCCGACAGGAAGTGATGTCGTCGTCTGAGACAGCAGAGAGTCGCCAGTTAAACAATGAGGTTTCTTTACAAAGATAAAGAAATTAGATTTACCTAATTATTCAGTAAAACAACGTTATTGCAAATATTATTGTCACCTGTTCATCATTGTGTCAGTGTTTTATTCGCTGACTTTAGCGAGCTTCTTTGCACGAAGAATAACATAGTGACGAAACGCGTTTGTCCGTTCAGGGCCACCGTAGAAACAAGCCGATGTAAGCGGACCCGCGGTGTGTGTAGAGAGAAATGCCTCATTCTAAGGTAATAAACACATAACGTTTCATTAAGTAAGATCTTTATACACCACTGAGAACATAGTTATGTTTATGATATTGCATTTCTGTCAACAGATCCTCCTAAATATTACACACTGCACCTTTAAGAAATACACAATTTAATACACATTCATTCACTCATATTTCTCCCATAACACAGTTCATTGTGTACTTCATCATAATGTTTCCTTCAACAAATATTTCAATAAAGTCATCCTCTTAGTCACTCATTAAAAAATATTCACATAACTTGACTGTTGTTTCCATTTTGCTTTTAAACAAGCTTCATACATCAACTTTACTTTTGTCGTATTTTCCTTATCAATTGTTATCAATAAATTGAAAAAAATCACATTACAATCTTTACTATTAAAACCGAATGAAAATTTTTTTTGTGTCATGTTCGTATCATATTTTTCTTTCAGCATAGATTTTACAATGTTGGCCTCACCTCAGGGCTGTCGGATATTTAAATAAATAAAAAATATATATAATAAAAAATTTGTATATATATATTTTTTTATTTTTTATTATTATTATTATTTTTTTTTTTTTTAACGTTGGCCTCACCTCAGGGCCGTCGGACACTCGGCTGGGGTAGTTGAAGAGCGCTCGGCTCAGACCGTCTCCCGCATGTTTGCCGTTGTCCTTCAGTTCCTCTGGACTCTGACCGATTCTCCGACCGCGACCGTCCAGCAGGAACTGCAGCTGACGCTTCCTACACACACGAGTGGCGGGAACAATACGTGTTTTGAATGATCAGTAGGAGTATAGTTTTACTTAGGAAGTCCATGCTGAAATAAAAAAATTTAAATAAACTTCATTATTCATAATTCCCATGACTTTTCCAGGGCCCAGTTGCAGAAACACTTTGTCTTAAGAACTACTTTGACAAACTAGCACCATGGAGTGCTTTGAATGTGATAAGGAGTATCTTGTATTAAGTACGAAAGCGTACGGGTAGCCAATGAAGTCTACAATGAGTAATGTGGGAAGATTTCTTTGTGTATGTGAGGACCCTAGCTGCGGAGTTCTGAATATATTGGATCTTATTTATAGATGAATTGGGTAAGCCATAAAAAAGAGAATTGCAGTAGTCAAGCCGTGAAGTGATGAAAGCGTGAACTAGGGTCTCAGCATCGCTGATATTCAGAAATGGACAAAGCGCGTGATATTACAAAGGTGAAAGAAGGCAGACTTAGTGAGTGAGGAGATGTGTGGAAGGAAGGAATGAGAGGAATCAAAGATTATACCAAGGTTTTTGAGTTTGAGAAAATTACTGGTCATCCAAGCATTTATATCATCAATACAAGCTGATATGGAATTTGAGGGGAAAGGAGCATTGCGTTGAGAATGGATGTATAGTTGGGTGTCGTCTGCGTAACAATGGAATTGGGTGAACCAGGATAGGGCAGATCCAGAAATACCAAGAGCAGAGAGTCGTGAGATGAGAATACTGTGAGAGATTGTGTCGAATGCAGAGGAATTATCTAGAAGAATTAGAATACTGGTGGAGCCGGAGTCAGTGGCCATAAGGAGATCATTGACAACCCTAAGAAGGTTTTGTCTTTTTCAAATCATTTTAAGAGGTTATGTGATCTAGGACCTTCTGAGTCTGGACTGGACAGGTTCTGCAGTGCTGGCGTGAAGGGAGCAGCAGACGGCTGAAAAGAATTTGCTGAACAGCACAAGAAGAAGCTGTTTAATACTGTAAGTCCTGGAGTGCTCAAATAATCCTGGACACGTACACACTCACGTACACACAGCACTTGAAGGATGGCAGCTGCCTTGTACATGCACTGGCCTGCCACACACACAGGTATTTCACAGGCAGTTCAGAAGCGTAAATAAACTGAGATGGCCCTGCTATCAGTTATTGAAGACTCAAGAGCAGCTTCCAAATCCTCAGTTCCCATCCTGCGGGATCTGCTGCATTTAACACAGTTCACCACCAGATCCTCCTTCCCTTATGATGAAGGGCATCTCAGGAACAGCACTCCAGTGGTTCAGGTCTTCCCTTTCAACAGGTCCTTCAGGGTGTCATGGAGGGGTGAGGTGTCTAAGACCCAACATCTAGCTACTGGAGTGCCTCAGGGCTCAGTGCTGGGACCGCTTCTCTTCTCCATCTACATGTCATCACTGGGATCTGTCATTCAGAAATATGGTTTATCCCATCACTGTTACACTGACGACACACAACTCTACCTCTCATTCCAGCCTGATGATCCTACGTGAGCTGCTCACATCTCAGCCTGACTGATATTTCTTGCTGGATGAAGGACCATCACCTTCAACTCAACCTTGTGAAGACAGAACTGCTCGTGTTCTCAGCCAACCCAACACTTCATCACAACTTTTCAGCAAGGTTTGTCAACCATAACTCCATCCAGGATAGCCAGGAACCTTGGAGTTGTGATTAATGATCGGTTGAACTTCACAGAACACATTGCTAGAACTGCTCGGTCCTGCAGATTTGCCTTACACAACATTAGGAGGATCAGGCCCATCTTAGCGGAGCTACACAACTCCTAGTCCAAGCTCTTGTTCTATCCAGACTGCACTATTGTAATGCTCTCTCCTTCCAGCATCTGTCAAACCTCTGCAACTGATCCAGATGCTGCAGCAAGAGTGTGCTTATCAAGCCGAAGAGACACACGTCACTCCTCTCCTCATAAACCTGCACTGGTTGCCAATCAGATTCAAGGCACTGATGTTTTCCTACAGATCAAACACTGGCTGTGCTCCCTTATACCTAAACTCACTACTTCAGATCTACAGACAAACCAACATTTATTCAGAGACCTTCAACATTTCTCACATTATCACAGTTTATTCGCTATCGTTTAGAAAATGGTAATTTTTGGTTTGACTATATGTGTCTCCAGAAGCGTGTGTTCTGCAGGTGAACGGCTTCTTGTGTCGCATCATCCCAAAGAGACACAGAATCACTTTCACGTATAAAGCTCTATAGAATTAAATCTGTCACACACCTGGACTCCTCCAGCAGCAGAAGCAAGCGACAGCGTGGCGTTTCGGTCGCAGCGACGTGACCAAGAGCCCCGAACATCAACTCGGAGGCCGTGATGTCATTCATAGTCACCTGAAACACAGATATATCATCACACACACACACACACTCGTCATACACAGCAGTGAGTGACGTTGGCGGAGCTGCTCGGACCTCCGTGCCGTTGATCTTCTGCAGGTTGAGATGCTGAAGTCTGTAGATGAGGAAAGATCTCCAGAGCGTCAGTCGCACCACAGGATTGCCCTCCGGATGGACGGTGATCTGATCGAGACGCCGGATCTGAGCCAGAGCCGACAGCTGAGGAAGATGAGTGATGCTCGTCTCCATGAACATCAGGTGCTGTGGCGGAAACACCATCATTACAGGTGCATGTTAAAGAGGTCAAGACAGCAAAACCAAAATATCCTTGATATTTACACATTTAAAGGTGTGATTTTTAGCAGTATCTAGTGGTGAGGTTGTGAATTGCAACCAACAGAAGTTACGGTGGCCGACAGGAAGTGATGTCATCGTCTGAGACAGCAGAGAGTAGCCAGTTAAGCAATGAGGTTTCTTTACAAAGATAAATGAAGATTGGTCGGCTGGATCAGTGTGTTGTGATTGGTCGAGCGCTTCGAGTGTGTTTGGGAAATGCCCCGCCCCTTACCATAACCACCAGTTTAACACACTACTAACTAACTCAACCAGGCCCCGCCCCTTTATTCTGCATATTAATTATTTAAATGAGAAATATTGTGACGTGTTCGTTCCCGGAAGAAACTCAAGACTACAGTGGAGGCGTTTCAGGAGTTCAGGAACACTGACACTGATATAGAGAAGAACTGGAGCTTTTCATGATAAAACAGCAACATTACACACTGAAGAAAGATGAAGATGGAGGATAAAAAAGGATTAAAGTTCCTCTTTAAAATACGAGTTTTTGTTTTCCACCCTTCTGAAATGCCAGGATTTATGCTAATTTGTGACGTGGTAATTTTCCTGTACACACCCCATAACATGTAAATCTACACCTCCAAAAACTGCATATCTATCTAAAGAACAAACATTTACAAATGCATGACTGATCACAAATGTTTTGCGAGAGAATGCAAAGTTTCTTGGGGAAAAGCAAAAAAGTTTGAATGAAATGAGATGGGAAGAAAAATTATATTTCAATGCAATTTTGCGTTTCTCAATAAACTTTGTGCTTGTTTACAAAAGCACTGAAATATAGTTTTTGCTCCCACCTTATTTCCATCACATTTTGCGAGTGAATGCAAAGTTTCTCGGGGAAATGCAAAAGTTTGAATGAAATGATATTTCAATGATTTTGCATTCCCAGAAAATTTGGATTAAACCGCTTAATTCATAGGGATTATTTCTACAATCTCTTTTGAAGCGTCAAAGAAGTGGTAGTTGAGTAGCTGTCAACGGAGGGCAGAAATGTCTCAGATTTCATCAAAAAGATATGAATTTGTGTTCTGAAGATGAAAGAATGTCTTACAGGTTTGGAACGATTAATAAACATATTTGGGTGAACTATCCCTTTAATGATTCTCAACATGCTGCCAGTTCTTTTACATATCTTGCATTGGGAACTATGGCGATGTGGAGTATTGACATTGACAAATGTCATCGTTGACGTTTTGGTTGCATTGGTTCATCTGCAATAAAGCTCCAGAAACATGATATAAAGATCTGAAAATGCATTTCATGACCCGTTTGAAATATACAGTCAAACCAAAATTTATTCAGACCTTCAACATTTCTCACATTATCAGTTTATTCACTATAGTTTAGACAATGGTAATAAAATATGAGCAGAACTCAGTTGATATTTGACTGGTTTTGTCCGTCCTTCTGTTAGACTGTCTCACACATGAATTATGGTGAATATCTGTCAGCTGTTAAATTTAACTACACAATTAGATAATACCAGTTTAGCTCAACCAATCACCAAGCAATGCTTCATTGTGTTCAGTCTGTGTGTAAAAAGAGCATTAGCAATTAAAGAAAACACACTTCAGCAAAACATGATCAGCTCAAAGTGTCCGAATTATTTTTTTTGTCCCAAATGTCACTGGTAGTCTCTGAATGAAGAATTATTGGGTGTAATATGTCACAGTTTACTTTATTCTGCTCTCCTCACTTACATAAATGAACTATAGTGTCCTGATCACACTAGTGAAGAAATATCCGTGTCTGAATAATTTGAGCTTTGACTGTATCTATAAGGGTCTGATCCTCACCGTGAGGTTTGGGAATTTGAGGCGGATGCGCAGGAATGTGGGGATGATGGAGTCGAAGTGTATGTATCTGAAGGAGACGGTGGTGACGCTCGAGGCCGTCTGGACGCCCCAGCATCGGTCCAGCGTCTCCAGGGCCCCGGGGCCGAACAAGCGCAGTGTCTCGCCCTCCAGCTCCGCCAGGTGACGCTCAGACATCGACAGGCTCTGAACGCCGGGACCGTCCTGAAACCTGGAGACACACACAGAACATCATCATGCAAGAGTTTCGGTTTCGTTTTATTTGCCTGTGATGAGCGAGAGTCTCCGGCCTTGTCCACACTAAGTGTACGTTTACACGACAACAATACGCTTAAAACGGAAAACTTTTTCCTTTGAGTTTTCC